>NC_138558.1:50040676-50500676 GCF_964273705.1 Natrix helvetica | reverse complement strand
ACATGTAATTGATCTTTGAGCTTGGAAAGTTTATATGGAGAGTTTATATAGTAGAGCACTGGAGGGTTGCAAGCGGTACACTCCAGGGCCCACCAGCCCTCCTGAGCCCCTTACCTGTATTTGAGCTCTTCGGTGCTTCCACACTCATGCACAGAGCGCATGGCACCTGCACAATGCTCCACCGAGCAGCTGGAGGGTCACAGAAGCTCACGGAGGCATTGCATGAGGTAAGGACACATGTGGACGCCAGGCCCCGTTGCAACTGTACCAGTTGCAACGGGATCTGGAACCCACAACTGTAGTAGAATCTTTTAAACAGTCTTGGCTTCAAACTGTTGACCACCTGCCAAGGCCATTATGACCGCTCTGTTTCTCAGTTAGAAAAAAATCCAGTTGTATTAAGTATTCCAGTCTATCTAAGAAAAACAAATAAGAGAATACCCTTGCACTCATAATTTCTGACTTCCTAAAACAGAAATGAAAGGCTAAAGAACAAGGCTGTAAAGGAAGTTTTTGTTAACTCTCTACTTGTAGGAAATCTGTCTCCTGTTGATTTTAAATACTTCATGGCTTAGAACTCATAAACCTTCACCTTTGTTGAACATACATACAATGGATCTAATTTTCTTTATATCATTTAAAGGTCTCTTTTTTCATTTTGAACTAAGTATTGCAAAGCATCAACCAATATTTTTATTTTCTGCTTTTGTCCTACTCTGTACAGATGGGGACATGCAGAAATTTGTGTTCAGATGCAGTTGCATCCAATCTTCTGTCAGTAGCCATCTGATTTTAAACATAAGAGTAACCCTACTATTCTAATAGTTCAATCTTTTGTTTTCATTGTTGCTATCCAGATGTCCCTGAAGTGCTTGCAAGCAGAAGATGGAGACATACTCCTTCCGCCATTGTTTCCCTGAAATGGTTTGCAAGGGAATTGCTCCCAATGTGGAGGTAATAGCTCTCAACAGAACTGCCCTCCACTAATTTATCCAATTCTCTTTTAATGCTATCTGAGCTAGTGACCATCACTATGTCCTTCAGCAATTAAATCCATAGCTTAATTGGCAGTGTTTTCTTCTTTCTGTTTTAAATCTCTTCCCAGTCAATTTTCTCTTATTACCACTTGTCATAATGTTTCGAGAACGGGAGAAAAATCATGTTCTGACCACTTTCTTTTATCAATCATTATTTTATCATCAATCATGATCCCTTTCCAATCATCTTTTTTTTTTCAGAAGAGCAATTCTAGTCTTTTCACATAGGAAAGAATTTTGAGTCCCTGACTGCTTGGTTTCCATCTATTGTACTGCTCCAAGTTTCATTATATTCTTTTTTCAAATGAGGCAACCCAACTAGACACGGTATTCCAAGTACAAGTTCATCATGAGGTGGCCGTTTTATTTTCAGTCCCTTACCTAATGATCCCACTACCTATGTGAGAGACAGAAAATCAACAGATGCAATTTTCATTGTCACAGAATTGAGCTGTTTGAAGTATTTTGGCACAGAGTGTGAAATATGTCTGAAAAAGTTGGCAACTTTAAAAAATAGGCCAAGGAAGTTGGCAGCCTTGATTGAAGCATACCTTTAACCATTCTGCCAAGTTCCTCTTCATTATCAGGACAGGGAAAGGAATGGCCTGTTTGCTATTCTTTCTGTAAATTTCTCTTTACTTTAAATGAAGATAAAAAAGACACACAGAATTACAATAGAGAATTTGTTTGTAGACTATCACTAGGGAAACCATAATGCTATCCTTTATCATTGCTTGTCAAGCCACTGACAACCTATAAAGCTCCTGTTCCTGCATATCATTGTATTTGTCTGTTCCTCTGCCAACTCCTACCTGGCATATTCTTGGCATATATCTGCTCTATGATTGTATCACCATGTTTAGTAAATGGCATGAAGAAAAGAATGCTTTTTTTTAAAAAAAAAATTAAATTAAGAACTGACTCCCCATTTTTATCAAAAATTATACTGGTGTCTACACTTGACTATACCATTATTTGCAGAAGAAAAAATAAATAAACATAACCAAATTCTTTCCTCTCAGTCCTCTGTCTAAAATTGGAATGTATGCAATATCTTACCATATAAAAAAACCTATCTGAGATGAATGCTCCAGTGTCACAGCAAGTATTCCAGAACGGAATCCAGTGACAATAAATTACCAGGTTGCATGCATCCTAAATATATTATAGTTATTTTAGTGGACTTTTTCAATAATGCATAACACCGTTTTATAGAAATCTTATAATTTTTGTAATATAAATCTGAAATAATATCACATTTCTTTGTGCTTTGACATTGAGAAATTATCTAAATTTCTATTTTGAATATAGTGACTAGTTTGTTGGCATGCAATAGATATGATATTATTTGCATGCAAGGATACTGACTAGTTTATTTGCATGCAATAGGTTAGTATGGCAGATAATTTTGTAATTGGAAACCTGTTAGTATAAATCCTGGAATTATTTGAGGGAAATTAATTATTTATTGATGAAAATTTTGTGTGTCTCCCCAATCAAAGACACTGGGCAGCTGACAATTATATGAATCCAAAGTCCACATGATCATATGATAAAAAATTAATATGAACTAATATGATGAATAAATAAATGTATTTATGTAAATTAAAAGCCACAGTAAAAAACAATGAATAACTGTTATGAAAGAAACAATGAATATAATGAAAAGTAGTATCACTGAGCATAATACAATAGTGTACATAATCAAGATTTCCATCACATTCCTTGCTGAATCTGAGGTACAGTTGTCCCTTAATCCCTCACATAGAATTGACCTGTGTGGGTTCTCGGTAGTTGCTGCCTATCAAAATCTCAACAATCTCCCCTCCCCACCGCCCACAAAAAAAATGGAATGAATTGTCCTAAATGCCTGAATCAAGAATTACTTTTGAGTCCACAGAGGACAAAGAGAATCTTGTTTACTTTCTCAGTCCACAGATTCTCAGATGACCTTGCAAGGTTTCAACAATCCCAATTCACAATCTCTGGCCAGCTGACAGTTGACTATAAACAAGACAAATTATTTTGTCTGTAAAAGTCACAAAACTACACCTAAATGTAGTTCTTCTGATTCAGATATAGATAACCTTTAACAGTGTCACTAGATAATTTCTGGTGATGAGATAAGGGCAGAAAATTAAAGGCTTCCCACCATCCTTACTGCTATAGTGAAAATCTGAATGTGAGCTTAATTTTATTTGTTCTTAGTTTTTGACTGGAGTAAGAAATGTTGCTTCTTAAAATAAGGCTGTTAAATTTGAGTTGGGAAAATCCTGATAATCACTAAATGCTAGCAAAGAACTAATTATTATTTTTATCAGATGTTTATCTGGAGGTAGCTTAGCTTAGTGCCATATCTAATTTTGCTCATAGGGTCAAAACTGGGCATCCTTCTGGTTTTATGCAAGTTCATTTTCTTGGTGGATGTCAGATTAATTAAGTTGATTGTATTAATGAAATTAATATTAGGCTTATCATATCTGGGCTGCAAAAATGTATACTGCTAGAGGGCAGCAAAAAGAAAAATAAGATTGGGTGGATTTTTGCCACATGAAATAGTATGCTTAATTAATGTACACAATTTTATTAGGAAAATAGCAGCTGCAAGGAAGTCTGAGTAATATTCAGATCATGGCAGATAAGGAACAAAACTTTAATTTTTGGCTCCCAGTCATGAACTCTACAAAATAATTATCTGATCTTCCATTACCATTTACTGCATTCCATACAGTATTCTATGTAGATTTCAAGAGAAACCTTTATTGGTGGCTAAATAATATCCTTGGAACTATGGCAGGAAAAAAATCTTATGTGATCTTTCTAGGATCCACATAGTAGGCAAGGACAAAACTTGAGATTCATTTGTTTATTATATCCCACCTTTTATTATTTTTACAAATAACTCAAGGTGGCAAACGTAACCAACACAGCTTCCTCCTCCTATTTTTCCCATAAGAACCCTGTGAGGTGACTTCTGCTGAGAGAGAGTGACAGGCCCTGGGTAAGGCAGGACTTGAACTCATGGTCTCCTGCTTTCTAGCCTGCTGCCTAAGACACCACATTGGCTCTCTATTATTACTATTATTATTACTATTTTGATTTGATGCTACCTGACCCCCAAATCCACAAGATGTATTCATAATTGGAGACACATAAATTGATATTAGAACAGAGGTTCCCAATCTTTTTCGGTTTGCGGCTCCCATAACACTTCGGATTTTTTCCGCGGCTCCCTTAATAGGTACATCCGATTTTTTTTAATTTTTGACTTTTTAAGGATTTGGAAATCTACTTTTTAGTTTGTTAAGGTTAGGTTAATTGAAAAATAAATTAAACACGAGCTTTAAATTCACAATTTATTGAACATCGTTTAATGATTTAAAATTATTAATGGGATGGATGGGCTTGTTGTTCGCTGCACGACTTCTCAAATCTTGGATCAGAAAAATAGCTTTTGAAAAGTAACTTAACCACCACACTAGCCCAGTGGTGGGCAACCTTTTTTTTCAACTGAGCCAAATCTCGCCAAAACCACGATTGAAATTTATTTGGAGAGCCGCTCTTGCTTAGCAACCAAAATTTTGGGCTCAATTGTGGTCATATGTTGTTTTTCTTTCTTTCTTTCATCTCTCTCTCCCACTTTCTTTCTTTTTTTCTTTTTCTTTCTCTCTCTCTCTCTGGCTCTTTGTCTCTCTCTCCCTCCCTCCCTCTCTGTCTCCCTCTGTCATTTTCTCTGGGTGTCTATCTGTCTCTCTCTCTCTCTGTATCTCTGTCTCTCTCTCCTCCTTCCCCCATCTCTGTCACTCTGTGTGTGTGGGTGTGTCTGTCTCTCACTCATTCACTTAATCACTCACTCTGTGTGTGTCTCTGTCTATCTTTCTCTCCCTCCCTCCCCCTCTGTCTCTCTCTCTCTCTCTCTGTGTGTGTGTGTGTGTCTCCCTGTCTCTCTCCCCTCCCTTCCTCTCTCTCTGTCACTCTGTATATGTGGGTGTGTCTGTCTCTCACTCATTCACTTAATCACTCACTCTGTGTGTGTCTCTCTCTGTCTGTCTATCTTTCTCTCCCTCCCTCCCCCTCTGTGTGTGTGTGTGTGTGTGTGTGTGTGTCTGTCTGTCTGTCAGTCTCTCTCTGATTCCCTCCCTCACTCCCTCTCTCTGTTCCTCTGTCTGTCTGTCTGTCTCACTCACACACACACACACTGTGGTCACCACAGTGTGTGTGTGTGTGTGAGTGAGACAGACAGACAGACAGACAGAGGAACAGAGAGAGGGAGTGAGAGAGGGAATCAGAGAGAGACTGACAGAGACGAATCAGAGACAAATCAGAGACGTACTTTTAGCTACCTGGCAGCGGCGTTTTGCCTTGGGGGGCTCCTCAGAACTTCCCAAGACTTTGGAGGGAAGTTTACAGCCCTCCCTCGGAACGCTTCGGAGGGAGCTTCTGCAGCGAGTGGCAACAAGTCTCCCAGGCTTTAATTTGCCGAGCTGTACGCGCGCGCCTGTTTTCCACGGCGTGGAGCAGCGGCGAGATTCTGCGCGGCGAGCGATGATTCCAGGGGCCATCCGGGAAGATGAGGAACGCGAGGGGGACCCTGCCCCCCCCCACTGATGCCCCCCGGATAGGAGCTCGCCGCCCAGAATCTCGCCGCTGCTCCACACCCAGAATCTCGCCGCTGCTCCACACCGTGGAAAACAGGCGCGCGCGTACAGCTCGGCAAATTTCAGCCTGGGAGACTTGTCATGCCCGGGCTTTTGCAGAAGCTTCCCTCCAAAGCCCGAGAGGAGGGAGGGAAGCGGGCGCCCGGCTTCGCGGCACCCTTATGATGATAGCGCGGCTCCCCAGGGAGCTGCGGCGCACACTTTGGGAATCACTGTATTAGAATGATTAATTTGGTGGAGTGACATACTTTATGAAACCAATATTATATTTGTTTTTCTTCATATACCAAAGATATAATACATTGGTTTCAGAAAAAGACACATATGCAGACCATTTTTTTTCCTCTTCTGTACAATCATGTCCAATTTTCAGACTCTATCAAAACAAATTCCTGCAGGTTTTTAGTTTTGTAATTGGCTAACAAACCATACTCAATGAATAGTCCTTAATGATACTACATCCACATGGAGAGAAGTAAGCAGTGGGGTACCACAAGGCTCTGTCTTAGGCCCAGTACTCTTCAATATCTTCATAAATGAGGGAATAGAAGGGGAACTCATCAAATTTGCAGATGACACTAAGCTGGCAGGAATAGCCAGAACCCCAGAAGACAAACTCAGGATCCAAAAAGATATTGACAAACTTGAACAATGGACCCTATGCAACAAAATGAATTTTAATGTGGAGAAAAGCAAGGTTTTACAACTAGGCAGGAAAAACCAAAGGTACAAGTTCGGATTAGGCAAAACCTAGCTCAAAAACAGTAATGATGAAAGAGACCTTGGAGACGATCACTTAAACATGAGCCAGTAGTGTACAGCACAGCTAATACAAAAAAAGCTAATACAATCCTTGGTTGTATAAAAGAATCACATGAAGTATTGGTGCCGCTTTATAAGACCACACCTGGAATATGGCATCCAGTTTTGATTACCACATTATCAAAAAGATGTTGAGACTTTTAAAAAAAGTGCAAAGAAAAACAACTAAGATGATTAGGGGCCTGGAGACAAAGACATATGAAGAATGGCTGCAGGGATTGGGTATGGCCAGCCTAGAGGGTAAAAAGAACTAGGGGGACATGATAGGAGTATTCCAGATTTTGAAAGGCTGCCACAAAGAAGAAGGGGGTCAACTTATTTTCTAAAGCACAAGAAGGAAAGGCAAAAAAAAAACAATGGATGGAAACTAATCAAGGGGAGAAGCAACCTGGAATTAAGGTGAAATTTCCTAACAGTGAGGACAATTAACCAGTGGTAGAGCTTGCCTTCGGATGTTATAGGTGTTTCGTCACTGGGTTTTTTTAAGAAAAGACTAGACAGCCATCTATCTGAAATGATATAGCGTCTCCTGCTTGAGTAGAGGGTTGGACTAGAAGACTTCCAAGGTCCCTTCCCATTCAATTCTAATTGAATATTCTGACTGAGAAGTGATTTGTCATTGCCTCCTTCCGAAGGCTTAGAGAAAGTAAAGTAGCTGACTTTATATCTAAGGCACCCTAGAACTCACGGTCTCTGTGTTTTTCTGATGCCTGTTCTGATTGTCGTTCTTCCTAATGTCAACTAGAGGAATTGAAAGGAGAAGGGGTGTATAGCTAATTACTATTAATAAAGCCTTAGCAATTGTTTTATTTGCTGAAAAATTGTATCTAATTTTTGAAGTTGCTTCAAAGTTGATTTGAACTTACACCTTCATTAATGGTGATTTGACTATATAAATGGAAATAAATACACATTCATACTATGCCTATTTTTACATAATTAATGGCTAGTAGACTCATTTAGAAGGGGCAAAATTTACAGAAACATATGCCAGAATGTTCATTTGGCCTTGGACAGCAGGCTCTGGAGTGTTGATGAGCATCTTGTGGTCATTATGACTATGATTCTATGCAGGATGGAAGTTTGCCAACAATGAATGTGCTATGAAGGGGTTTAAAATGTCAGTTGCTTCTTTTTGTGTATTTATATAAAGAATATTTGCAATTTATGAAGCGCCTCAGAGTTTGGCAAATATTGAGGAGCTCTGGGAAAAAAAGCAAAGTGAATGTGAATGCTATTAATGAAAAGGATCATATATTCTTGAGTCATCCCTTCCTAACTATTCTTCCATATTCTTATCCATATCTTTTCTAGAACATTTAAAAGAGAAACTGGAGGAATATATGGCTCATATTGACAAAGTGAGAATTGTGCGTACCAAGAAGCGGGAAGGACTTATTCGCACCAGATTACTTGGAGCTTCAATAGCTAAAGGAGAAGTATTGACTTTTCTAGATTCACACTGTGAAGTTAATGTGAACTGGCTACCTCCTTTATTAAGTAAGTAGCATAAAGTACCTTAATCTGAATATTACATTATGTTTGCCATTGATTCTTTCTTCACCTCTTCTATCGCTTTTGAAATGATAACTGTATACAATGTCAGATAGATAGACACAGAAAGATTCATTATGCAACCAAATGTTTTGATCTGAGTGTGATTCCTAAAAACAATGTTTATAGATATTAGGATTTGGTAGATCCATAGCTGAGAGTGGTAATACATATTCTATGTTGTGAAGAAACAAAATTTGAATGGAACATGTTTTGCAAATACAGTGCTTTCTCCACTTGCAGGTAACTGCAGCACAGCCATTTTCTGGAATATCATTTTTCATTGCACACCTGTGATTTTATCATGATCTCACTTCAATCCATGAAGTAAGATAGGCTTTAGCTGTCCTTAGCTCTACTTGTATAAACGGTTTTTTTTTCCTTCTAATTCTGACACTGTACAAAACATTCCTCAAGTTGTGATTAGGTTTTGTCACTTCTTGCCTTTGAAGGAAATCAGTGACTTGAAACAGAAACAATTGAAGCAGGATAGGGATTGACAATAGAGGCACCAAATTTCAAGGTAGTTTTCTACTGGGTCATAGATGAGAAGAAAGCATTTCCACACAATAATGGGAAACTGCAAAAATGGGGAAAAGCAGAGGCATAAGTAAATCTCTCTGAGACCTAAGGCAAATATTCTAGATGGAGCTGCCAAAGAAAAAAATTCAGGTGTCAGCCTCTTATCTCAGACCAGCAATTGATGGTGAGCAGGAGAAAGGAAAGCAGGTAATATTGTAACTGCTTCTTCGATACTGTCACTGCAGCAGCAGCAAAATTAAGCGTAATTTCTTCCAACCTTGTCAGTCATACAAGTACATGTTTCTGTCCTGTTCAACTTCCTGTACTCATTGCCTCTCCTTCCTCAATACTCCATTTGGACACTGAAAACCTTCTCTATTAGATTTACTGCCATTAAGGAAAGGCAGAAAGAATCTGTTTTTTTGTAATGCTCAGAAACATTGACTCGTGCATTCATAAAGCAAAGCAGCAATACATACAATTATTTAAATGCTGGTGAGGCGGAATCCTCATTCAATAAGTCACACAACTCCAAAACCCAATGCCTGAGATGGTTATGTGGACAGAACAGGTATTTAAATTCTAAAGGCAGACTGTCTCACGCCTAACCAAATCTCAAGAAAAATGCGGTTCTATAGGCAGGCCCAAAAGAGAAGGCATGTTTCCTGAGCTCCACAGGATAACATTGCTTAAACTAAATGACCCAAAGTGTGCTGACAATGTCAGATCATACCAGATAAGAAGATGTCTTTATATATATATGGTAGTCACCTGATGAGTCAGACAAAGTCAGCTTAAGAATCCAGTATAACTTGGGATTCATCTTAATACCCTTTATGCCATTCATATTGTGATATAAAATAAGTACTCTAAAATTTTGGAACTTCTTTTTGCTAGTTATTTTTTGTAGATTAATTCAGACATAAAATAGTATTACGGGGTATATAAAAGTGTAATGGACTGTAAGATCCCTGCCTTTCAAGTACTGGGTTACAGTAAAGCCTATATTTCAATAACAAGAAGCAGAGTTTTCTTTGTGAATATTGTACACAAACCTCAAATGAACATTTTTCCATTCATTTTTTTCTTTCTGAGCATCCTTGTTGGCTCCTTATGCGACAGACTGGGGACAGCATAGAGCAGTGCAATGACAAAGATACACATGGCTTGGCTTTGATGGTCTCACTGGGATGCTTCTCTCTTTGAAGAAGTATAATTGCTTCTAATCATTGTGCAAGTACTTCAAGCCCAGACAAGACTGAGCCTGGATGAAGATATGAAAACTGAAATGCTTCTAGGGCCATGGGGACTTGCCTAAGCAATCTTCCAATTCAAAAAATAGTAAAGCAGAGGAAGAGGGAAGAAGCCCGAGGACTTTTTTTTTTTTTTGTAAGGTGATAAATGGCTTGATTGTCTTGCTGTTTTTGTATTTTCTGTTTTCATATTTCAGACCAGATTGCACTGAACCATAAAACTATTGTGTGTCCTATGATCGATGTCATTGACCACAATCACTTTGGGTATGAGGCACAAGCGGGGGATGCCATGCGTGGAGCTTTTGACTGGGAAATGTATTACAAAAGAATACCAATTCCACTGGAGCTCCAAAGGACTGATCCCAGTGACCCTTTTGAGTAAGTAGTCATTGCACTGAACATGAAAAGGAAATAGTACGGATGATGGGACCTTGGAGCAAATTAGGCTCAGATTGTACAGTTTTATTAAAACTAGTAACATGCAGGAGCCATGGAGAGAAAAATCAAAGGGTGGATGAAGGGATCCATAGGAATGCCTCTAGCACTGTAGTTTGATCAGGAAGAAATCTGGTCATTAACAGGGGAAAAATAGTAGATAATAGGAAATAAATTTATCTGTGTTGATTCCTATTACCCAAAATAGTCTTTAAGGAGACTTTATTTGATTACTTGTTTGCTAGAGATTAACACAACTGATACTCAAACTTCAATTTGCTCTCATCTAGCTAAGGCATTACTATTTATTGTGTTGCTATTAGATACATCTTGTTATTTTTTATTTATTTGTGACCCACGTTTATTATTTTTACAAATAACTCAAAGCAGCAAATATATCCAACACAATCTCCTGCGCGTAGTTTTGCCATAAGAACCTTGTCAGAGGGGATGAGAGAGAGTGACTGGCTTAAGCTCAGCAATTTTTCATAGCTAACATAGGTTTTGAATTCATGATCTTCCACTTTCGAGCCCGGTGCCTTAACCAGTAGAGAAAACTGGCTTAGGTGATACACAACTGATTGTGAATAAGTTCAAATAAACCAGCATTTTATCACTAATATTGCATGGTTCACAATAAGTCCTTCCCTGGTCTTCACAAAGTCAACACAACTGACTCACAACATTGTGCAAGTTACTCACAATGCAACATTGTGCAACTCATGCACAATGTAAAAGCACACAAAATGTCCCCTGCAATAACAAGCAGGAAACTCAGTCACAGAGAACTCACAAAACCAACTATCACAAGCACAAAATCTCACATACAGCTTGGTGTGATTTTGGGGGTTTATGTAGTGAGTGTGAAACATTACAGAAACACACAATATCTCAGAAAGCTGCACAAATTTTTAAAATACAAAATTTTATAAATTTTAAATGGCTATTATTTCCTTAAAAAAAAGAAATCCTAAAAAAAAAACCCAAGTAACCTTTTTTTAAAAAGTTTTTAAAAAACCACTTACTTACCCAATTGAATGAACAAGGCAGGCAGGCAGGCAGATTCAGTTGCTAGCCGAAGAGATGGATTGCAGACTGCAAGCTGAGGGATTTCAAAAGCATCTGAGCAGGCAAACAGCAAGTCCGGCGTTCTTCTAACAGCAAGGCAGCTCGGGAGTCGGTCTGACGAGAGAAGGTAAGTAAGCTGGAGGCTGGGGTGAAAGTTGGTAGTTAGCCAGGTGGCTTAGCCAGGCAGGGGAGCCTAGGGACCCAGTGGGGCATGCTAGGCCACAACTAGCAATGCTTACCTTTTTGAGTGACTGGCCGTCAGCGAGGTTTCTTAGATGATTTCTAGGAGAGGCTTCTGATTAAGGCTTCTGATCGAGCAGGCGTTGGCGAACCAAGTAGCTAGGCCGCATGGCAAAGGGATCTTATATAGGGGGTGGGTGGGGTGCATGGGCCGGAAGCAAACTGCCAAGTGGTCAGAAGCAAACCACCGAGTGGCCAGAAGCAAACCGCCGAGTGGCCGGAAGCGGTGAGCGGGCAACCAGGTGAGTGTGGGGCCACCAGGGATTTTTACCCCCAGTTCGGAGAACCATGGCCTATCATCCCTACCAGTTTGGGTGAACCGGCCCGAACCAGGAGGATTTCATCCCTTGTACAAAACCTGAGGTAAGAACAGTGAAGAGCTGTACTGAGGAGGCAAAGTAAAAGATACAGGTTGTTCCGATTGCATGGACTGGAGTATTTTTCAAGCTGCTTCAATATACTTAGATGAATTTATTGAGACTGTGACATCATATGTTAGCATTGTGAGGACAAAAAGTTTGTGTATATAGAACAACAATAAGCCTTGGTTTATAGCTAAGCTCAAGCAGCCTTGCTATGCCAAAAAGGAGGCCTACAGGAAAGAAGGCAGGACCTTGTATGATCAGGCCAGGAATATCAACAAGGGAAATCAGAGTAGCAAAGGGAAGCCACTCTGAAAAGCTGAGAAATATGTTCTCGGCTAATGAATCTGCAACTGTGTGGTGAAGCCTGAAGAACATCATTAGCTACAGCAGACCTCCCTCCATTCCTGAAGAGAATTGTCAACTGCAGATGACCTAAATGGGAAGAGGAGGCAACTGTCATTGACTGTTACTTACCCCACTTCAAATACACCAACAGTAGTCAATGTTTTACACCGATTTCTGTTCCTCTGGGCCCCCACACCTCTGATGATCTTTGAAAAAGATTTCTGAGTCTGTTTCATAGACGAATGGTCAGAAAAACACCAGAATCAGAGTGATTCCTTGCTTGAAAGCCTGTGCTGAACAACTGGCCCCCATATTAACATGAGTTTTTAATAAATCATTGTGCTATGCCCCTTCTTGATTCAAATGCTCTGCCATCATTCTAGTTTCTAAGAAATCCTTCATGAGGGAACTGAATGAATAAAGGCCGGTTGCTCTGACATCTATAGTTATAAAGATCTTTGTTCTTACCTCAGGTTTTGTACCAGGGGTGAAATCCTCCGGTTCGGGCTGGTTCACTGAAACCGGTAGGGATAATATTGTTTGTTTTATTGGATTTATATGCCGCCCTTCTCCCAAAGGACTCAGGGCGGCGTACAGCATTAAAAAACACATATTACAAAAGTTAAAAGGAGATTAGAAACAATCCAAAAAACAAACCCCATTAATATAACACTAACATTTAAAAAATTAGATAAAATTAACAGGCCAGGCTGACTTGCTGGAAAAGCCAACTTTTTAGGGCACGTTGGAAGGACCAGAGGTCAGGGATTATGCGAAGCTCCAGGGGTAGCTCATTCCAGAGGTAAGGCGCTCCCAGTAGTTTGGATATTTAGGACTGCAGAAAAAACAGTTGCAATCAATATGTCTCCCATGGATATTGCACAGGTCAAGAGAGTTGAAAAGATATCTGCAGACTCCTAACATACTGGACATAAACTGTTTTCAACTCCTCACCTTGAAACGATTCTGTAGGGCACTGCATGACAAAACAAGACACACAAATAGTTTTTTCCCCTTGTGCCATCACTGCTGAAGACTTAGTTTTCATAACGCTGTCTAAAGTCTATGTGTATTTACCCATGTAGTATGGCTGTAGTATTAATATTTATTCTTCTATTATCTTCTTTACTCCACTCTTATTGGTATTACGATGATGATTATCATTATCGGTACATTCTATTGCTTTGCATAGACTGAGAATTTGCACCAGAGACAAACTCTTTGTGTCTAATTATACTTGGCCAAATAAAGTATTCAATTCAGTGTGTGTGAGAGGGGGGGAGGGGAAGAGAGTGTCAGATGTTCAGACTGGATTTAGCATTTTTGTCCACATACCATGGACCTGGGAGGTAGATGTGGATGTTTAATGATGTTAGGGGTATTGTTGCAGAACGTACGCTGTTCTGAGTAAAGCTTCCTTTTGCAATTGACTGGTGCTGAATTTGTCAATGCCAGTGATGATTAAGTGCTGCTCCATTTGTTTTGGCCTTACATGCAAGGCGTCTGTGATTATTGGTACTTCCTTTGCTTTCTTTTGCCACAGGCATGTGTATATGTGTCTGTGTGTGTGATTTTTTTAAAATATAATACTAGCTAAGTAGGATTTTCATTCTAAGCATAGTATAGAAATTCTATTTACACAGCATGACAACCAGTTCCTTCCCTTCTGGAAATTGAAATTACTCCTACCACTACCTCAGTTCTACAATTAGGTTAATACATACCAAACAAAAAACTAAGTCTGAGGTGGAGCAATAATCTTTCCAAACGTCTGAGTACTTTTTAGAGTTGGCTCATATTATTATATGTATTCCAAACATATTTTATTTAAGAATCTGTTCTGAAATTTCTACAGTGTTGCCAAAAGCATATAATTATTTTTGCAAGGATCAATATCATGGTTTTGTTTTGTTTTGTGGCAGTGTTTCAACATTTGTACATTCTTGCTGATCAAAATCAGACTTTTTCACCCAAGCGGTTTTGTTAGAGGTTGAAGAAATATTATTCAGAAGAGGGAATTTCTTATTGCCAAAAGGTGATGACTTTTTTTTCCTTTTGATAGTTGGTGAAGCTTTTATTATCTAAAATACATTTGTTTCACAGGGAAGGTAAATCTTGCCTGTTTGTCTGCCTGTACTCCTTTTTGTTTTTGTGCCTTTAATTTGTTTGCCTTGGGGATGAGTTAAAAATTAGACTCTCTGATAAAAATATAATATAAATGTGTACACTAAATAATTGTATTCAAATTAGTATATACTAGACAACCTATGACCAGTTGGGTTATCATTTTAGAGAGGTAACCTAAACAGAAAAATAGAAGACAAATAGGCAAAAAAAGCAGCAAAAGTGATTTTCAATTTCCTGCCAATTTTCCCATTGGGAAGATCAGAAATCTCTCTCCTTCCTTCCTTCCTTCCTTCCTTCCTTCCTTCCTTCCTTCCTTCCTTCCTTCCTTCCTTCCTTCCCTCTGTCATTCTCTTCCCTCCTTCCCTCCTCCACTTCCAGCTTCCCATTACAGCTGTTTATTTAGGCCATGAAAGTAAATGGAATAATTCTGACTCCTGAAACTGCTCATTCACCAGTAATGTTTCTAAGTGAACACAACAATAGCTGAAATCAGAAAGAGGTTTCCATTGCCACGCAGCAAAGTTGAAATGAAAGCAACTAACCTTCTTCAAATTCAACTTTAAAGAGTCTAATAAATTACTGATTTGGGGGATGGATAATTCTGATTTTAATTTATTTTAAAATTAAATATCATTAATTAGCTGAAAATAAGAACGAAGACATATCATTAAGTTATGATGTGACATGAATATGAAAAGAGATAGGAACATATATTCAGGATTTGATTTTTTTAAAAAAAACTTACTGTGTGCAGAGTAAGCAGGACAAAATGTAAGAGCATATATGTGTCGCTACAAAGCACTATTTTTCCATATAACTTTAACCAGTTATATATCACATTTATATGCCTGTACCACAGGATATTCAAAATGAAGCAACTTCTTTTTCCTTTCATTTTATTTTGCAGCTTACAGCCAATGCGATAGCAGTTTCCTATTGAATGATAGGCTTTGACAAACACTTGATTTGGGGGAAATTGGACATTTTTCTTATCCTTACATAGCAATTGCTACTTAGTGTGGTATTTCCAGCCACATTATCATTCAAATTACAGGCTGATTCTTGATTACTGCCCAACATAATGATAGTGAATTGGTTTTCTCCTTTTCTTGTAAACTGGTCAAAAGTAATAGTTGCAGAAGAAAAGCAAAAGTGCATTTGGATTTTTGCTGTTCAGGCTACATTCTTTCCCATATCAGGATGCAAAAATATGCAGACATGTAGAAAGGTTCACCTCTCAAAGAATTGTGTCATCTCTTTTGTAACCTGGCAGATGTCTTTCTAAATCCTAAACCAACCAGGCCACAGTTTTTCAAGACCGATCAAGAGTCAGTTGAACACACCTTTAAAGTAGACTTTCAGATCTTCTAGAGGATTTCTTTTACCACCTCTTAAAATCTTACCTTATTTACAAGATTTTTAGAAAGAAAAAATATATATGAATGAAGCTGTAGGGAAAGCTAGGGTTATAAATACAAAATGATAATGGTGGACTATTTTTTCTTCCCACCCGACTCTAGCAAAATTCTATGAATGAGTAAATAATTACATACTAAGAGCTTCATCTGGATGAAGCCAAAATATTACATACTAGCTGAATACCCCTACTCTGCTACAAAACTTGATCGGGCTTGATAAATAGACACTTACAGCTTGAAAATTAATGAGTAGTTATGATCAGCCTCTCCTCTCCCCTTTTCTCCCTCAGGCTTGTTTCACAGAAGCCTCTCCTCTCCTATCTTATCCTCTTCTCTCCCTCAGGCTGGCCCCATTGATCTTCTCCAAACTCCCAGTCTGCAAGCCAGATGAGTCACATGCTAGCCACGCCCAAGTGGCAGTTGGAACAGATGTATTTTCAGGTTGAGAGGGGGAGTAGAACATCTAACTCCTTAGCATCAGAGTGTGTTAATAATAATATAAGAAATACTAATGATCTAATAGTCGTGTCTAAAAATCCTTTCTTAGCAAGCACCTAGAAGCCAAGAGGAACATATGTGCAAAATTTCAAGTTTGTAGGCTTTACGGTTCTGGAGATTTCGTGATGTCATATGAGTGGCATTTCTTCATCTTTTTAATTGTGTCTAGTTCTTTAGGATTTTATGAATATTTTTACTTGCTGAGAGTCACTTAAATGAGTGATGTATGAATCTGATTAATAAATAATAAATGAATGTAATATATGTATTTGTTTATTTTAAGCATTTAAAAACATTTTATAGACAGTAGAAGAGAGGCTTCAGCAGAAACAAAGGTTTTTTAAATCTCTATAATATAACTGTGACCTTCTCTCTTCAGAGAAAAGGCTGATGAGTTAGGAAAAACATAGACGTTTTCTGCAGTTTGTCAAAGCCTATCATTCAATAGGAAACTGCTATCGCATTGGCTGTAAGCTGCAAAATAAAATGAAAGGAAAAAGAAGTTGCTTCATTTTCTGTTTCTGATAGTACAATACTGTTCTGACCCCCCTTCTCGTATACCAAAGCACTCCGAAACAAGGTCTCTGCAAGATGTTTTATTTACACACAGTTTAAACCTTGGCAGCAATCCAGGTACAGATAACACCTTAGCAGCAACCCAGCCTGCCGAGGTATGACACAGATTTGAGAGCGTCTCCAACTCTAATGATAAGTTGATTCCTGCAAAAACAGCTTTCAGAAAGTCCTTCCTTAAATAGCCATGAGAGGAGCCTGATTACAATCACCTGAGTCCAATCATCTTTTGTAACTGCATAGTTGTTCTCTACGTCTATCAGCTCTCCATTGCCGGGCATCCAGAAACCACTCCTTGGTCTCCTCCCCACTGCTCCAAGGCATGACGTCAGGAGCACACTCCCTTTGGCTTTCACCGCTGCTCCATGCCTCAGGCGCCTCCTGGTGGCCAACCAGCCTCTCTGATCCCTGCTCGGAGGGTCCTCCACATCCTCCAGAGCTGACTCATAAGGACCCTCGCTGTCAGAGTCTGGTGGCAGCTCCAACGGCTCCTGCTGGGCCACAACACAATACATAGTTCCATATGTTTTTCTCTTTTCTAAATAACAGATAGATTGCTTCTTTCCAGAGCTGTCAATTTGGTGCTCCATTTCATTCTTGAAACTATTTTGAGCATACGTTTGTCTGTCATGCAGTTGGTATCAAATGAGGTCATTGCATGTATTCAATGATCAAATTTATGTATGCCAAAGCAGTACACTTAAGTGGTAGTCTGCTGTAGGTGATAAATATTAGTCTGTTTAACTTCATTTATAGAACTTCATTTATAGAACTTCATTTTCCTGCACAAGATAGCTAAATTGTCAGGCTCAAAAGACCAGATCTACACATGTAGGTTGAAGTAAACGGATTTATTGCTGAACCGCCTATGCACAGCAATCTTCTCAACTAAAAACATCTGTTCAGAATTAGATAAGGGACCACAAAATCCAAAGGATGATTGGACTTAGTCTACTTGCGACTATGTAGGGATTCCAGATGACTCCCTCTTTTAAACTTTACTCCCCTGTTCTGCTACTCCTCCTACAAAATAAATGGATGGAAATTAATGATAGCCAAGTACTGTTTTCAGTTTATTTGAGTCAAAGTATCTATCTAGCCACTGATCTTCAAATGGCACTAATAGAAATTATTCTCCAGCACAATTGGAAAAGCAAAACAACAATTTGGGGAGTCTAATATACCGACAGCATTGAATGACTTCGTTGAATTTTGAAATTCTGTTGTTGTGAATAAATTATTGTTTGGTTGGTTTATATCAAGTTACCTTATTAAAAGTTTGCCTTCTGATTCTAGGATTATACTATTTTTGGCTCTGAGTAGGCTTCTGTTCAGACTACTCCAGGGTTTAGGGGCCCTACTGGAAAAGCAAGTAGAAGCTATGGACAAGTAGCTCTTTGTCCAACTTGAGTTGGTATATCAATTGCAACTCTAGAACAAGATATTCTAAAGGCAGTCATGCTTGTAGCCTAGTTATCTTCCATTTAAGTGCTATAAACTACAAAGCACTGCCATGGAGAACACTTCAACTGGTTCATATGCTTACAGGAAAATGTAGTTAATGTCATGTAATACCTTTGCGGTAAGTGCTGCACGATCTACTGGTATATTTCCAAAGGCAATTAAGTGTGGGTTACTATCTATACAGCCCTATAATACATATAGGGAAGGGCTACCTATGAAACATCTTTCTCAGATTACTTCTATCTATCTCAATTGAATGCATTGCTAAAAGTCTCCATTAAATTCTCACTCTCACTATAGTGAGAACTGAAAGTGGGTATTCCCTAAGGAAGCTCCGATCCTATGGAACAGTGGCTCCTACTTCTGCATTGGCTTCATGATTTTGCTGTTTGGCTACTCTTTTTAAGATTTAGGCGATTTAGAGATTAATAAAATAAATACATAGATTAAAATATGGTGATATATTTTGATAATAAATAAAAAGGATTAACTAAGGTTTTATTAATTACTTTGAATACTTTTACTTTAAAATTTTAAAAAACTACAGACTATTTGAGTTAAATATTTTATGCAAAAATATAAGGGAAATAAAATCAGTAACATAAGGTCAGCTTGCCTGTTTCCTTGGGCAACCAATTCCATATGTCAGCAGAATACGGATTTAAGTGCCTTGACTTCAAAATTTGAGGAAGGAAAAAATGAACATATTCCAATGGAGAAAATATAATCTGTTTTCCTCTTTTAAAGAATGATTACTTTCTTTAAAAGGTTTTTAAAAACCCTGCCAAGAACTCTTCTCCTTTTTTTTTTTTTTTGCTAAATATAAGTGAGAAAAATATTTTTGAAATGGTTAGGTCAAAATGATTTCTATGCATTTACCTATTTAATTGATGTGGTTTGGATCTTTAAATAGATTGATTTACAAAGGAAAAATATATAGAAAGATTTCCTGTTCTCTGCTTTCCCTAGCAGTTATCCTCAATTGAAAAGTCATTTTGTGGAGAAAGATTTTAAAAAAATCATAATTTCCAAATTGACATTGAGCGAGTATGGAGGAAGAAGTCAATGGTTGTACCAATAGTAATAGGAACTTTTGAAGCAAAGGGCTGCTTCAAAAGCGCTGCTAAGATATATGGGAATTTTGAACTTATTAGACCTAAATATTTTGACTTTGCAAAGGAACAGCCTACTCAGAACAGCCCTATATAGTCTGGACTTCCAATTTGATGTCATGGCGAGATCAAACACGAGGAGCCAGACTCCTTAAACTTGCGCCAAATCCTCCTCATTGAAGGGCCCCCTAAGTGGCTAAAGTTACCCTGTAGGGATGACAAAGAAAGGACACCCTTCAAGATGCAGAGGGGCACTCTGCAGTCATGAAGAGCGGCAGCTCTTCAGCTGAACCCAGGGATTCCCTCCCATCCAATGATGAAAAGGAGAGGCAGCCATTATGGCTGCCATGAATCTGGGGCAGCCAAAGAAACAAAGAATGTGCTGGAGTGGTGTAGATGGACAGTGATTGGAACTAGGTGAGTTGATTTTTCTTAAACCTAGAACCTAACCCCAAAGAAAATAAACCTTGGAAAAGAGATTCTTTGAAATGCTTGTCAAAGTGGTGAATAATTACAGAGAAAAAAATTATAGACCTGAAAGAAAAGGAAGTAAATTTTTAAACTTTATTGGTGATATGTTGGTAAAGAATTCTAAAATGCTGGGACTATTTGTCTAAATATTGACTATTTTTTAAAAAAAAACTGAAATAAATATGTTAGATTTTGTGCAACGTTAAAATTTAAGCTGAAGGCGCCATCTACTGGTGAATGAAATATATACTAAACTCCTATAACCTTGGGAAGTACTGATAAGACAAAGGGGAAAAAGTGGAAATAAATAATACCTGGAGGACTGCTGTGCTATCTACTGTTCTATATATGTCAACTTCATGATTGTTGGAGGTTTAAATGTGAGATTATGGAAGACACATAAAGAAAGCGACTTTTTTTTTTTAATAAACAAAGTTTTATTGGTTTTTTTAGGGAAAAGAAAGGAAAGGGGTGGTGGAATGAGTTACAAATTTTGGCAGTTACAAATGTAGAAGGTGTCCCCTCCCCCCGTACTCATGATATTCTTTTTAACATAAACTTTAATACTAAATAGCAATATTTTGTCAGCATATAGATTCAGGTAATAATTTCAATCAATTTTTATCATATAGATTTTCCTGTTCATTTTTGTGATCTGAGTTTTCTTGGTATTGCCCCTTCTCCCCCCGCCAGCAGCGCTCCGGCCCCTCCCGTGTTCTGTAGATCTGGTGTAGGATCATCAGTTTTATCTAGGAGTGCTTTGTTTTTTCCATAAAGGCCTGAGCCTCTGTGGTTGTGTTAATTCTAACTCTTGTGTCCTCCCAGAATATTAACATACCTTCAGGCATCAGCCATCTGAACCACACCCCCTTCTGGTATAACTTCTTCGCTAATTGCGAATAGTTTTTTCTTTTCTCTCTCACTTTCTTGGGGATCTGTTTCAGAATGGTTATTTCTCTATCCTGATATTTCAACACTTGCTCCCTTTGTGCACTCAGAATCTCATCTCTTGTGGTCTTTCTGAGAAATTTAACATGTACCTCCCTGGGCACGTTATGTGTTCTAGCATATGCTGAGTACACTCTATAGACCAGATCCAGTTCCCACCCCATCTGTTGTTTTTCTTTTTGAATGTATTCAGCCAAGATGTTTGTCATGATGTCCCTTTCTTGAGGGACATCAAGAAAGCGACTTTTAAATGCCAGGATCTATGATTGAATTTACAGAGTGACTTAAGGAGATATTTAGAAATCTTCCTGGATTACCTAAATGGAACATTGACAAACTGTGGAACGTAAAGAACTATAACTATTGCATTCTCCTGAGGAGCAACATTAGGATTGAGCAAACAATTTCTAAGCTGGTTTTCTGAGGTCATAGATAATTGAGACTTTGGTGTGGTGACAGACTACTGAGCAATATTTGGACCTATCAACATAAGACAAGATGTTGCATTAGCGGGAGATGAAGAAGTTGTTGTTCAGTCCTTGGTTAGGACTCGAAGTATTTTTACCAATCCCAGACTGTGAACTGAATTGAAAATTAACTATAATAACAGCAAGATTGATAAAAATTATTACTTTCCCCCCATTCCAAGGAAAATAGCCCAACTGATTATATTTGTGGCCATGCTGTGATCGGACTAAGTAAAATAGACAGTTTTCAGTTACCATAGTAATATGATGAAAACCAGAAATTTGTTAAAAGATTAGATATAGTATTTGAATTTCAAGTGGCTTTTGGATGTGGATCCAGATTGGTGAGTGCAGTTGGTAGACGGAGAATGGGTAAGTATGAGTTTTATGATACATTTGTAAAATGCTCTTCCGTTATGCCCAGTGAAAAACACACAGTGCACTTCTGCACACATTTACGATATCTGTGCGTATCAATATTTTACCATGTTCACATAGAAAAGGAACATGTTTTGGTGATTAATGATCATGTTTGTTGGGCTAGGGATTAGGGTCTTTTTACATAAGCTATTGTATTTTTGATTTATGTTACAATTTCCATTTGTTTACACCTTAAAATGATGGGAAACTACTGTGACATTATAACAATTATAGCAATTACAGTCTGAACAGACTTGGGAGTTATGGCAGCCCTGAGGTTATAGGATACCCACCCCGATCTAGATAGATAGATTCTAAAAAACTTTATGAAATTTATAGATTCAGGATTAGCAAGGAGCAAATTTGAACAAATTGGACAATATTCACAGAGGTGTTTTCCTTATTATGGAATCCCATTATATGCCATCGATTCAAGATTACAACAACTTATTTCAGCATTCTTTGTATAGAATTATCTGACTTTTCTATCTCTGTGCTCTCCATTGCAAGCTCGGTAAAGCTGCAGTAGAGCTCTTGCTCCCAAACTGAACTCAATAGTTAAAACAGTCATTTAGCTCGACCCTCCTTTCTTCCATAAAGAAGAATGAGGCAAAGTCACCCCTTATTCCTCCTTTCTCCTGTCCATGCCACCCCCTGCTAATTGTAGCTATTTATGCATGCAGTGTTACTGTCATTAATGTTTGAAATTCATTTTCAGAATAAGATTAACCTTATCTGGCGCCTTACAAGGTCACTAAATAAATTTTAATAACATCATATTAATATTGTTAAACGTTAAGCTATTTAGTGCTATATTTCATGTGAATTAGAAGAATTACTTCAAATAAGAAAGTAAGGCTCTATGTTGTGTCAGAATATTTGTTACTCCTGACTTAAAGAGTAAGCAGATTTACCCCTCTCAACTAATTTCTGCAAAGAATGTTTAGATTTAATTAATTTTCAGATGGCCAATACAGGGGTAAAAAATCAAATGCTGCTGAATAGCACATTGCTGAGGTTATATCCCCACCTACTGACAAGAAAAATGAATGTAATATAAAAACAGATTCACAGTGATTTTTTTTTTTATTCGGAAAGAATAATTAATTACAAATTTGCCAAGGACATTTATTCATTAAATCCCCTCTATCTTAGAATGGGTCTTATTTGATGTGCCCAGTAAGAGAGTTAGTTGAAGAAGTGGTATGGCTAAGGAAAAAGGAAGAGGAAGATAGAAGAAATGAAGAATCAAAGGAGGAAAAGAGAGGAACAGGAAGAAAAGAGGAGAAGGAATTGAAATTATTAATTAGATTTCTAAATAGAATAAAGAAATAGAATAAGCCAAAGTAAGCAAAGGGAAGCAGTTTCTAGCAAGAGGAGCTGACAATCAAGTGCCAGCCACCTGTGAGCAATCATCAGGAGCAGCAATACCAAACTGGTTACAATGATACTAGAAGCAGCCATTACCAGAACTTAGAAGATTCAGAGAGTCTTCCAGAGTCCAGGTGTTGGTAAACCAAGATTTTTACAGGATGAATATAGAATGGTGGTCAGCAGAATGGAATACCTAAAGCAGCTAAAGACTTCAAAAGGCAGCAAAGAAATAAACAATGTCTACCAGCCTCCAGCTAGTACTGAGCCAAGCAAATGAATGCAGGGTACAGTAGGTGGGAAAAGACTAGAAAAAATATAAAAGTGAACCTTGTGTGAAGCTAAACGTTTGTTGTTCTCTCACTCTCTTGGGGTTCTTTTATGTTTCTATTCCTTTGTTTTTGTTGTTTTTGTTGGTTTTTTAGGTCCAATTGTTTTTATATTGTGTTTTGTGTGTATTTTGTATTGTGTTTAAATATTCTGCTTGAAAGATGCCTAGATTTACTTTTTTGTGATATAGAAGCTATAAATTTTCTAAATAAAGAAATGCTTTGAAATCAGTAGCTGAAGTGGGGAAATAGTTAAGGATAATTAAAATTGTGGGACAGACAAATGCTACAGTATTCTGCCTTTAGAAAATGAATCATAAAATATAAGCAGATACAACTATAACATTGCAAATAAAGTAAAATTAAGTACAAAGTAAGCTAGAATAACATGGAATAAATGTAGGAATAAAAAGTCCTTGGTGATCTCTGAGCTGGATTGTTTTCTTGTACACATTTCATTACCCAAACTTTGTGGCTATCCAACAAAATAGATGCATGGATATCTTTATCATAAAATGCCTGACCACTCAATCTAATGCAGCACAATCAACACAAGCACTAAAAAGAATAGCACTGCCATACATCACAAATATCTCAGAAACAGCCAACAGACTACTACAACCACATGAAGTCAGTGTAGCACACAAGCCAACTAAATCCTTCCAAAACATGCTAAGTAAACTAAATCACTCAGCAGCCCCAGGAGAGAAAAACCATGAGTCACAACATAATGACTGCAACAACCACTGAGTAAGACAAACAGGCAAAAGACTGGCAGAATACATCCATTAACACCAACTAGCAGTCAGAAGACATGATGAAAACCCTTTAATTTCACATAGTTTTAATTGGGAAACTCTGACCATCCTAGACCAAAAACACTAGGGAATTTATAGAAGCCTGGCACTCTGACAAATTAGCTATCAATAGACATTTAGACATAAACAATATCTATGTACTGTGCAAAAGAGATGATCAACAAGCCAAAAAGACCAAACACCTCCCCACCAGCAATCCGCACCCAGATGAACATAGATTAACTCAAAGATGGACATCAGATCAACAATCAAGTAAGCAATATCCCAATCAAGGATCCAACAATCCAACAATAAACATCCCAACCAAAACAAAAAGAAAGCCACCAAGACCACTCCTGCCAACTCTGAGAGGGCAAGCCACTTGTAAAGCAGAATAAAATGTGGATTAAAATGTAAAAACAAGACGTGGCATAAGGGGACAGATAAAAAGCTTGCTTGTAAAAAGACAGGGAAATGTCATCAGCCTTCAACCACAAAATGTTCCAGTAAATTTACAGTTTTAAATTTTTTCTACATTGCTGCTTTCCAGATGTATTTAGACTATGATTTCCAACAACTAAGGTTAGTTTAGGAAAACTAATCAGACATTCCAAGCCATTTATGTTTTGATATCAAGAACTACAGGGCTTTTGAAAATAGAACTGTTGATAATATTCGGCTTTCTTTTCTTCTTTCTTTTCTTTCTTTTTAATAATATTTTGATTTCAGAAAGAAATACAAAAAAGAGCAACAAAGATGATTAAGGGACTGGAAACTAAAACATATGAGGAACGGTTGCAGGAACTGGGTATGTTTAGCTTAAGAGAAAGAAGGACTAGGGGAGACATGATAGCATTGTTCCAATATCTCAGGGGTTGCCACAAAGAAGAGGGAGTCAAACTATTCTCCAAGGCACCTGAGGGTAGAACAAGAAGCAATGGGTGGAAACTAATCAAGGAGAGAAGCAACTTAGAACAGAGGAGAAATTTCCTGGCAGTTAGAACAATTAATCAGTGGAACAGCTTGCCCCCAGAAGTTATGAATGCCCCAACACTGGAAGTCTTTAAGAAAATGTTGGATAGCTATTTGTCTGAAACGGTATAGGGTTTCCTGCCTAGGCAGGGGGTTGGACTAGAAGACCTCCAAGGTCCCTTCCAACTCTACTATTGTATTATTGTATTGTAACTTTGAATATGATATTCCATAAGTTCATAAATTATCTGAATGAATCTTTCCAACTACCTCAAGTTTTTTTTTCTTCAAAACCTACCAACAATTGCAAAGTATGAATTACTGTTCTACTCACAGAACACAATAAGATTGATGCATGGTAAAATACACAACCATTTCAGTAATAAACGATAGTTATGAAAATACATTCATTATCCACTTTATATCTCAATAAAGGTAGTCCTTGTCTTACAACAGTTCACTTAGTGATATTCAAAGTTACACCAGCACTGAAAAAAGTGACTTATGACCATTTTTCACAGTTATAACAATTGCAGCATCCCATATCATGTGATTTACATCCAGATGCTTGACAGCTATGACAGGTGCAGTATCTTGGGGTCATGTGATCACTTTTTGTGACCTTCTGACAAAAAAGTCAATGGGGAAATCACATTCACTTAACATCCATATAACAATTGCAGTGATTCACTTAACAAATATGGCAAAAAAAATTGTAAAATGGGACAAGACTCCCTTAACAAATTTCTTACTTAGCAACATAAATTTTGGGCAGAATTATGGTTGTAAGTTAAGGACTATCTATAATGATTTCTGAGCAAATAGTTAGGGACCATGCATAACAAACAAAGTATAAATATTTGTCAATGGTTTTTTTTTTCTCCGTGACTAGGTGAATTTCCCCTCCATTCTATCTAAAGGAGCTTAAAATTAATATTTTGCCTTTTTCCCCCTTTGCCATAGCATCCTAAATATGTTTTCAGACTTGAAAGAACTGCATTTAGCTTGCTATGCTTATTAATAACAAGCATTTTTAAGTGGTTCCAAGTATTCTTAAACTTCTACCTTGACAACGCACAATTAGGACTGGCAGGGAGTAAGACAGAAGGCTGTATTTTCAGAATACATATTTTATAACTCTCACATTAATATTGTATAGTTTTTTGAGGAAAGACTTAGATAAAAACTTCAACACACGATGTCAATGACTTAGTGCAGATCTTATCCAATGGGCAATTGGAACAGTGTTGGGGAGATATTTATGAAATGAGAGTCATTTTGAAAATGAAACTCTTTGTATAATTTCATTCAAACACCATGTTAATTAGAAAATCAGATCTGCTCCTTTGCTTTTAGGAATTATTGTTTGTTTCTACGAATTAGTATTTTAGGAATCCAATGCTGGATTGGCAATGCTGGAAGATATTTTCCAATGATGTTAAGTCATCACTGACTTAACAAATACTGAACAGTAGAGCAGCAGATACATGAAAAGCCAATATTTAATCCAGAGATAAGCATAATGATGTTAATGAACATCCTCTAGTTGAGTGCCTCCAGGCTCCTTGTCTCTTTCATCCTATCAAATGTTTTTTTTAAAAAAAAATATTACATTAAAAATAATAAATGAATGGAAGGTTGGCATGCTACAGAGTGAAATGCAAGATTCCGCTATACCTTTTAATTTTCAAAATGCCTCTGGATTCCAGAAACATTCTTAGAATTTTTTTTTCAAAAAAATATAGATAGCCTTACACATTGGTTGAAATTTTATCCAACCAGCCATTTAAGGAAGAAGGATCAGTGGCGATAATGTATCACTGAGGATGAGAGTTGCGAAGAGAAAGCTGCACCCATTTGTTTTCTGATATAGGTGCTTTGTACAGGAAGTGTTCGTCATGACAGGATTATGTAACCATGAATTCCCTGATAAGTTCGCAAAATTTTAAGACGTCTCTGCCTAGAGACTTCTTTCCAAACTTGTCTGCCTATATTTGGGGCTGCCTTTATCTTTAGCATTGATGGCGAACCTATGGCACATGTGCTCAAAGTGGCACACAGAACCATGTCACCCAACAAGCGCAACCTTGCCCGTTGCTGTTCGGGGTTTCTGGCACACATGCACACATGATAATCACCAGGCCTTCATGTGCGCAGCAGTGCTGTAAACTGGAAGGGCTGGTCTTTCAGTTTCCGCATGCATGCCAGCCAGCTGATCATTGTGCACGCATGCACATCAGAAACCAGAAGAGGAGCTGCCTGGTGCACATGCGCATCCCAGAAACCAGAGATTCTTCTTTCTGGTGCGCACATGTGCGCTGGGCAGCTCCTCTTCTGGGTCGCTTCCCCAACGCTTCCCCAATGCTTCCCCACTTGGGCCCCAAAAGATTTGTATGCATACACTTTACAAGTGGTGGCATGAATCATCAAAAGCCACTTCCAAGATTCATTTGGACTGTTCCAATTTTTAAATATAAAATGAAGATTTGAATCTTCTCCTCAATCCTGCAAATAACAACACAGTACCAAGGAACCCCCCTGGTCATCATAAGCAGGCAAAAGGGAAATGATCAATTCTCTTTTGAGAAAAGCAATCGTTGCTTTTAAAAGTTTTTATGGTGGCACAATTTAGCCCCATGAATCCATGCTAAGAGTTCATAATGGAACTGCCATAAGAGACTTAGAAATACAAGAGTTTCATCGGAATCTCTGGACTAACTCTCCAGTCCGTTAACAAGCTGTGTAATACAATATCCAGACTCTAAATTCTCCTTCTAGGTTTCTTGGCACAGGTCCATGCCATTGCTAATTCCACTCTTTTATAATTCTAGCTTGCAGCAAGGGATGTGCAGTCAGTCAAGAAAGATACCGTCCCTCAGAGAGTTCTTTGGCATTTTTATGGAAATAGTTACATGGTTTTCAAGGTTCTGCCCCTGATATGCTTTTCTTCCTCCAATTTTCAGAAAAGCCAAACTTGTAAGGCAAACACGTTTCTTTATTAACTCATTGCATGTGTATATGTCTCTTTGTTCGACCTCGGAAAAAGATTTCAAGGATGCCATCATTTGATTTTTTTCCCCACTTTGGTGTCCCTGATCCTATACAGAGCCACAACCTCATTTTTAAGTGCACAAATGCAACTTATTCACAAATATTTACCATGAAGCAGAAACTTAAATATAAACTGAAGAAACCTTTAGGTCAGTGGGTTTTTTTTTTCAAATTCGACAACTTTAACATGTATGGACTTCAGCTCTGAGAATTCCTCATCCATCATGTTGGGCAATGCTGGCTGGAAAATACTGTGAGTATTTTCATACATCTTAATAGTCCCAAATTTGAAGGAAAAAAAGGGCTAAGCTTCAAAAAGCAAAAAAGCATCAATGCTTTTATTACCGTGTTTTCCCCAAAATACGACAGGGTCTTATTTTCTTTTTACCTACAAAATATGGCTTGGGAGGGTTTATTGTTTTGGGGTTGCTGGATGACTGCTCTCTTGCGAGGAGGCTCCCAATGAGCCGGGCACAGCCTCATGGGCGAAAAGCTGTGTTGCGCTGTCACAGCAGCACAACACAACAGCCATGAAGTGACCACGCTCATGAGCAGCCACCTGGCAAACCCCCTTTGCAGCTGGGCACAGCACCATTCACTGACCTAGGGATATCGCCAAGCCGCGTGAGCGCTTGTTCGCCGCCGCCCAGCTCCTGCGGCTTGGTGCCTTCAAAATGCCAGTGAATGGAGCTCTGCACAGCTGGACAGGGGGGATTGTGCGAGCAGCTGTTCTGCTCTCGCTCACCTGCCTCCCAGCCTCATGGTGCATGGCCCAGCTCTCATTAAGGAGCCAGGGCACCTACGCTGCCACCGTCACCGCCGCCATCCCAGCCTGGCTTTTTCCGCACCTTCCAAACCAAGTCTTTCAGCCGTGGCTGCTCTGGGTACACGCTCTATGATTGTACACTCTGCTGGCAGCTGGCCCACAACCATAGAGCATGCACCCAGAGCATCCACTTCAGCTGGGCACAGCGCTGCTCACCAACCTAGCGGTATCCCGAAGGCGCCAAGCAACGCGATCACTTTTGCCTCCCCCCGGTTCTCGCAGCTTGGCACCTTCGGGATACTGCTAGGTTGGTGAGCAGCGTTCGGTCTGGCCAGAGGTGGGGGGTTGTCCAAGGGGCTTATATGCAGGGGGGCTTATATTTTTGCCCACCAGAAAAATATGGCATGGCTGTATTATGAGGACATGTCGTATTTTTGGGGAAACATGGTAGGACTATCCTAAAATGGATTACGTCTTTCCATTATTTGCATCATTTTCATGCTTTCATATCACTTATTATTATAGTTCCTAATTATCTGGCATAGTGCTTTCATTTTATTAAAAAAAAGTTAGGCTGTATTTTACATACAGTATTGGCTGAACTCTACCGTTCCTTTCTGCCAAGAATGGCATCTGAAGTCAGACAAAGTAATTGCATTCTAATTTCTTTCTTTGGTCTGCATTTTGGAAGCAGTTTTGTCATCCTTTCTTACAACCCAAAACTTTTTTCTTTCTTTCTGTACCTCTCTATCAGGGCAGCAAACTCCTGTGCTATCTTTCTGAAAGATTTTTGTACTTAGTGCTTGAAAGAGCAGTGACAATGCTATTACCTTGTCATTGGAGTTGATAAAGTATCTTGAACAGCCCCAAATGAGAAAATTCTCATCAATATAGGGATTGCCTAGAGTTTATGTAGTGCAGTTGGGATGTATTTTTCTCTGTAGATCACCCTTAAAAGCTGAGAGAAAACTGGTACTGTGAAGACTTAAAAGGGACACTGTGGTCTACAAGCCATGAAATTATGACATAGAGGCACAAGAATATTTTGTATACTGAAGACATCAGTTCTGACTTCATGTACAATCCCACACAAATAATTTTTAATGTAATGTAATATAAAGGCTTGCATACTCATTATCATGCCTTTCTTTAAAAGATTGACCTTTTTCATAATAAATAACAATTGTAGTGATTTGTTAAGCTGTTTGATATTGTTAAGAAATAAAATGTAATCTAGATTTGTATTAATGGAACTTTCAGAAATAGCTAAAGTAGTGCATTAAAGATGTATGTTTCCAAGGGTGAAGAAGTCCTGAATACCAATTAGACCATTTGAACTGTTGCCATTCTACAAACGGTCTGTTCAAATGAAAGCTTTTATTTAATAACGTGTCTTTAATATTAAGAACTGAATATCAACCTGATGCGCCAAATAAAATATCATGAAGGTTAACATCAGCAGCTATGGAAGATGACATTTTTGTTCTGCCCTGCCTGCCAATGAGCCTTTAGAATTTTATTAATTCTTAACTATATTTGTCTAATTAGTGATGTTATTTAGCATTGTGGTGATATTTTAATTAAGAGAAAAAATAAATATAATCTGAATAATAGTTATGCTGTAGCATCCAGATGCATTTTTCAGCACTTCAAGAAAATCAGAGATGTGTCATCTAAGCAGTATAGAGAAGTTCCTTGAAAGAGGCATTATTTCATCCACTTAAATGAAGAGGATCTTGAATAGTTCTTTGTTTATTTGTCCATTTAAAGCCTTTTTATCCTACTTCTCATCCAAAAGGGCTGGTAGAGCATTTGCACACCATCATTAAAGGAATATGTATCAAAATAGCAGGAGAAAGACCAGTGTTGGGATTCAAATAATTTAACAACCGGTTCTCTGCCCTAATGACTGACTGGGTTGGTGTGGCCAACTCAACATCACTCATCATACCTAGCCCTGCGTCCTGGCTACTCGCCTCAAAGGCAGAGGTGGATTCAGTCAATTTGGATTGATTTGGGCTAATCCCACCACTAGCTGGCCCCATCCCCATCCATTTTGGGGGATGTTTTGAAGTCCATAAGCCTTAAAGTTGCCAAAGTTGGATACCCTTGAGTTAGATGTTCTGATAGATCAGTGTTTTTCAAATTTGCCAACTTTTAAGATGTGCAGACTTCAACTTACAGAATGCTTTCCAGGCAATTCTGGAAGTCCACACATTTTAGAATTGCAAATTCTAAAGTTCCCCCTTTCATGGACCATAATTTATGAGAAGTTCGCAATGATCTCAACAGAAGTTTTCCTCAGCTCTTGTTTTGCCTGAATATGCAATATGTATGCTCTGTCATTGAGCTGTGACCACTCTGGCCCTAAAAATAGACACAAGGTTCTCTCAATCATAAAACTGTCCTCTTCTGTCTTTATTTATATTCTGGAATAGTCAGATAATGAGGAAAGGCTGAGCAGGAGAGATACATGGATAGAGATTATTATTGGTCTGATTCATCCTAGAACTGTTATCACTGGGGGGAAAGGGTCTTTTACACTGATATTTAAGATTCCTTCCCTACCCCACCCCATTATTTTTTGGGGAGTTGTTTTCCTCCCTCCTTTCCTCAATTTTTTTCCAGAGTCTGCTTGTTGTCCAACTAAATGTGCTAGAGACAGATGTGTGTTTTAAAACACAACCTATTTTGCAAAGAGATGTACTGATATGAGAAAAAAGGTCCAAGCAGTGTAAGGATTTTTAACCCTCTTTCAATCTTCTTGTTTCAGAATTGGTTCTAATATTGGACATAACATTTATTAGTACAGAAATTGTAATTGGAACAAAGAAAGAAAAGGGTGGCTTTAGGATGACAACATTATGGAAATTCAAGTTTTTGATGAAGTTTTCTTATTTTCCTTATTTTCGTATTTGTTCAATATAATCTATACATGGGGTATGGCAAGTTATATCTTTTTTTAACAAAGTTTTGCTATAGTTCAGGTGTTATTATGCTTAGTAGTGCGATTTTATACTATTTCATATGGTTGTGTAATAATCCAAATTCAGAAGGGGAAATGTGCTTTGAGGTGAAGGCTCACTTTATGTTTGCCAGAAAATGTTTAAAATATTTGTGCAGCAGGGCAGGAAAAAGCACAATGGATGTTAGGTATTGAGAGGTCTGAAGTGTTTGTCCACACAAGCTACAAATTACTCTTCCCTTTTCAAATCCGGATTGTTGTACAGCTTCAAGAAAGGTAATTGAAGATTTGAAATCTTCATTTTTCGGCCTGTTTATTGGCCCTTTTTGGGGCCATTTTCAGGTCATGTTCTGGGCCATTCTTTGGCTGTTTTTGGCCCATTTTGGGCTATTTTTCGGGCTGTTTTCAGCCATTTTCCAGACCATTTTCTGGGCTGTTTTGGGGCCATTTTCCAGGCCATTTTTGGCCATTTCTGGGCCATTTTTGGCATGTATAGTAGTAAATAGAGAGGCAGATTGCACCTTGTTGAGGCTTTGACTCAATTTTCCTCTCTATTTATTTACTACTACTGAACATCCAAAATGTCCCCCAAAAGTCCCCAAAATGGCCAAACAACAGCCCAAAAAAGGCTTTAAAATGGGTGAAAAAATGGGTGGGGCCAGTGGTGGGATTAGCTGGTTCACCAAACTGGAAAGAATTTTAACAACTGGTTGGCCCAAATCAGTCCGAACTGACTGAAGCCTCTGAGAAAGATATGGGGAAGGAAGAAACTAAATCTTCTTCTGACAGATATTTAATCAAACAGTCTCCTAGGTGATAGGTACTGGGCAATTGCTTTTACTGGGACTCTTGTTCTCTTGATAAAAATAATATTTATTAATACTTTTTGCTTATGTAATTGTTAATGCTATTAATATTGGATGGGAGATGAGGGGGCCTAAAGGCAGAGGTAGTTGAGAGAGGGCATTATTTATTATTTTTTTAAATTATGCTATCCTTGTTTTATCTGGCTCTTTTAGTTGAGATATAGTATTTTTATTTTTTTATTTTTTTTTATTTTACACTCGGAGTCACTCTATGATTTGTAATAAATCAATAAAATTAAGAGTATTACACTTTACAATTCTGGTTTAAGTATTGTGAACTCTATGTTCCTCATTCTAAATTGTTATTATTCTATGACCCTTTTTATTTTTTTTAAAAAAAAAAGTACTCCAAATGTCTTTGCTTGATAACAGCCATTCAAAATGCTGCTGTAACTTTTATGACCCAAGATGACTGTATTGAGAGTATAGATGACTATTGTTCCTGTGTGCTCTGGAAAAGTGATCATCAGAAAAATTGCCAAACTACTTTGCAAAACATTATATGGTATGGGAAAAACATGGGATATTCTGAAGTTTTCCAGAAGATTTCACATGCAAAAGTGGAACTTTTTGCTCATTCCTAATATTGTGTTTTTAAACTGTGGATTTAAATGTTTGTTGTATTAATAATTGTATCTAATCTTGTGTAAGCTTGTGTTAGATATTAGCAACTGTTATAATGGTTTTCACCAAGGTCCTCTGTTCCGGTGGGAACAGAGATTCAATCTCATTGGTCAAAGGGTCTGACAGTTCCCTATAAAAGGGCTGCTGTCAGACTGAACCTTTGCTGGATTGTACATAGTTGTTCTGTTACCATAACTGTTGCTGTGTGCCTTTCCTTTACCCAATCTAACACTTGCGACAAGGATGGGATTGGAAGGCAACTAGGCAAACAAAAAGACCACGACAATCCAGCGAGTAAATCCAGCCCAGAGCTCAGCGCAGCTTCCAGCAGCCATTTTCGAGCAGCAAACTCAAAATGCTCTCAGAACACAAAATGGCCATGCACGCCCCACCAACTCCATACGACCCAGTCACTGAACACTGGGAATCATACATGCTGAGTTTTGAATGCTTCCTCGAAGCCAACAACCTCATGGGTCTTTCTGAAGGCCGCAAGAAGAATATGTTCCTAGGTTACTATGGACGGGAAGTGCTCGAGATAGACAAAGATCTATCTGAGCCAACAGCACTCCAATTGGTCGCTTGGTTGGTGCTCCAACAGATGCTGAGGACACACTGTGCTCCCCAAACCATCTAAGCAAGTCTGCCGGAACAAATTTAATATTCGCAATCAAAAGGAAGATGAATCTATCAATGAGTAAGTTGTGGCACTAAGAAAGGCCACAGCGTACTCCAAGTTCAGAGAGCTAGACGAACTCATACTCAACCACATTATATGCGGTGTACGGGACATTAATTTACAGAGGAGATTACTTGCCAAGTCTAATCTCACTCTACAAATTGCCTTGGACGAAGCCAGGGCATCCGAATCTGTCGTTAAGTCTACAGAAACCCTGCAGCACCAAAGCACTCCACAAGGCACGCGGAAGAGTGCAGGCATACATCGCGATGCTACAGAGGCCGAGGGCTCAGAAAGCGAAGATGACATCTGCCACATGCACAGTGACCGCACCAAACTGGCACGCAAATTCGAACTGTGTTTCCTGCCTTGTGCAAGCTGCAGAGGAGACCATGCAGGATTGCATTGCTGTTTCTATGACACCATCTGCGAGTGCTGTGAGCGAAAGGGGCACATCGCTAAGGTTTGCAGAAGCGAGCACCCCATGATGACCTGGAAGCCCAGAAACCGACCAAACTGCCAGCAGAGGCCCAACCAAGGAGCATGGCAGCCACCACCACAGCGCTCAGAAGGTGACACCAGAGTCACCTACTGCACCTCAAGCAGCCAAGTCCGCATAAGGCGGCCAAAAAAGCTAAAGGTCACAGTCCTCATCAAGGGCTCTCCATGTGAGATGTAGATCAACACAGGGTCATCGTTGACCATCATGCCATGGTCTACACTCAAGCAGGCTATCCCTAGCCTGAAGAAGCAGCATCTACACGCCCCTGACATCCGCCTTCGCAACTACCAGGGGAACTGAGTCCCCATTGTGGGCCAGGGCACCTTCCGGGTGCAATTCAAAAACTTCAGCAGCCAGCTTCCAGTGACGGTGGTCAGCGGTGACCTGCAGAGCCTCCTGGGGCTTGACTGGTTAGAAGCCCTGGTTCTAGAAGTGACCCGTATCAATGCCTTAAAAGACGAGAGCGCCAAAGAATTTTTTAAGGAGTTCAAGGACCTCTTTGGCACCAGTCTAGGTAAGTATGTAGGGACCCCAATCTCTTTTAATTTGGACCCCAACGTAGCCTCCATCAGGCTAAAACCCAGGAGAGTACCCCAAAAATTGATCGGGAAATTGACAAGCTCATAGGCCAGGGAATCCTAGAGCCGGTAGATCACGCATGCTGGGAGACCCCTATATGACACCTGTCAAATCTGATGGGTCTATCCACATCTGCGCGGACTACAAGTGCACAATCAATAAAGCTTTACAACAAAGCGATTATCCTGTACCCATTGTACAGCATTTACTACATTCCTTAGGCCCCAGCAAAGTATTCGCTAAATTAGACATGGTGCAGGCATACCAACAATTGCCTGTAGATGGTGCTATGGCAGAGGCCCAAACCATCATGAGGCACAGGGGTGCATTCAAATGTAACCGTGTGCAATTTGGAGTTAGTATCGCCCTTGGACTGTTCCAAAGCGTCATGGAATGGCTTTTGCAGGGGATTCCAGGAGTCGTCCCCTATTTTGACGACATCTTGGTATCGGCTGCAAATGAGGCGCAACTTTTCAAACGTTTAAGAACTGTTTTGACCAGAATTAGAGACAGAAGCCTCCGTCTCAAAAAAGAAAAATGCCAAATTAATGTGCCAAGGGTTGAATTCCTAGGGTACTTCATCGACAGCTCTGGGATCTACCCGACCTCTAGAAAAATGAAAGCAATCCAGGACGCTCCTACACCTCGCAATCAGACTGAGCTGCAGGAGTTCCTTGGGCTCCTTAACTTCTACAGCATCTTTCTTAAACAGAAAGCCACTGTTGCTGAGCCCTTACATCGTCTCCTGGCGAAAAACACAAAGTGGTCCTGGGCAAAGCCGAGGCAGCCGTATTTGCCAATGGTGAAAAGACTGCTGTCAGCAGACACCTTCCTAGTCCAGTACAGCCAGACCCTGCCACTTGTTTTGACCTGCGACATTTCCCCGTTTGGCGTCGGAGCCATCCTCAGCCACAGACTGTCCAATGGGATCGAGGCACCCATAGCCTATTACTCAAGGACCTTGTCTTCTGCCAAGCGGAACTACAGCCAGCTGGACCATGAGGTTCTGGCTGTAGTGGCCGGTGTATAAAGGTTCCATGAGTAACTCTACGGCCGTGACTTTGAACTCATCACAGACCACAAACTCCTACTGGGCTTACTGGCCTACTCCTGTCTCCTTGTCGCCGCGAATGACCAGGTGGACTATTTTCTTCGCGGCCGACACCTACCACCTCGTCCATTGACCAGGCTCAACCTTGGGGCATGCTGATGCTTTGAATCACTGCCCACTGCCTGAACTGCTTGCAGACCCTACCCCCGAGATGCAAGTCCTTCTCATTGACTGCTTAGAGACTGGTCCTGTCTTGCCTAGTGATGTTGCCCACCATTCTGCAAGAGACTCCACGATCAAACAAGATTTGAACTGGGTGTGGAGAGGGTGGCCAGAGGGGCCTGTTGGGTCTGAATTCAAAATGTATTATTGTAAAAGAGATGAAATGTCTGTTATTAGTGGCTGTTTGCTGGGGGGTACCGGGTCCTTGTTCCACCCAAACTGCTCATTGCAGTATTAGAGGCTTTACACATAGGACATCCTGGAATTGTCAAGATGAAGTCTTTGGCTAGGAGTTACATGTGGTTGCCTAACATGGACAGGGAGATAAAAGAATGGGTGGCTACCTGCACACTGTGCCAGGAGTCCAGACCAGCTCCTCCAGAGGCGCCCGCTAAGGAGTGGGAGCGACCTCAAGCACCATGGTCTATGATGCACATAGACTTTGCTGGCCCAGTTCATGGCCAGAAATTCATGGTAGTTGTGGACGCCTACTCAAAATGGCTAGAGGTAGTCCTCATGACCTCTACCACAGCAGAAGCAGTCATCAAGGCACTATGGAGACTTTTTTCCACTCACAGCCTGCCCGATATCTTGGTCTCTGACAATGGGCTCCAATTCATGACCATGCAATTCGAGACCTACTTAGCAGCACAGCAGTTACTACCTACTTAGCCGAATCGGTCCGAACTGGTAGGAACCCACTTCTGAAGATACCATGTGCTTCTTATAGGAAACAACTGTTTGAAGGTATATGAAGTTATGAAGCTTGTTGGCTTACCAGTGTTACTAATCAGCTGCATCTGGAATGTAGACCATCTATATCTTTCTAATCTTGTTTTATTTTCTTAAGAGCATGTGTTTCTGTTTATTGTGTTGGTCTCTGCCTTTGATTTGACTAGAGATTTGCTTGAAAATTCCACTCCTGCCTTCCCTAGACTGTTCAAAATGGCAATTTTGGGAGATCAAGCCCATACACAATGAGTGTGTTATTGAGAAAAGTTGTTTTCCTCATAACTTTTTTTCCTAGATCCTTGAACTATTCAGATGTGCTCTTTCTTAGGCTTTCTATTTATTTCCAGCCCAGATATAGGTCACTTTGTTGCATTCCATATGCAGTATGAAACAAACTTCAGAGGTACTTGTTGTTTTCTGAACTCTGAACTTTTTACAAATCACACATAAAGGTATTTTTTTGAAGTGTATAAGGGTACTGCATTATTACTTCTCACAACGTCAGAGAAAAAGATCTGTTCTTTTTCTTATTTCTCAAGAACCTGTCAAGTAGCTTTTAAATTCCACCTGAAGTGTGGATGCAGTTGCAAAAAAAAAAATAGAACTGATTGAGTTTTCCTTTTTTATATTTTTTCCCTCTTCCTTTAGAAAACATGATTATATTTAAGAGCACATTAACTATGGATATTCTCATCCAAACCCTAAGTGGACCTAAACTGAAAAACAGCACTGATTTTCCATCATTTATTACTTTGTAATCCTACCAGGGCAGCAGGACTTTTAAATCCAGCCTGAGGTGAATTTTCTTGGCAGAGGCAGAGGGAGAAGCAAAGGCACTTTCATTTTACATTCTATACAGGGAACTCCCTGACTGTTGAGTTGTCACCTTGGGAAATGTGAGTCTATTTGCCACTCCCAAAATATACCATCAGGGTGTCTAAAAGGTATTGCTACTGACAGGGTGATGTATGAGGGAAGAAAATCCACTAAAACTGAGCATGCTGTATCAAATGTGCTTGTAGTGGTTGTCTCTTTCTTGGGAATAGAAGAGACAGAGATAGAATGCTGACTTTTGCAAAGCTCTTTTTTTTCCCCAAGGAACATTCTTCATTTCTTTCCTTCTATTATTCATTGCCAAGACACCAAGTCTTCTAATGAATAAAGGTCTTGTTCTTCTTAGTCCAAGATACCCATTAAAGATGGAAAGACCTTGTCAGGAGTCCACTTTAATTGACCTTAAAAGACAAGTTCAGTTTGATTGTATTGCTTTTCTGTCTCTGATGAAAGGCTGAGGTGGATGAAGTTTATGAATTAGAGTCTAATCTCTCATGGAGTGATGCTAATTTTCTTGTCTTTAGCGTTCATTTTGGGTCTTCTATTTGGATTTTATTTTAAGAAAAATGTCAGTAACCATGCCTGCATTTACAGCAAAACATGGATGCACCTTGCAAAAAACTGCTATGATTAAACAAATCAAAATAGAACATTATTTTATGAAAAGTTCTGAGATATTATTTATTTTTTATCTATTTAAATAATTTGATTTTTACTGCCGTAATGCTATATTTAATGTCACACAACAATGCTACAGCTCTAATAAAAAGCTGAAAATTACAAAGGCTCTATAATCTACAGGGAAATATATGAGGTAGCCATAACCCTATTATGCTATATATGCCTATAGTTATATCAAATAAAACCTTTACTACAATTAGAGATCATTAAAAGGGGGATGGGACGCAATCCATTAAAAACAATAGAAAGTACATCAAACATTAAAAATAATAAAAATGAAAAGGTATAAAACAAAATTATATATGAAAAACAACTCTACAGCATTTTAATAAGCATGGAGTAGGAACATTATATGAGTGTAGAGGAGCATAAATTTATTATATGGCAGATGAAATCTATCATGATAGAATGGCATACTAGATGCTCATTAAGACTACTTAATGACACAGGTCGTCATCTGATAGATTTTATATGCTGCTGTGCAGAACCTGGCAATGTTATATTTTGTAGCAAGGTTAGTATCTGAAAGCGGTAGGGAAATGTAGAATTGTCCTGTGCATCCTGGGTATTTATGCAATAATAGTGAGATGAAGCTTTATTATGGGTCTATAATACAGGGTCCGGAGCAGCACGTGCTCTATTGTTTCTGTATGTCCAGAGTGACAGGGGCATTGTCTCTCTGGGTGGGAAATCTTCTTGGGTCTTCAAGAACAGCTGAAGGGAAGGCATGACATTATACCAGAAGAAAGGCCCTCAAATGGTTAAGCATTTGAGATTAGTTACTTTTAGGGATGTAACCCTAGTCTTGGCTTGGCAATGTATATAAGCCATGATTATAACAAATGTATCTGTTACTTTAAATGCTAGAGAGATGAATTTGGTTGCTGTTACCTCAAGCAGCCATAAGAGGGAGCCAGAATGACCGTTAGCTCTCTGTTTGTTAGATGCTGATCGTGGATACTGTTTGATACTGCTCGTGAGTTACTGAGTCTTGCTACTGTTAGCTACTTTGTGTGTTAAACTGAGAATATTGATAACTGACTGACAGAACCGTGTATGACTTGGACTGTAAACTGAACTCTGAATACCTCTATATTTCCACATAGTAAACTACTATATTTTATACTATTCAGTGTCCCTGTATGCTGGTTTGTGCGTATTCTTCCATACCACTCTCATTACGCTTCTCTGCACACTCGCTCTCCTAATGGGGAGCTTACTTACTTAACAGTTACATCTGCCAGAAAGAAGGCAGAATGCCTATCAAGGTTCATGTTTGATTCAATAAGCTTTGGAGACCTGGCTATATCCAACTGGCACTGAGTCTGCTACACAATATTCAATAAGTGCTCTGGCCTAATCCTATCCCATGTTGAGTAGAAGACATGGAGAGAAGCCCAAGGATGAGATTTTAGTTACAACTGTCTTTTTCCATGTGGCCTTCTATTACCTTCTCTAATAGCTACTACAGAGAAATCCATATTAGTCATTTTAGCTTCCCTCAATTTTCAAGCTCTCTCCATTTTCAAGCTTCTTGTCTCAAGGGTGCTTTTTTTCAAAAGGCAACTGAACTTTCTTGTTTTTCTTTGAAGATGTTTCGCTTCTCATTCAAGAAGCTTCTTCAGCTCTTACTGGATGATGGGGAATAAAAGGATTTATAGTCCTTGCAAACAGCTGGTCATTTGCATTGTTTGGAGAGTTGTTGTGGCCACCTGGAGGTTTATCTGTGTCCTCAAGGTCACCTGAGTAGTGCAAATGGGTGTGGAGCCTTCTTGGAACTGCTGAAAAAACTGCGTTACAGACTAGAAATAGATGATGTCATATCAATTTTCAATTTTGACATAGATGACCTCTTTGACCCCACTTTCAACAAAGAGACCACCTCTGTCAAAATTGAACATGACAGTAATCAAGATAGGCTGCATGTGGCTGGTAGAAGTGGAACAAGAGATCAAAGATTATCAGATAGAAAGGATGGCATGGTGATGATCAAATGAAGCTTGGGAAAAGAATGCCAATCCTTTCTTCCTTCATGTACAAATTACCAGCTTGCTTCAACCTAGAGGTTTTTAGCAGGATAACTTTAGTTCTCACATTGGTAGGGTGTCTAGGAGTTTTTCCCACATTCACAAAAGTGGTAACCTTCTTCCTTTTACACCAAAAAGTACAATAAACACAATAGAACCAAACTTTTGTTCCTTTAATTTGCTTCTTTCTCTCTTTTAGTATATGATTATGTATGCATATACATGCGCGTGCGCGCACACACACAGACAGTATTATTGCATTGAAACATTAATTTTCTTTCTAATAAATCTTACTCATTAGAGAATTGAGAGACATGTTCCAGAATTCACCATTTTCATACAAGATGCTACAAGAGAAGTCTGATACATAGTTTATGTGATGAAGACGTTTGTAGATGGGCTTACGTCTCTGTATACAGAGTACCTTTAACACTTTCAAAGTAGAAGCTTTAAAATCTGAACTGTAACTTTTTTCCTCAGTTCAAGGAACTAAAGAGGACAATTTTTATATACAGTGATTTGTTTTGTTGCATAATATGCATTCTCTCAAAAAGAACTTACCTCTGTTTTTCTAAAATCAGCAAAACCAAAATCAAATCCTGAGGTTTCCCTGGAATTTCCTGGGACTAAAAAGCTTATTTTAACAGCCATGGATCTAGCCATTGGATATTATGATCTCTACACCTTCTTTTTTTCCTTCACTGCTTTCACCTAACACAGGATTAGTGATGTGCATGTTGGTATAGTCTTTACATTTATCAATTTCACTGTGAGATGAACACTAGAATAGTAGGATTACTCACAAGAAAGAAAGCCTGACTTTTGGACATCTCAGATGAATAGTCTTCCATCATGGATGCCATACATGCATGCATCAAATAGAACTATCCTCTCAACCTTCATCTGTAATTTTCAACATTTCATTTTCTTTATTCCAAATATATTTATACCAGTAAATGGTTTTAGTTTTCAGCACTTATTGCTAGGATACGGCAGCTTTATTCACTTCTGATGGAAACATTTATCAATATGCTCTCAAGAACATGTTACAATTCCATTTACCCAAAAACCAGGACACAGCAAGTAAGTAATTTTGTCATTGTTATCTATCACTAGCATCAGTAACAAATTAAAATATAAATTGATATTACTGGATTCACACAAACAATTAGTGCGGATGTATCATAGTTAAATTATCCTTTTAATTTTTATTTGTAATCCGTATTGTAGTATGGATAGTCTGAGTTGTAGAAATCCCGGAAAACCAATAGATGCTGTCATCTAGTGGTCTGGATTTTTGCAGTCCAGATGTGGTAGGCCTAGTTTAGAGACAGAACACTGAAATTTTTAACTGTTACTACTACAAGAACATAGTAGACTAAGGGCAGGCTTTGGTTACACAATGTTGTCTTTAAAATGGTTTGATTTTCATGCATATGAATAAGATATTTAACTTCTTCTGGTGGCTACTTCTGGTTTTGCCTGCCCTTTTGAGCCCATCCTTTTACTTCTCTTTCTTCTCTTAATACCTCTCTGGGTGCAATGGAGATGCAAACACCTGGTCCTGTGGCCTTGTATCCAGGGGTGGGTTGCTCCCGGTTTGGCCCGGTTCGGCTGAACCAGTATTGGTAATCTGGCCTGGGTTGCAGAACCAGCAGTGACCCAGGCTGGCCACACCCTGAACTGGTTCCCCAGTCTCTTGTGCCATTGCCGGCAGGTTTCTGTGCATGCGCACAACAATTTTCAATCAACCGCATGCGTGAGCAATGCACAGCGGGCGCACAAGCAAAGCGAGTAGTGCACGCGCAAAGTGCATGCAAAGCGAACCTGTACAGGAACCCACCCCTGCTTGTATCCTCTGTCAACTGTCCACAACTTGGTCAATTGCACTATTAAAAATGAATCCCATGGCCAGAAACAAAATTTGGAAAATCATCACTTTATTCCTTCAACTCTTTATTTTAATAACGCTTTAAATTGTTTTTATTTGTACAGAGTTTTATTATCCAACATTACTCTTTCCCATTTGATCTGTCATAGAGCTTTAATAAGAAAAACAAAAAATGAGGGGTAGGGCCGAAGTCGCGACGACACAATGTGCGGTCTCAAAGCTCTGAGATCGCAATCAACACTTTTGCCACTGGGGGGGGGGGTCCAAACAGATCTAAACTGTCCCGTAGAGACAGTGAACAGGAAAAATACGTCTTGCTGAACTCGGGGATATCGCAAAATCCCCGAAAGAAGCAAGAGAAATTTCTTCAAGCCGGTGACAAAAAATCCAGCCAAGGCTGATGAAGTCGGGGCGGCCCCAAAACGGAAGGAATGGAAAGTGAAAGTGTTTCCAGCTGGTGAGGAATCTTCATTGTTTTAAAAGAGAGACTGCCTATAAAAACTTTAAAATTGATTTAAATTGAAGAATAGAAGAATCAAGTGTGAAATTAATCTTACAACGGTTCTGGACAATAGCTATCCCATTTTTTTATATGCTTTCTTCATGGATGAAACTTTTTCAAGCTTTATAAAATGGACGGATTAAGTCTTCTGTTTCTATCTTTTTTTTTCTGTGACTTTCAGTGATTTATAGACCAAAGCTTTCCTCTTTCATTGCTGTGAGTATTATTATGTTTTAATTCATTTAAAGACTGGACCTCTTTTTGTAATTTGAAATATAAAACAGATATAAAAAAAGAAATATTTTAAAAGTGCTACATGCCGGGAGGTTTTGTTGATTGGAGCTTGTGTATTCAAGCGGAACTTTTCCCTTTCTTCATGGTTTGTTTTGACGGCTCATTACAGAGCGATAGGGGTAAGCCAAATATCCCTTTGAAGCATGTTTTCAACCAGAGAAGAGGGGGGGAAATGGCTTTTGTGAATCCATGTTTTAACTTTAAAAAACCTTCCAAGCGAGAGCTTTTTGTTTAAGATGGCGGAGTGTCAGGAAAATGGAGAGATTATAAACCTGCAGACAATATTTTCAGAATTACTAAAATTAACAAACACTTAAGAGAGGATTGAACAAAAACTGGAACTTTTGGAACAGTTAACAGAAAGACGTGATCGAAAATTTGATGATGTTAACCAAATGCAAAATGAGGGGATTAAAATTCAAAGAATTGAAGTGGAAAATGAATATAAAGCGATTAAACTTGCTGACATTTATGGTAATTGCTTTGTTTTTGAAAATGCAAAGAATGGAATACTGAAAGACAAAATAAATGGAGAGGAAACCTATTTCAAAGGGCAAGATATAGAAGAAGAAGAAAAAAGTAAAGAATTTATGGACTATGAAACTTTATTAATGGAAATATGGATAACATTGCTGACAACTAAAGACAAGTGGAATAAAGAAGCAGAAAGAGGGCATCGGGATTATATGAGAGATCTTACAGCAAGGAGTTGCTAGGACTAGTCCATACAGAGCTGATTAAGAAGAAGCTTAGAAGATTGATACCACAAATGGCAGAGGACATAAGATTGTTTTGTTATTGGAAAGATACAAGTTGATAGATGGAAGAGTATAATTTAAAACTACTAGCTAAACCTAGTGAAACTCTAGTGATAATAGGTATAAAATAAAATAAAATGATAATGATAATACTGTATACAATGTGTAGTGTTATGATAAGCAATAATTGGATATGAATATTGAATGATACCTGAGATTATATATAAAGGTCAATAATAATAATAACAATAAAAAAGAGAACTAAATTAGACACAGTTAAGTTTTGATTATTAGGGGGGAAATGTGACATAGAATATAGTAAAATAAAGAAAGGATAATAATAATAATCTATATATATGTATGAGTATAATATAAGGAAATTGGATGTAAATTGTAAACAGCAATTTAGAAAGGAGGATTAGAAAATTTTGTTATTAAATATTATGGATGTTTAGCTAGAATAGGATATAAGGATTTAATGTTAATGGAGGATTTTATAAATAAGTTATTGAAATGCCAGTATGTGGTTATGTATTAAATTTTGCTATATTTTATGATGAAGGATGTTTAAACAATTATAGTCAAATAAAAGTGGAGGTATGATGATGGTAATATGTATAAACATTTGAGCTAAGATACTAGAGTTAATATGAATTATACTTGATGATGGTAGAAGAGATGCACAGAAACCGTTTGTAACCAACTGATACACTTTCTACAGGATGTAAAGAAGGAGGATTTTTATGTTTATTTTGAAAATTAAAAATAAATTAAAAAGTTTTTGGCAAAAAATAAATAAAAACAAAAAACTACCAGGATCATACCTGCCAGTAACTGATAAATCTTTTTTCCCCTTTTGCACCAGGAAAAAAAGAGGAGAAGTGAGTAGTTCTAAGTAACAGCAGCCACTTCTTCTGCCACTATGACACAAGGAAGCCATAAATGAGGAAAGGACCAGTCAGGAAACTATGGAGGGAGTCAGCCTCTGAATGAAACTATTGGAACAGATATACCAAAATCTTGGGGTGTCCTTAAATTGCTGCAAACCCAAAAGCCAGTTTCCAACACAATCTTTATTTCAGAAACTTATTTTAAGACTCCTTAAAGCTTTTTAAAGTAAAAACCTAAAAATGGTAGGTGACTGCAGCTCAGTGCCTTTTCTGAAAGTAGTACCAGGCACAAGTGAAATGATAAAAGCAAGGATAATAGGAAGTATCCATTCACAGGCTTACGTTCCCCATGTGAATGAGTGATTTCTTTAGCACACACGCCATCGGTATAACTTTAAAGGGGTAGATGTGAAGAAAAAAACCCAAAGAAAATATGGAAATATATATATATATTGCATTACATACACAATTCAAGTCATCTGGATTTTTTTTCATTTATGGTGCTTTATTTAGTTATGTACCTATAATATCCATTTATGAATGTGCAAGGTGTCACAACAGGAAAGTTTCAAGGATACCCACCATATGTTTTCGAAATTCCAATGAATCCATCAATGCAAAAACAGTCAATATTTGGGTAAGGAAACAGCCTTATGGTACCATCCTTACTCTGGAAATGTCAACTTTCAAAGAACATACTGTAATGAAGTGTTTTGTTAGGGCAGTATGTTGTGTCTGAAAAGTCCAATACCTAAGCTGTTTTTCCACTGCATACTAAATATTTGGATAAATTTTGTTTACAGTAATGCTGTCTCAAAATGCAGGTGTTTATTATTTAGTGATGTTGACCTGCTAGTGTTCCAAACATTTCTCCTCTGACCCTCCCTTTCTTTCTTACAATCTCTCTTACACACACACTATTAGAAGGCTTGTTTCCACGTATTTCTACATCCAGCCAAATGAACCTGTATAATTGTAGAAAGATGGCTTTCATTTTATTATCATTATCACACCGAGACCCTTTTTTATTTTTTTTATTTAGTATAAATGGGAAAACAATCTCTCTTTGTAGTGTGATAAAACTGATGGCCCATTTCCTTTGGTGTCAGGAGCATTGCCTGCCCCTCTTCACCACGCTTCAAATTAAAAACAATACAATAGCAAAGTTGGAAGGGACCTTGGAGGTCTTCTAGTCCAACCCCCTGCCTAGGCAGGAAACCCTATACCATTCCAGACAAATGAGACAAACAATATTGGGACAATAAAGTGCTCAACTTCATCAGCTTTCAGTTCTATTCTTCTCTTGCACAGGAATAGATTCCAATGTTGTTCTGTCAATTCCATTTTTAAAAAGCTTTCGTGGCTTTTACAAGAATATGCTGTGCCTCTGGTGCAGAAGGGAAGAGGAATCGAATTTCATTACAGCTAAGTGCTTACCTTCTGTGAAAGCCAGCAGGGTGTATTATGGAATGTTAATAAAATAGGAGGAATGGAAGTAGAAGCACATTTCAGGAAGCCAAATTACTTTGGGCCACTAGCAGCCCTCTCATTTCATACTGATTGCTGCCTTTCCTGCAGCCTAATTGCAATATTTCTGTGGGTTGGCTTGACTTTGTTTTGCTGTGACCCAGAACAGCAGGAGCTTTGCACTTCTTCCCTGGTACTCCATAATAGATTTTGACAGTTGTATTAATCCCTGGAGACTTCAGCCTACATTAAATATGAGTATTTATCTTTAAGTCACAAGTCTTTCTGCCCATCCCCAGCTGAACTAGTGCAACTAAGTGGGAAAGGAGTGACCTGGCTGCATCCCTGATCAAAGGAACAATATTCACCTGCTCTCTGCCGCATGGGAGATCACAGGCTGTGTCATTAATGGTATGTCTCGTCCACTTAGCAAAGTATTAGGCCCTTGTCAGCTTGAATCAATGTCAGTATGTGCAGGTTTGAGACAGCCCATAGAAGAGGCAATCAGGTTCTGGCTCACTAGGAACGTGGGCCATGGAACATATTTAATCCTCTCGTGGAGGAAAAGAAAAAAGAATATTTTTTTTTAACTTTTTGTCTATTGTAATCAGATGCATCTAAGAGAAAGAAAGAATAAAATCTTTTTTCTGGCTGAAGATTGCTTTATGACTATTACGGCTACCTCCTCTAACACTTTGCTGAAAAGGAAAAAACATTGAAATAAATGGAAGGATTCAAACAGAAATCAGAAATATTTTCTAAGAAACTGGTTGCAATCAACAGCCAAATTATGACGGGAAGGAAGTATTGAATTTGTAAGCAAGTAGATTGAAATAATATTTAACTCATATTTTTCATTCATTTTAATCTTTTTTTCTTGTGTGTTAATAGTAATCTATCTTCCTTACTTAAAAATATGTTATTACAATTTTTAATTTCACAATTTTAATGTGATTTATATTACTTGTTATTCCTGATTTTTGTATTATTATAGAGTTTTAAAGTAATTTGGGGAATCAAAGATATTCAGTAATTTTCTACTATATTTAATCTCAGGATAAACACAACACACACAGAGAGAGACAAAGACACACACACACACAGAGAGAGAGAGAGAGAGAGAGAGAGAGAGAGAGAGAGAGAGAGAGAGAGAGAGAGAGAGAGAGAGAGAAGAAGAAGAAAGCTTTTTTCCTGTTCTGAATTCCTTTTTAAGAGAGAGATACATTTTTACTTTGTGATTAATTCAGCATGACTTCCTTCTTATGACTGAATACAATTTAAAAAATAGAAATATTTTCATAGACCAGGGGTGTCCAAACTTGGGAACTTTAAGACTTGTGGACTTCAACTCCCAAAATTCCCCAGCCAGCTGGCTAGGGAATTCTGGGAGTTGAAGTCCACAAGTCTTAAAGTTCCCAAGTTTGGACACCCCTGTCATAGACAGAAGGCTCAATATCCTTGGCTAAATTTGGTGTGTGTGAGAGTATCTACATCAGGGGTGTCAAACTCACATTGGGCCATCCAGATATACATTTGAAATATTCATTTCCTGCCTTCAGTGAGAGATAATATTGTTGTAATTGGATATTAATCCTTCTGAAATGCAGTCTTTCTATTCTAATTTCATTGTCTTAAAGTGGAATCGTCCTTGCTAGGTTTGCAAGTTAAGAGGTGGAGTTGTTATTTTGCTCTAGCTAAAATAACATAGCTCTGCTTTTATTTGTGTAGGAGTTGTACTCGTGTGATGGAAATAAATTTACTCACAGGCTTGCTTGTTAACTTGAAAGTCTTGTTTGTTTGTTCCTTTTTAAAACTAAGATTAGCAGAGCCTTACACTTCTCATTCTTGCCTACTTTTTCAGTTTGCTCAAGAACAATAGAAATAGAGATCTGACCTTTCCCATATCCTAATTAGATTTTTAATACGGAAGAGAAATAAGACGTGCTTCTGAAAGCCTACAACAACACAATGTGTTTGTACAGTTGGCAATTTATTTATTTCATTATCCCTCTGAGGATTTGGATGTGACTTATATAATTATTCCATTTCCCCTGCTGTTTTATCCTCACAGAAACAATTCTGCAAGGTATATTAGATTTAGAGATATTGATTGACCCAAGATCACCAGGCAAACTCGGTGGCTGAGTAAGAATTTGAAACTAAATTTTACCTGTCCTAATCTAACATGCATTGCATAGACATAGGCATTTGTGGAATATATTCTTCTAATAATTGTGGTTATTTCCAATAGATTCCATGCAGCTCAAATGACTTCAAATAACATTTCACGATGTTTTGCATAACTTACCCAAAAGAGTATAAAAGGAGTTCAGGGCCATGTATTCTCTGAATTTCACCATGGAATATGAATCTAGAACTATACCGGTTCAGATAATTTACCCATCTCAGGTAAAGACTGAGCATTGCACTTAATCCAGGGGTGGGTTCCTGCCAGTTCTAACCTCTTCTATAGAAGAGGTTGCACAAATCTACAATGCCGTTTAGAACCGGTTCCAGCTCCCTCCCCCCGCACTGACTTAATCTGACCATTAAACACGGCTTTGGAAACTTGATATGTTTAACCATGCCTTCTGCTTTAAAAATCATCCTCATCATCTCTACTCAACCAAGTTCTGTTAGGATTTAGATAATTTATTGAAAAACAAATATCTTCACTTAGTTTAAAGTATCGGTTTTCATTCTAGTTTGATGCCATTTATTTTATGCATTAATAAAAAAGAACATGCCAGAATAATAAATTCTGTAATTGTGATAAATACTACAAATATTTTTTTAAAATTCCATATTTAGGATGGCTACATACATATCCTTCCTCTCTCTCTGCATTTAAAGTATAAGGTAACATAATCACACAAAAAAGGAAGCAGAATTGCATGGAAATTATGCATGATGGTTTATATTACACAAATGCTACATGAGAAATAACTAATAAAATGTCTAGAAGCATAAAGTCCATCATCCTTCCAAACAAGATGTTTGGAAATGTGCTGGTATTCTTTGTCTGTTATCTAAAGGTAAAGGTTTCCTCTGTCCAGTTGTGTCCATCTGTAGGGGCAGTACTCATCTCTGTTTCTTAGCTGAGTGAGCTAGCATTGTCTAAAGGCACTTTCAATTCAATTTCAACCTTTATTGTCAGGGTACAACATGTGTACAATGAGATTGATGAGCCTATTTCTGTGGCCAGCATGACTATATACTGAGGCTAGTACTTTCCCATTGAAGTGGTACCTATTTATCTACACACATTTGCATCTTTTTGAATTGCTAGGTGGGCAGGAACTGGGGTAAGTAATGGCTTATCCTGTCACGTGGCACTTGGGTCTTGAACCTGGACTGTCAGTTTTTCATCTGACAAGCCTAGCACCTTTAATCACTGAGCCATTGTGTTCCCTGGCTATTGTCTATTGCTTATTTTTGCTTAAATAGGCATCCCTTTGCATAAACTATAAAAAACAAAAAACAGCCAGTATAATCTATCTAACAGTATTTTGGCTCAGTAGCTTTCCAAGTTTAATAAGATTGGTTATTATTTTGGATGACCAACTTTCACCCTCAGGAATGTAATGTGGCTACTGATCTCAATTTTTGAAGATCCTGTAGCAACTTTGAATTATAGTGTGAATTTCATTTTCCTTACATTTCAAAGATCCTGTAGCACTTTGAATTATCATGCTGAATTTCACTTTCCTTCTGTTTTGAGCCAGGAAACACACAGTGCTATTTCCCTAAGTCTGAAGGGTTTGCCACTCCATTCTGGAAAGTGTCAGACAGAACTCAGAATATGCTTCAGTTAAATCCTCTAACATTTAGCTCAAATATATACAATAGTTTATTTTTTATACTCACTTAAAGAATATTATAAAGGTAGACATCTGTAACTTGCTATAAATTTGGAGCATCTTGTTTTAACAAATTAATATGCCGGTGTTTCAGACAATGTTAAATATGTGTCTTTGATCTCAAGATGCTATTAAGTCAACAACAAATTCTTTTTCGAGTGTATTTGACACCCCAGAGGATGTTTAGTAATCCTTGAATGTCAATCTTAGTTTACTGGAGGTTTAACATGGCACAATGGATATTCAAATATAGCCTTTAGCTTCTTCTATCATTCTTTTCTGGCTAAAGGAGTTTCAACACTGGATCAACGAGATGTATTTACAGTCCACCTATACATTGGTTTGGAATGAATACACACACACACACACACACACACACACACACACACCATGCTGGCAGCAGAAGTACTGTATATATAAAAAGTAAATAAAATGACAGTTCTGAAATAGGAAAAATGTGATAAAACACATTCTTATTCTTTGATTCAACTACATCGAAGTCCAAATCTAGTTGATGTTAAAATGTCATATCCAATCCAATTTTCTATATTTTAATGAATCTGTCATTGCATATGCAATATAAATGAAAAGTGAGGGCAGTCACTCAAAATTAACATCAATTATTCCATATTCTATAGCACTCTATCAAATCTGTGTATTTGTTGGCATGCAAATATTGTTTCCAGTTCTTTGATTGAATGAAACTTCCCATAGTTTATATATTTTTATATATTGATTTTAATTTCTTTCAAAAGAAAGGAATAATTTCAACAAATCTTTGTTCTGAATTATCTAGTCACTGAATCATAGACCAATGGGGTCATTTATAGAAAATATGTTTTTGCTGTAGCAGTATTTATTTATGCCTCTAGTTGATAGTTAGATAGTTAGGTAATTAGTTTTATGTCCCACCTTTCCTTCAAGGTGTGTATGAGTAACAGTCTCTTTGAAAAATTTTCTTTGCAAACACAAACGTGTGAGATATGTTGCCTAATTGATAGTGAATGGGCCATATCATACTGTAAAGTTAAAATTATAACTCTTGTCTTTACTGCATAGTGTTCTGATGGAGTACATAGGATCTTAAAATAAATAAAATAAATAAAAAATCTTAAAATAAAATGGTTCATAGGCTCATTTTATTCTAAAATATTTGTCTATGGGTTCAATAAATATGAATATTGCCTAGGGATGAGAAGTAAAAGCTATGAAATAGCATTTAGATATATAATTTACTTGATAAGCTGAAAATTACAAGATATAGCTATCCCAGCTTTTGGAATTAAATGCATTAACTAAAATATTCTATCAATTTTTTTCTTGTCTCGGCATGTGCAAATTGAGACTAAGTGAGAAAAGATGTACTAAAGTACATACTGTATGCTAAGGCTGTCCACAATAGAGAGGCATACCTCCATGTTAAGATTACTATCATGAAGTAGTTGCAAGTAAGTTTCATGTCCTAGGTTTTCTTCTAGGAGTTAAAAGTGGCATATCCAACATTCCTTCCTACAATTTCTATCAGAACCAGTCTATAAAGTAGGTTGAGTCTTTCCAATTATCTCCATCACCCAAATCACTGTATAAAACTATCTCTCACTCACAGTATAGTGCAATCATCCTTTCTTAGAAATTATTGGGATTAAGAGGAGCCAGACATTGCTGTCTTTCATTTATTTAACTCCTTATTTTTCCACCCCTTTCAAGACCTAGTTGTAGCTTTTTCTTTATTGCAGGGGATCTATGCAGGGCCAAAAAAAGAAACACCTTTGCAATATCCTCAGTGTACCTTCTTGAAAACTGTACCTAGCATTTGAACCAGCCATATCTGATTGTAATACTATAACGCTTACAGAAGCTAAACTATGTAACTCTGTTACAGATAATGTGATCTTCATGGTCATGTGTATGTATATGGCATCATGGCTCAACCTAAACCATAATCTCATCTGTTGTGAGATTTCATGGTGGCAACTGAACAACCATCTAAATACCATATCACCTAGTAGCAAACATATTGATATTAAAGTACTGAATTGGAAAAGATTCTAAGAATACTGTACATACTGTATAATCTGCAATAGGTTTCTCCTTGTCTGATACCTTCCAGATATGTATATTCTCAGGATTCCTAGCTAGCAGCTATCTGGGAATTATGCAAGATGAAATACAATTCATATGGAGGATAAAAACCTCCATATACACATGTGATATTGTAAAAATAGCAAGTAGCAGCATCTGTCATGGATTAACATGGTTTTCTCTCATGCCTTGATAATATCCATCACTTGAAGTCTCTTGTGTTTCTTTCTTAGATCTCCTGTTATGGCTGGAGGCCTCTTTGCTATTAACCGACAGTGGTTTTGGGATCTTGGTGGCTATGACCCTGGATTAGAAATCTGGGGAGGAGAACAGTATGAAATATCATTCAAGGTAAGCACTTATGGTACACACTTCTTTTCTATGATGATGGACATGATGGCGCAGTGGTTAGAATGCATTACTGCAGGCTACTTCTGCTGCCTGCCAGCTGCTGGCTGCCTACAGTTTGGCAGTTTGATTCTCACCAGCTCAAGGTTGACTCAACCTTCCACTCTTCCAGGGTTGGTAAAATGAGGACCTAGATTGTTGGGGGCAATATGCTGATGCTATAAACTGCTTAGAACTGGCTTTTTTCTACTCTTTAAAAAAAGGCACTAAAGTGGTCACTGGAAAATATGTGTTTAAATGGAATATTAGAAAGAACTTATTTATCTCTTCTTTCTCACCATTTTGGGTGGTGGTGGTTGTGATCTCCCTATAAGGATACAGTGGGTCATTGGAAAAAGACTAGATAGATTTTTGGTATGATTCAACATACCAAATATCCTTATGCATATCTGATCCAGGGGTGGGTTCCTGCGGTTCTAACCGGTTTGCTAGAAGAGGTTCCACAAATCTAATGTATGGTTTAGAACCAGTTCCACCAATGGAACACCCCCTCGCTCGCTCACCCCCAGGCCCCACCCATCCGGTCACCGCTCGTCCGCTCGCTCCCCCCGCCCATCCGCACCATGCCTCCAAGAGCCCTGTAGAGAGCCCTTGGCTCTCTATTGCTGCCCGCCAAGGAGGTAAGTAAGCTCTTTGCTGGCGCAGCAGCTTTTGGGGCTAATGGGCTTGGGTTTCCAACCCGACAGCCCCCACCACTTCTTTACGTCTATTGCAGTCACAAGGAGCCGAGGAGAGCATGGAGAAGAGTGCAAAGGTTCTTGGCTATCCAGGAAGCCATGCGACTTGATTTAGCCTCCCTGGACATCGCAGCAGCAAGCCCAAGCGTGCCGATCTTGGCATTTTTCACATCGGGGCGTGCTGCAAGAGGGAGGGAGTGAAGACCTTTTCTGAATTGCTGGTGGTGGAGATGCAGGCCTGTCACCCCATGCTCAGCAAAGCAAGTCCGGGGAAGTCCTTTGTGCCAGCCAGAAAAGGTCTTCACTCCCTCCCTCTTGCAGCACGCTCTGATGCGAAAAACACCAAGATCTGCACGCTTGGGGCTGCTGCGACTCCCACAAAACAGGCCACACCTACATAATAGGTTCTAAAAAATTTTGAAACCCACCACTGATCTGAACATATCCCTTATCTCACTTTCTTCTGAGAAAAGTAATCTACGACATCTTATAACAGTCATAAACAGCATTGCTTTAAATATCCTGCAAAGAATGGTACACCACAAAGTTAGTTTCTTCTTATTACAGCCAGTTCCCAGAAATCTTGCACTGACTCAGGAAACAGTAGAAAGCAATCAGCTCTGGAAATTGGAAACAAGACTGCACACACCCAAATATTAAAGATAATATGTGCAAAAGTAGCATTCTGTATGTGTGTGTTGAAGGATGTCAAAGTCTGCAATATTGTGGGTGCAGCATTGCAATTCACCCCCACCCCCTCTGTTACATGTCACCAAATATACAAACAAAACGGGTGGGATTTCTATAGTGATACTGCATCCATGATCTTGTAGATTGTAGCCCTCATGAGTCATCATCACATGCAAAACCAGATGCTTATTTGATAATCTACAATTTGATAATATATAATTTCATAAATTGCATCCCTTTTTAATTGTAGAGGAAATGGTTCCCATTTGTATTTTCCTATTTTTCCAATTGACAGATTTGGACCACAATACTAATCTTAAACAAAACTTTGTACATTGCCCCAAGATGTTCCCAGTCCAATTTAATCTACCGTAATGCCTATCTTGTGTTTTAATGCAAATTTAGTGTGTCAAATGTTAACAATTGTGCAACTCTTGTTGCTTCTCCAAACATCATTGAAGCATGGAACAAATCCATCCGTATTAGTAATACACTAGAGCGGATTATACAGAATGGACTCACAAATGATGTCATGGGATGTCTGAACTCCAAACCATGTAGTGAGGGTAATTTCAGCAGAATAAAAATGAACTTGGGGAATGGAGTTCATGCGATGTAATTTTCAATTGAGTCTTTTCTAAGCAAAACAAATCTAAAGACATAAAAGACCATAAGCCAAACGTATGACAGTTGATTTAGACTACATCAGGTTACACTCTCTATTGTTAAGGTATTTCACAGCTAAATGCACATTGGTCTTGTATCTCACAATTCTGGCAGAAGACTTAAAGACTGCATTATTCTACTTCCTGTGTTCCTTTTATTTGTCATTGGAAGAAACATAATTGCATGGCAGCCTCTTCCTCACTACACAGAAACCATGGTAACCATACTGGAAGCTTGGATACTAACTGTCTCTGTCTGTTTTATGCCTTGATATATCCTCTGAAGGAGAATAAATTACATCAGGGCTCATTTTATCTATAGCGGCTCATTCATTTCATTACTGTGAGTTGACCCTAAGGGTACATGTCCTTCCCCATGGATATAATTTTAAATGACTTTCAATAGCATTTTGTACTATTCATATAGAAGCTATTCTCTGCCTCAGTCAGACCTTAGTTGGAAATAGGAACAAACTGTACATAGAATGTATTGTCTCCTTTGAAACTAGTAGGCAAAGGGTAAAGGTATAGAAGCGAGGTAAGGTTTTTTTTGTGTGTGTGTAGAGTATTGACAGTCAGGAAATAAGTAGTGAACAAAGTTTTATGCTAAGGTAAAGGTAGAAATTTAAGTTGCAATTTAGTTCAAAGGCCCATGGGGCCAGGTAATTAGAAATTCGGTATCTGTTTCTGGAATCTACAGTTAGTGCTTCAGCAGATCAATTCCAGCATTAAAGCCTGGAGATCTCCTAAATCAGGTTGCTCAGTCTTTATTTACTTGCCTTTAATGCTCCTCAGTCCCATTATTCATCCCCTCTAAAATCCCAGATGTCAAATCACCGAGAACCATTGTAATAAGATGCTAAATTCATTGAACCAAAGAAACCCACATTGAAATATCCATCCAGGCTCAGAGCTCAATAAGTGACTTTGAGCTACTTTGGCCCATCTATCCCTCAGATCCATTGTGAAGACAAGTCACCTTCCCAGTCTCACCCAAAGCCCCCCCAAATAGGGCCAGGCCAGATATTTTCATCTGCTGACTAGTACTATCATTGTATCATTCATGTGTGTGGATGGATGGATGGATGGATGGACGGACAGGCAGACAAATAGCTATGTCTATATTGTTCCCAGTCTTTAATCTTTAATGCATTCAAATCAGATGTCTCTGGTTTAGAGTTACGAGGGTGGTTGGGTGTATAGACTCTTATGTTCACCAATGCTGCTACTATGCAGTTTTTGCTCTTGACTGTTCAGATAATAGCCTGAATAAGACTGAAATGAAATATATATTGATGTATTATGCATCATATTTATATAGTTACCCATCTTACAAAAACATGACTGGGTAGCATATAACAATGAGTTAAGAAAACCATTAATTGTGTAAAAACACAATAAATAAAAAAGACACTAACACCACTAGAGACAAAGCACAAGTAACCACAAGACTCCTCCACACCCAGGTTATATGGACTCCCCTAAATACACAAGAATAGGATCCCCTTACACCCAATTATGTCTCTACCTGGAACACTGATGTACAAACTAGCAAAACCCTGCAGAGGAAACTCAGACACATGGCCAATGAGTCAACCGACTCAATAAATTCCCCAGAACAATTTCTCCAATGCATCAAGCACACCAAGATCAGCAAGAAAGAAATCAGGGTCTCCTTTGACATCACCTGTTTTCACCTTGATTGACCTCAACCTGGCTAAGGAAACCATATACCATCTACTTACTAAACACCATATCCACAAAGATGATGCCATCACAAAATACTCCATGTCCAGAGAAACCATCATGAAACTCCTGGATCTATGCCTATAACACATACTTCAAGTTCAATGGGAAAATCTATAAGCAAGTATAAGGTTCCCCAATGGAATCACCCATACCAGGCCTAATATGAAGGAGTTATACAATGACTCAAATACATAGCTCTACCCATCATCCAACCGAATTCTGAACACACTATGTTGATGACATCTCTGTCATTAAAGAAATCCACCGCCTACTCAGTAACATGGGATCAAATTCATATGTGAAAAGGAAACAGACAACAGACTTCCATTCCTCAACGTTGACAAGCAATTCCACTAACAGGCACATTGACCTACAACCAGCCTACAAATCCCTTCGGAATCCAAATCAACTGTACAGCTAACCAGAAACAGCACCAACCTTTGACCAATCCACACAAGCCACCTCCCCAGCCAGCATTTCACCTCCCAGTGATCCTCACCTATAACTTTCCTATCACAAAATCCATCGCAAGGCTGTCATTATGACTCACACATGACCCATCACAAGATCCATTACAAGACCCTCACTTCACACCCACACCTGAAGTCCTTATGAACAGAAGAACACTAACACTAACATACTCTAAACTCCGCTGAAGAGTTTACCCATAGCCTGGTAATGAAACCAACCCACAAGCTCAGAGAATGAATATGCTTTTACATGACATAAATCAGTGCTAACAATAACATGTAGAACACTTATTAGACTATTTGTAAATGTAAGTCTAAGCTGATTACTGTTTGCTTAGTAAAAGGTCTGTTGGCTTTGGTTTTCCCATGAATATATTCATATGTATTCATATTCAGCAAAGGAATAAAAATATCCCTGAATGTGGTGTGTGTGTGTGTGTGTGTGTGTGTGTGTGTGTGTGTGTGTGTAAATGATAGACCATATTTTTCATAGTTTCAAGGTACATCTTGGAGAAATAGGGAGGAAGAAAAGAAGTGTTCTGTGTAAAAAAGCCTAAGAAGATAGATTAATCTCCCAATATAATGGAAAATAGACATTAGATCAGTGGTGGCTAATCTTTTTATTTATTTTATTTATTCACATTTCTAAACTGCCCCCTCTCCCAAAAAGGGACTCGGGGCGGTGTACAGTCCACAATAAATCACAGATAAAATACAAATATAAATAGAACTATAAATATATGTATGTATGTGGAGGAGGTTAAAATTAAGAGTACTGTACAGAAGAATAAATATGAGGCTAAAAGCCCTAAAAACAATTAAAACTAAAACATTACCCTTAAAATAACCAGATGAGAATATACTACCAGGAGTTCATAGATGTAACATTTATAATCATGCCAGGCCAGCTAGTCGGAACAGGTGAGTCTTCAATTTTTGTCGGAAGGAGCGGAAGTCCGAGGTGGTTCTAATGTTGGGGGGGAGGTCATTCCAGAGGGTTGGGCCCATCACAGAGAAGGCTCTACTCCTTGGCACCGCCCGCTGGCATTGCCTAGTGGACGGCACTTGGAGAAGGCCCTCCCTGTGAGAGCGGATTGGCCGCAGGGATGTATGTGGGAGGATGCGATCCCGCAAGTAACTAGGTCCTGAGCCATGGAGCGCTTTAAAGATAGTAATCAGGACCTTGAAACGCACCCGAAAAACCACAGGTAGCCAGTGCAGCTCACGCAGGAGCGGTGTTACGTGGGAGTATCTAGACCTCCCCATGATAACCCGCGCGGCCGCGTTCTGGACTAACTGCAGTCTCCGGGAGCGTCCCAAGGGAAGCCCCATGTAGAGAGCATTACAGTAATCTAGGCGAGACGTCACCAGCGCATGAGTGACTCTGCGTAGGGCATCCCGGTCCAGTAGGGGGCGCAATTGGCGCACCAGGCGAACCTGGTGGAACGCCCCCCTTGCCACAGCTGCCACATGGTCATCCATTGACAGCCGGGCATCTAGGAGGACGCCCAAATTGCGCGCCCGTTCCACAGGGGGCAGTAGCTCGTCCCCTATGGCCAGCGATGGAGTCAGCTGGCTGAACCGAGGTGCCGGAAGCCACAGCCACTCAGTCTTGGAGGGGTTGAGTTTGAGTCTGTTGTCCCCCATCCAGACCCCGACGGCTTCCAGACACCGGGACATCACTGTGACAGCCTCGTTGGGGTGGTTTGGGATTGAAATGTACAGCTGCGTATCATCAGCATACAGATGGTATTCAACCCCAAAACCACGGATGATCTCGCCCAGCGGCTTCACGTATGCATTGAACAGAAGGGGCGAGAGAACCGACCCCTGAGGCACCCCACAAGAGAGTGGCCTCGGGGTCGATCTCTGCCCCCCTGTCAACACATATTGCATCCGGCCGGAGAGGTAAGAGTCGAACCACCGTAACACGGTGCCTCCGACTCCCATCCCCTCCAGCCAGCGCAGAAGGATACCATGGTCGATGGTATCAAAAGCCGCTGAGAGATCTAATAGGACCAGGATAGAGGAACAACCTCTATCTCTGGCCCTCCAGAGATCATCAACCAATGCGACCAAGGCTGTCTCAGTGCTGTGCCTGGGCCAGAAGCCGGACTGGCGTGGGTCTAGATAATCGGATTCATCGAGGTGACGCGGAAACTGCTGCGCCACCACATTCTCAACAACCTTCGCCAAAAAAGGGAGGTTGGAGACTGGACGATAATTAGCTAGCTCCATTGGGTCGAGTGAAGGCCTCTTGAGTAAGGGCCTCACCACCGCCTCTTTCAAGATGGTAGGTAAGGATCCCTCACCCAACGAGGCGTTCACCAGGCCCAGAAGCCAGCCTCGTGTCACCTCCCAGGATGCCAGTACCAGCCAGGAGGGACACGGGTCCAATGAACATGTGGTGGGTCGCAGCCTTCCAAGCAACCTGTCTAAATCCTCGGGGGCAACAGAGTCAAACTCCTCCCAGAGTGGACTCACAAGACTAACTGTTGACGGCCCGTCCAGACCACTGGAGGGGGCCCATCCACTCCGGATCTGAGCGACTTTGTTCTGCAGATATTCTCCAAACTCCTCTGCTCTACCCTGTAAGGGTGCCCCCCACGTCTCTTGCACCAAGAGGGAGCGGGTGACCCTAAACAGGGCGGCAGGGCGGTTATCTGCAGACGCAATAAGAGCGGCACAATGTCTACGTTTGGCCGCTCTCAATGCCACAAGGTAAGTCCGTAAATAGGCTCTTACCTGTGTTCGGTCAGACTCGGAGCGTGAGGACCTCCACCTGCTCTCTAGACGTCTCCTCTGGCGCTTCATCACCCTCAGCTCCTCGGTATACCAAGGAGCCCGGGTGGGTCGCTGCCGTAGGAGAGGTCACAAAGGCGCAACCCAGTCCAAGGCCCCAGCCGTCGCCCTATTCCAGGCGGCCACTAGGTCCTCTGACCGAGCGCGGGTCAGGGCTACAGGTAGCGGCCCAAGCTCCGACTGGAACCTAACTGGTTCCATCAGATGCTTGGGGCGGTACCAGCTTGGACAAACTGGTTCTGCCTCCTCGCGGTGGGGGGTAGCGCCAGGGAAGTCTAGCCAGAGACAAGAGTGATCTGACCATGACAGGGGAGTAATGTCTAAGTCCCCTATTCCCAGGTCACTCGTCCACTGCTCAGATACAAAAACAAGGCCCAGTGTGTGGCCACCTTCATGTGTGGGGCCCTGAATTAGTTGGGTCAGGCCCATGGCTGTCATGGAAGCCATGAACTCCCGAGCCACCTCGGATGCTGCTCCCGTCGATGGCAGGTTGAAATCCCCCATAACCAAAAGTTTGGGGATCTCCACCGCCGTCTCCGAGATCAGCTCGAGGAGATCGGGCAGGTCTGCTGACGTATAGCGAGGAGCCAAGTATACAATCAGCAAACCCCACTGCCTCCCTGGGCCCCATTTCACACCAAGTGACTCACACCCGGGTATCTGATAAACAGTGAACTCCCTCGGCTCTAGACCATCCCGTATAACCACCGCCACCCCTCCACCCTTACCCAGGGCCCGAGGCTGATGAAATGCATGGAAACCTGGTGGGCACATTTCCACGAGGGGCAAACCACCCTCGTGACCCAACCAGGTCTCTGTTATTCCTGCAAGGTCCAGCTCCCCCTCAGAGATCAACTCATTAATGAGGGGGGCCTTGTTGGTCACGGACCTTGCATTGCAAAGCATCAGCCACAGGCCCTGTCTCTGTAGATCCCGACCACCTAGGTTGCAGGGGTTGGTACAAAAGACCGGGCGTAGCCAGCAGCCACGGTCTCACAACCGACCTTGTGATCTTCTCTTGTCCTCGCATCCCCCCCTCCCCGCGACCATTGTAATAAAACAACCCTCTACTGGAATAGTTTGTTCCCTCTCCCCCCCCACTCCGCTCACTTCCCTCCTGGACTTTTGTCGTTAGGGGCCAAAAATATGTGCATGCCCCTGAACCCATAATGCAGTGTATGTATGCACCCCATGTGTCCCTCCCTCCACAATGGACCCCCCCACATATGCTCATGACCCTCCCCGGTGCTCCCTCACCCCCGTGCATGTGCCTTTCCTCCTCACATGGCCCCTCTGCCCATTTTGGGCCTGGAAGGTCTCCTGCACCAACTTGGAAGCCAAAATGGGGCAAGGGGGACAACACGCACTCCACCCCCGTGCCCCGTTTTGGGCCTGGAAACCTCCTGCACCAACTTGCAGCAAATTATTAAAAGTGAATTTTCGTTCGGTAAGGACATTATCATACGCATATAGATCCTAGTTCAATTTTGCTACATATAATATTTTTTTTCCTATTTCCAAAGAAACAAATGACTACAACCAGAATAAATCTCAAAAACTTTAAATATTGTATCTGCTTGTATTCTCTGTGGCTGTTTAATTCTTGTGATCACATTTGAACCCCCGTTTCTCTTACAGGTCTGGATGTGTGGAGGTGGCATGTTTGATGTTCCATGTTCTAGAGTTGGTCACATCTATAGGAAATATGTTCCATATAAAGTCCCATCTGGTACCAGTTTAGCAAGGGTAAGTTCCTGGACTTTAATAACTCCCTGACTTTAAAAAGTCTACACTACTTTTTTGCTTCATTTTAAGTTATAGTCAAATATCACATTCCCAACTTCCAATCTTATCTTGAAGAATTAAGTATAAAACATCTCCTTTAAGAGATAGTTTAGAAATATTAATTTATGGGCCCTGACACAGAATAGCTGCCATAATAGGAATGGCCAGTCACAAAAGTACACATTTACCAGGAGGAAAACTGGTAATTGCTAATTGTCTAGCCTTTAAATATGATCTCCATTATATCAATTGCCTTTTTTATTTTCTGGGCAAGTGTAAGCAGTTCTGTGACCAGGAGTGCCTATTGTCAGCTTTAATCTGAATATCAGCTACGCTTTTTAATGGATCGAGATAGTCTAATACATCACATGCTAATACCTCATATTTATATTTAATTTTTATTGAAAAGCTTTCACGGAAATCAAAGAGAAATGTGAAATAGTATATCATAAGAGTAAGAAAAAGAAAAAAGTAAAGTAAGAAAATACAATATAGAAATAAATTCAACATGGGGAAAAAAGATAAATAAACTATTTCAAATCTTCTTTGCAGGAGGTACAAACAATCTTATCCTAATTTTTTCCCTTAATAAAATTACAATCTATTTTTCTCCTTTGCATATTCAACCTTTTTCGGTCAGAAAATCCATAAATCATCAGTTCAGTTTTTTTTCATTTTTAGCAAAAAGTTTTCAATCTTTGATAAAAGTACACATTGTCTTATTTCTGACCAAATAGGCCATTTTTACCATTTCAACCAATTCCGTAATCTTTACAATTCCACTCTTCTGTTGTAGGTATTTCCAGTTTTTTCATCTTTGTGCATGTAATAAACTCACCATATGTTTAGATTCTATAACACACCCCACATGAGGATAGCCTATAACTGCCATAGTACAGAATAAGCCAGGACACTAAATGGGTTGCCTAGTACTTTCTCAGGGAACAACCTGTAATATTAACTAGATACTGAAAGAAAATTATTTCTTTATAATGCTGAGATGTTTTGTATAATTATAAAACCAAGATGAAAATACAGGTGACTGTACCACAACAGTATTTTTATTGCCATTCCTTTCAAAAATCCTGTACAAAATATTTTCTTCAGTTCATTAAATTTCATAAATGTAAGTACGGAATACATTTGTAGAAGACGCACATGGAGAGAGAGAGAGAGAGAGAGAGGAGGGAGAGGGAGAGAGAGAGAGAGAAAGAGAGAGAGAGAGATTGGTCCATTGATTCCCAACTATACAATGGGAAAGACGAAACTTTTTGAAGATTTTTGAAGGCTTTCTAGTTTCTTATGGTGACCCAACAATGCAAGATTTACTTCACTGGCAATGGAAGGTAGGCCTGTCCCCATCCTTAGATAAGAAATCCCCAAAATATTCTTTATGAATTTATTTTGATGTACTTCCATTTGGGCAGGACCCTTTTCATCCCATACCCATATTGCAGCCTCATCCTGTATATGGGTTATCAGCTTGCCATGGAATATTTTAAGTGTAGAATCTACTAGCTGCCCCATAATAACCTGTGGCCTAAGAAAATGAGGAAGCTTTTATTATGTCACATGCAAAAGAAGATGAAGTTGTTGTTCATTCCACATATTTAGACAAGAGATATGTAATTTTTTATTGGCAAAAGAGCTTTCTCCTTCCTTCCTTCCTTCCTTCCTTCCTTCCTTCCTTCCTTCCTTCCTTCCTTCCTTTTCATCTTTGGTTGAGTCAAACACTTCTCTTTTTACGTTCCACTTTCTGGGAACAATGACTTTTCAAACTTTCTTTCTTGCTTTCACTTTCACTTTCTTTTTGTTTTTGGTGTCCAACCTATCCTTTGCCTGCTCTTTTCTAATTCTAGCCTCTTTAGGCAGAAACAACTTGATTCCTAGAATCATCTGCACAGCATCACTCCTATGGCAAACTGTTATGACCCACGTTGCCTAGGCAGAGAATGACGATAGAGTCATTTTTTGCTTTGATTAAATTCCTACAACATCCAGCCCTACAACGGCCTGTAGAGGCTACACCCCACCCTCAGTCCCCCCAAACAAAACTTAGTAAAGAACATAGAAAGTCAAAAGGTGCAAGCTCGCAGGGCAAGGTCCAGGGGTCCAGGTTCATAAGACAAAGCAAGTCCACAAGGCAAAAGGCAGTCTGCAAGGCACAGGCAAGAGCACAAGTCAAAGCTGGGGGAGTGTAAGCCAAAACAAACAATTGTTCCTGACAAAGACAAACTCCCCCCTCCAGTTTCTTCTTAAGTCAACCCACACCAAGTGTTCCTTTTGAGGAGGGGCAGGGTCTTGCAGCCCTCATTTGAGCTTGCCTCCACTCTACTCTCTGCGCCCTTGGATCAAGAGGGGGAGGAAGCTGTTTCTTATCAGAGGGGATCTGGTGCCTCTTATCACTGTCTGTCTGCAGCTGATTCTCCCCTGGATCTGAGAGGGCAGGCAGCTTTCCATCCAAGCCCCAATTCCTGAGGGCCTGGAATAGCATCATCCTCAGCCTCTGGCCTCTCCAAATATTACAAGGAGACATCCCTGTAGGATGGTCCCAGTTCCAACTCCTCCTCCAAACCAGGCTCCAATGGGGCCAAGACACACACACTATAAAGCAGCGGTCACCAACTGGTGGTCCATGAGAAAATTTAGGTGGTCCGTAGAAAAATTATTTGCATTTTTTATATTGCACTAAATATTACTTATCTTTTTTAAAAAATCATATTAGTGGTCCACGGGATTTAAAATTATGAATTTAGCGGTCCCCGAAATCCGAAAGGTTGGTGATCCCTGCTATAAAGCATGCCCAAGCCTACTTTTAGTTTGTCTTTCTGAATGGTCTCAAAGGTCCAGCTGTTGTAAGCCTACTACTTCAAGCAGGGCCCAGTAGAACTATTGTATGGTTTCAATAGTCCTGCATTACAATGATGTAGAAGAGGTGGGGGATGCATATTTCTTATCTTTAGTACCCCTAGCCTTCTGTGGCCCCAATATTTAGGTCTAATAGCATAGAAATGTCTCTTGTTTCTGTAAAATAGTAACAAAAGGCAGCCAAATGTAAAGCAACAAGTCATTTAGGAAAAGGCATTCACAAATATCATTTTTTTAAGCCCGTTTATGAGCCCTTGTGCAATTCCAGAACATATTATTGAGGCGAAGCAACTGAAAGAACTGAAATGTTCTTTATTTATTCTGTCTCTCTCTCTTTATCTATTCAGATCAGTCTTACTGTTTGGAGACTTCTAGCTTTATTTATATATTTGAAGCAGAGTTGATAACTAAAATCCAGGGCAGTTGCTTCTAAACAAACCCAGAACCAACCCTGGTACAGTAGGAGAACTGTTCTAACCAAAAGTGTTATTTAAGCCACATTAGATTTTTCCATTGTCTATTTCTTTCAGAACCTATTCTGTCTTTGACCTACCTAGTCTTTGATACTTGACTTTTCTACTGAAGAGATAACAGAACAAAGACTGCAAATAGTAGTTTTGAAGTGGAGCTGGATAATTCGTTTACTTTCAAAATGTCCTCAGGAAAAAGAAATCCTTTAATCTAAGTCTAGTGAAGCAGCAGCTGCAGCAACTATGAAAGTGAAACTTATTTAATGGGAGGTAAGACAGGGATAGGGAAAAATCCCCAGCAGCTATTACATTTAGCTTCGGTTTTAGCATTGGTTCCTTCAGTTTTCAGTTGAACTCCACATTAGATAAATTATTTAACCATGGCCTGTTCTTTCATTTGACAGAATGTGGTAATGATCTCAGATGTTAGGTGAAAGAGTCCCAGTATATGAACTGTTTCTTGTAGCAATAGAAGCCTAACACAGCTATGTAGGATGAGTTGCTGACTATGAAACCGAAAGTCCGGCATTTATCTGAGCACATTTTAGACACAATCCGTACAACTCAGCTTCCCACTCTCACTCAAAACAAGTTTACTCATATAAATTGGATGAAGATTAAATCTTCACTTATGAGATGCTTTGACTATTGTTTAAACTCTTTGTTCTAATCATACTTCAATATGATGCTATTCTTAGATATATTCCAGATTTGAGATTACAGGCAGCTGGGATATTTCTATAAATTAGTATATGTTTCATTTTAAATAATTTCATTCCACCCAGCCAAAGATTCAAACTGAATAAATGAAATCTAATTGCTTATAAATTATTTCCTTTGTCTGCCTTCACATTTATAGAAAGATTGGTTTATTGTATCAAGAATGAAAACATAATTGGAGAATAAAACATTTATTCTTTATTTTTCATGTCCATGGTGCTAAAAACTATGCTTTTCTGACAAAATATATTCAATTCTAATCCGCTTTAATTCTGTTGATGCTTTAGATCAATTTATAGTTGATTCATTTCATCTACACTGTGACTTTTTCATGTTTATTCTTATGTTCCATGTTCCCACTGGAATCCCACTGTTTTTGCAGGAAAAAACCCTATACATGTTTTATTTGTCAGCAGAATACTTAGATGTCCAGAAACCTGTCATAAACCCAATTAGTACTCTTAAAGATCCATACCTTTTGATCAGTAGCATGTTAAGTACCATGTGACCTGAGCAGACCATCATGCTAAATTGTCAGTCACTTTCTTTGATCTATGAACATAGATTTTTTGATAAAATGCAGAAGTGGTTTTGTTAGATCGGTGAGAAGCAGCAGGCAAGAGGCGCGAGTGAGTTTCAGCACTTTTTATTTCATGAGTAAGTGACTGCGCTCTGCCGACTGGGCTGCCGGAGCTTGCCTTTTAAGGAGCTCCTGCAGACCAGCCGGCCAATGACAGTTGTTTAAACTTCCCGGGATTTGGGCAACCAATCCCCATGTGCATGTGAAAACATGTAAATTTAACAACGTCTCCTAGTTGACCTGCGCAAATCACTTCTCCCTTGGAGCTCGGCCCGCTGTTCCTTCGGCTGCCTGGAAAGGAACCTTCTGGAGCTCCTTGGCCCACGAGTCGAGCTCCAGCCCGGTTCCTTCGGCTCCTGAGATGCCATTTCTTTGTGGGATGGCTTTGGACGCACCTACATGCTCCCTTGATCTCTTGGCTTGGTGGGGCCGGTTCCTGCCCGTTTGCTTCCCGGCTGGTGGTTGAGCATACTCCATGGGGCGGAAACCTGGGGTTCTCCAGGAGTTGTTCTGAGCTGGCGGGTGAGGTCCAATCGCCCTGGTTCCTCAGTTCAGCGTCGGTGTCAGAACTGGTCATTGTGCCTCCTCCAGATTCATCAGTCGTCTAGCTCCACTCGGTACAACTTTGGCCTGGTGACGGCCACAATTTGGCTTGCCAGCCAAGTCGGGTACCCAGCGTAGTTGTGGGCAAATACCTGGTCGTTTATGTTGAACTCCCGGGTTGGTCGAGCAGAATCCAGGGAATTCTCTGGAAGGTAGTCCAGGTGGTACCAGTCAAATCTGGACCTCAATCTTCTCCCCATCAACAGCTCCAGTGGGCTCTTGTTGGTGGTCGCATGGGGGGGGGTGATGTGTTGGGTGAAAAGCAATTGGTCAACCTTTTCCTGCCAGTTTCCTGGTCCCATTCGGGTGACCATTCACTCGCCCTGTCCATTGCTCACTGGATTGAATGGGGCAATGAGAACATGCCGGATCCCTTGCTCTGCGAGGAATGCCTCTATCATCTGGGTAGTCAGTTGTGTGCCGTTGTCGGAGACCAGGGTGTTGGGTAGGCCGTGGGTCACAAAAAGTTTCTGGACAGCTCTGATGGTGGCTTCTGCTGTTGTTGATTGCATGATAATGACCTACAGCCATTTGAAGCATCCACCACGATCAGGAACATCTGCCCTTCCACTGGTCCCACAAAGTCGATGTGGATGTGTGGACACGATCCCTTGGCTGCTTCCCACTCTCGCACAGGTGCCTGGGGTGGGGCTGGTCATGTCTCCTGGCAGGGTTTGCAAGTGGCTACCCACTCTATGATGTCCTTATCCATATTGGTTCACCAGATGTAGCTCTGGGCTAGTGCCTTCATCCGTACTATCCCCGGGTGACCATGGAAGGCTTCCATGGCTCGCCTCCGCAGCCTCTGGCGTACGATGACTCTCTCCCTCCACAACAAGCAACCCTTGATAGTTGATAGATCTGCCTGCTTACTCTTGGCAAGTTGTTGGTATGCAGGTGAGAGGTGCGAGTGAGTTTCAGCACTTTTTATTTCAAGAGTAAGTGACCGTACTCTGCCGGCTGGGCTGCCAGAGCTTGCCTTTTAAGGAGCTCCAGCAGCCCAGCCGGCCAATGATAGTTTTTAAACTTCCTGGAGTTTGGGCAACCAATCCGCTGTGAGCATGTGAAAACATGTAAATTTAACGACGTCCATCTGTACGTAACAGGTTTATCATCACCTTCTCCCTCACAATGTGAAATTATGTATTTGTGATTGTCATTAAAATGATCATCCACCTTCAGCATCTTCCTGTGACACTGCTCCCCAATAAAGATGCTTGCTTGCTTTTGCTGGTCAGCTGGGTTGCCTTGGATAATCCTACTGGAAGTATGTACTCTTACGATACACTCTTGTATATTTACTCATCCCTCCCCAGAACACCACCATGATCAAGTAATATAGCAGAACTTGCAGGTGTCTCTGCTTAGAATGTTTAAACCTAAAAGTAACATCAACAGAAATCAATGCCTTGTCTTTGAAAACAGGAGCTTGGGTTCTTGAAAACAGTGATCAAACTACTGTCCCTTTGTACACAGATTTCTTGCCTGCTTCCTTTTTCAAAGATACCTTTGAAGCTCTTCACTCAAGTGTAGTTGGCAATTTTAAAATCACTGTACTTATTAAAAACCTGTCATCTCTCCTAGCTGTATCTTTCTTCCTCTACCACTGCAGACACCAACAACATATCGAATTGCCTCTCTTGCTGCTTTGTTTCCCCTTCCTCATCAGGTCCTCTGCTCTTAGTGTGAGGCATTTTCCCCTCTCTTTATTTTGCTCGCTGCTTTTCTCATTGTCCCATTTGAAACTCTTAATCCCTTGTGTGCTTCAGTGCAGTTCTTCCATCTCTTTGAACTATGAGGAGAAATCTGCTGAGCATGAATATCTCTGTTTCCATTCTTTTATTCTTTGCTTATTCCTGAAGCAATATTTCTATTGTTTTATTTAAGTTCTTTTCTACTCTTTATTTTTTCCTAAGCTTCCTTTTCTCTTTCTTATTTGCCTTGTCATAGTTAACTAATCTAATTAATCACAATCCTCCACTTTCTCTCATACACACAGCACTCATCCCTTTTGTATCTGCATTTGTATCTTGAGAGAAAAGTTCCTCCCTTAAGAAATATCTAAGTCTAATGTCACCCTTAGCCATTAGAAGGCAACAATGGTAAAATTCCAAAATCTTTTGTCAAAAAAACTTCAGGGACTAATTCTGATAGCCATCAGGAGTCAATTGACTCAAATACATGCATGTGTATATAAACAAATAAACAAATAAAGCCTTACATCTGTTGCCTCTTCCCTTAATCTCTACCACTTGTTTACTTTAACCCATGCCTGGAGGTCCTATCAATCAGTTTCTTTAATAAATGCATCTATCTGGCAAGCTCTTGCTACACACTCTTTGCATCAATGTTTTTAATTATTTCAAAACTCTAATTACAGTCCATGTTTTCAGGAACAAGACTGTTCAAATATCAGCTTGTTTAATGGAACTCATTTTGCACAATATAAGCCACCAATGTATCCCTATAGATACCACTCAATGCACAATACCCATTGGTCAAAACTAAAACCAGGAAAACGAAGATGGAAGTGATTGTTTAATTAACTGAGTCTCTGAAAAGGCCAAAAAAATTTTTTTTTTGACTCAGAAGATTTTTTTTAACACCAGGTAAATGGAGCTTCAAAGAAATGTATTGTGATTCAGTTTGAATTCTAAATAATTAATCTAAAGTTTAACAATTTTCTGCCTGCAAACAATGCAAAAAATCAACTACATTTTTCTTTTACTAAGTAACAAGTGAAAGTAGGATTGGGACTAGCATGCAATTGAAACCATTAATTGAGGTTTTACTATTATTTGGTTAATTAAACCCCTTTCAGTAATTGCAGTAAGGAGGAGTGCTGTTGCTGATGTTGTCTAAGAAGCTATCACTCTTTGCTTAAAAGCTATTTGCTAATGCATAACCATCTATATCTGGTTAAGAGAATGTTGTTCCATAACTTTTAGGGTATATCAAAGATAACAACAAGCACTTGGAAGAAAGCTTTGTATGCATGCAAACAATGCAGAAAATCAACTAGGCCTCTTGCTTTTTGTTGTTCAGAATCTGAAACGCGTGGCAGAAACTTGGATGGATGAGTTTGCTGAATATGTTTATCAGAGGCGACCTGAATACAGACATCTTTCCACTGGTGATATTTCAGCCCAGAAGGAGCTTCGCAAGCATCTCAAGTGCAAGGATTTCAAGTGGTTCATGGCTGCAGTGGCCTGGGACGTCCCCAAATATTTTCCACCAGTGGAGCCGCCACCTGCTTCCTGGGGAGAGGTGAGGAACATACTTAAATCCAGGATTCACCTTAATCTCATCTTTATTCAAAATAGTCAGATACAGCTATGCATTTTCAGCAAAGCTATTGTGAACACGCTACAGATTTCACAAAATCAGCTTTAACTTTCATGGTCAGTGATGAGGCCAGTGGAACTACCTAAGAATCAATTGTTGACTGGTAAAACTGTTTCATTTGTTCCATCATCATTTATCTGTCCTTACACAAAAATGTACTGCCATCATTATTTTTTTGCCCTGTTTGACATTTAAAAAAGCATCTTTACTAAATGCAAGGCATAATATTCATATTTAAAATAAATAAATTGCACCCAACTCTTCTTCAGAATATAGCACAGTGGAAATAGTAATATGCCCATCTAATTTTCTCTTCTGAAGATTAAGTATAATCTTTAATTCAGATTTGTCTTCCTTTGGGGTAAATATACTTGTCTGTACACAGTAACATGATAGCGCAGTTTCCTGTTATTGCTTTTGTTCATATTGAGACAAAAATATAATTGCTTGAGTCAATCTGAACCAATTCCAAGTGATGTTTTGAAATATTTGCTCTTCTTGGTCTATTTGCTACTGTGTTTTGTTACTAATTTGCTGTTAGGTTTCAGTCAATAACTAGAATAGTTCCAATTAGATTGTCAACAGGAGGTCTATTTGTGTGTTTGTTGCTATAGATTTTTCTTTGCATGCTTTCTCCCAAACATGCCTAGATAAATTTATGGCCAAAATTAAGCCCAATGCCTTCTAATCACAAACCAACTGAATTTGTGACTTTAAAAAGTGCATATAAAAAATGCACAGCTTTTAGTGTGGATTAACCTGTGATTGTACCAACATAGTACATACTGTACATAGGGAATAATACAGCAGGATATGGAAAATTGTCTTGATTGCCTTATCCTAGCATAGCCAAAGGCCCTCCAGATATCCTATTGCTCTATTTTCTTTCTAGCACTTTTGAAAGTGGAATATTAAATGTAAGCATTATGGACATTTTCCTTTATCAAACAGAAAGAATATGTTAAAAATTATTAGGAGTAGGAAAATAACTATTCCATAGGTCTCCATTATATTTTTCCATCTTTCTGCAAATTGAAACAATTTGTTGGATCTTTCCTGAAGCTTTTTTGTATCTTTGTTTTGAGGGGCATTGTCACTGATTGGACTGAGAGACAACAATAAACCTAATCTATAGTTATACCTTGTTTCCCACGAGGAGGAATATTTATCAACAGAGAGATCACTGGGCTACAGTTGTACCCAAAATAGTTTTGGCCAGTATTTTACACTATTTTTGTAAAGAGTACAATGTATCTAGAAAGTTCCAGAGATTTTTGAATAGTTGTTGCTCTATTAGCATAATGTTCACTTTTATCCAATATGACTGTTAAGTCACTGGTAGTATGAAATCAAGATGTTGGTGTAGTGATTAAGATTCTAGACTAGAAACCAGGAAACTCTAAATTCCAGGTTTCCCTTCGGCGTGACTTCCTTTAGTTGGGTGACATTCTCTCAGCCCAGGCCCCCCCCCCTCCAACCTCTAACAGCATTATTGTGGAAAAAATATGAAGAGGAAGAATTATACATGCTGTCTTGTGTCTGGAACATCTAGAAGTACAATGTATCTAGGAAGTGCCAGAGATTTTTCAATAGTTGCTGTCTTGTATCTAGAACTTATACATGCTGTCTTGAGTCATTAAGTTCAGTTGAATAAAATAAAGGATATCCATATAACAATAATAACATATGACAAGAAAGTATAGAAGTTCCAATAAGTGAGCATCTTGCATTTTCAAGTAAAGCTGTATAGGTGTGCAAGTAAGTCCGTTTTAATTTGAAGATCATCTTTAACCTTTTCCACTGTAAATCTCTCAGTGTTCAATTTTTATTTCTTCCACCTGGACATATTATAAACAAAATGACATCTCAATATTATCTTTCCTGTACATACTATTCGTGTCACTTCCAGTGGTGTATTAACCATTAACCAGCACCAGGCCCAAGGGGGCACCACAAAGTTGAAAAAGAAAAGAAAAAGTAATGAAGATTTGTACAGTATGTACAAAGGAGGAGCACCAAGATTTGTCAGTGCTTAGGACACCAATGAGCCTTAATCCACCATGGTCACTTCTACTATACTTAAAATGCCAAAGCATGCAATTTGCTTTATACTAACCTGTTCTGACCCCCCTCCATCCAGTAATGAACGCTGACACAGGTTTCGCTGTCTGCAACACTTTATTGACAGTCATCTAATCTTGCTGGCTGAAAGCCAAAACACGACTCACAGACAAGATGTTGGCAGCAACCCAGACTCCAACAGATACAAACAAGAGCTTCTCCAGCTGGTTACAAACAGACACACAAGGCAGATCAGACAAAGAGTTCTCCAGAGTAATATGAACGGTTGTGTCCTGTGAAAACCTCCTCCCAAAGTCCCTTCTTATATACGCTCTTGGGAGGGGCCATGCCACAACCACCTGAGCTTCATTATCTCTTAGGAGCTTGTCTCTGGAGCAGCTGTTGCCTTCATTTCTCCGCCCTTCTCTGCAGGGTGTCAGGGACAAACCCCCTTTGATCTTCCCCACTGCTCCATACCTCAGGTGCCTCCTGGTGGCCAACCAGCCTCTCTGGTCCCTGCTCTGCGTCTGAACCCAGGGTCCTCCACCTCCTCCATAGCCAACTCATAGGATTTGTCACTATCTGAGTCGCTCAGCAGTTGTAACAGATCCTGCTGGCTCACAACACAAACTCTACTTCAATTCACTGGGCCACTGAACCAATTAAAATAAATCTCAAGCACCTCTTTAAGTTATCATTGAGATTTCATCTTCTCTGAGTTGTGTGATACAGTTTGTGGCTAAGAAAGTATTGACATAATTTTAAATGTTTAATTTGAAATAAAATATATAGAGGTATGCGCACTTGGGTTTAAATTATACTTATCAACCTTGCATACTTACTGCATAATTGTGAATTAGTTTCTAAACAATGAATATGGTAGGAAAGTTTTAAAAAAGGATAGTGTGACATTCATCCCTTATTAGAATTTTGTAGAATTCTTTGGCTATACTGCAGAACGGTAATTGTTGTGCAGGCAGCTTTCTTTCAATTGCTCCTTCAATCTCCCCCCTCCTTAGAGAGATGCATGAAAAGGCTGGGTTTTTTGCCATATGAATAGAGATATTCATTCATCCTTCAAGGATCCCAATAGCTGTTTCTGGGATGGAGGATAGTACATATCTTCATGTATCTCCATTCACTGCACGGAATGCAGCTAAACTTGTGCTGGGATCACTTTCAACAGTTACTACTCTCCAATATCAGGATACATTAGAGGAAAAAGTGTATCCCAGTGTGTCAGGAAGAGAACAATGTCAGTGAAAAAAGGTTCAGCCACATAAACCAAATCTTTACAGGGGCCTTAAACATTTTATTTTAAGTGTGCGTAGTGCAAACTGATAAGATTGCTAGAGGATAAAGTGGGAGGACTAAAGGCATACCTAGCCACTCTGAATCTCATCCATGAAAATGAGGAATACCTCAGAAAGGCTGAAGTTTGTATTCAAATTAAACACAGCAAGGAATAAACAACTACAAGGAAAAATGAAGCCTTAGAGCAGGGGTCCCCAAACCCCAGGCGGCGGACTGGCATTGGGATGCAGTGTGCCAGAAACCAGGCTACCTAAGCAAGCAAAGCCTCATCTGCACCAGCCTGGGAGGCAGCAGTGTGCGAAACCATTCCCCCTCCCATCCACATAAAAACTTCTCCTCGTGCAACTGTGTGGTGCCCAAAAGGTTGGTGCTGCTAGAGGAAGACCAATGGCAACATATCACTCAAAGGACACACACACACACAAACCCCAAAAGGAACAGAAAAAAACCCAAGAAGAATGTCCCTATCACTGGAGTTGAACAACTGAACGTATGTCCTCCCCCTGCAAGAAATCCACAGGCTTCTGAAGTAAGGTCTTCATCTAGTGACAGGAAGAAATGACTGTCACAAAAAGGAGAGTTTTTTTGCTCTCTCAGCAGAGTTCCCCAAACAGAAAAGTGTAGTGTAGTGGTGATTGGTAACATCTTTATTTCCCAAAAGGTGGAGGGGGGTCAATTATACTGGATTAATTCTTGCTAATAGAGACGAAATAGTTGAGGGGATGTTAGCTATAGGAACTTTGGAGCGTAGTAATCATGTCATACTAGAATTCACCATAATGCAGGGACAGATGGCTGAACAAAGTCAGGCGAGCATTTTAGTCTTTAAGAAAGCTGACTTCAGCAAACTAAGGGAAAGAATAGGAAGTGCATATATGGGTCTATTAAAAATAAAAACAGTATAGAATGGTTGGGATACTGTAAAAATGAGATAATAAAGGCCTAAGCAAAACTAATAGCACAGAAAAAGAAAAATAAGAGACTCTAGATGAGACCCCGCACAAACTGAGGGACAGAGAATCTAATTTCTGAAATCTGCATGTTTATCTTCCCCATGCTAATTATTGTGGCTAAGCCAGATATAGCATTGATTTAAATTCAAAAGAACTGAAGGAACAATAGACTTCCCTCTTTTCAATTTTGCATCCTTGATTTTTTTTTTCCTACTGGCAGCCTACTTATACCTCATGGCATTTTTAATATGAGATTTATTCTGTAAATCTGTGGGATTTGAAAGCTTTTATCTTGTCAGATGGCATGGCAGTGACTTGGACATAGAATGTAAAGACACTGACTGTGGTAGTCAAGAGCAATACATTATCTGAATAGTTTATTCAACTGAGCAGCTTTTCTGACTTTGCTTGCCATATATTCCAGACTCCGCAAATTGCTTTATTTAGCACTCTAGTTGTTCGCCACCTCCAGTGTTCGTCCTGCTGCTGAAGTGTCACTTGGTATTTTTCTAATCTGTGCAAGCCTAGTTTTCAACAGGCAGAAGAAACTTGTAAAATCATCACTTAGACAAAACCATAGTCTGATCACTGCTTGAAAATGGAGCCTGGGCCAATCAAATAATTGTTGCTAAATTTATTCTGTGTCTTTTTATAGTGCATGCACCAGGGGTGGGTTCCTGCCAGTTCTAACCTCTTCTATAGAAGAGGTTCCACAAATCTATAGTGCCGTTTAGAACCTGTTCCAGCTCCTTCCCCACCCGTCTGCACATCATCAAGATGAAGAGCGAGAGGAGGAATTCTGGGAGTTGAAGTCCACAAGTCTTAAAGCTGCCAAGTTTGAACGCCCCTGGGGTTTTTTTTCTAAAGAGTTAGGGGTGCAAGGGTCTTGTAACTTGACAGCTTTAAGACTTGCGTGCTTCAAATGCCAGAGTTTCTGAGCCAACATTTTGGTTGCTAAGCAAGAGCATTGTTAAATGAGTTTTACCACATTTTACAAGTTGGCCACACCCACCTAGTCACATGGCTGGCAAGCCACTCCCACCTGGTCACATGGCCGTAAGCCACTCCCACCTGGTCACATGGCACTGGGGAGAAGATGCCAGACAAACAACCTGGGAAACGAAAGGACACCGCCATGAAAGGGGTAGATCCTGTTGGAGAATTCCCTCCCAACCTAGGTGAAGAAGAACCCTCCTCTCTCTCGGGGGAAAGTGAAACTGACTCTGATGACAACCATCTGGTAAATCCCCGATCGGGCCTCATGACCAGTAGAACTTAAAGTGCCCTCTACTGGAGCCCAAGCAAAACTGCTGGCCCTTTTAGACTCTGGATGCACGTGTTGCATAATTAGCCCAGAAGTGGTGGCGAAAATGGGCTTAAGACTGAGAACCTTGAAAGTGTCCATTGTCTTTTTCCAGTTGGATGGGTCAGTAGCTGGGGAGGGGCTCCTGCCCATTTCATGACTGAACCAGTAGATATGTAAATGGGGGATCACCAAGAAACCTTAAGTTTCATCGTTGCACCTGGGATGGATTGACCCCTCATACTAGGATTACCCTGGCTATGGAAATGGAACCCATACGTGAACTGGAGGAAAGGGTGGTTTTGCATCCATTCCGCTAAACCCCTGGAGGGCAAGGAGAGGGTCTCCCTCATAGCCAATGCTGAACCTAACGTAGGGGCTGCAGCGCAGGAGAAAATTAAGGGGGAAGAAAAAATCCCTAAAGAATACTGGGACCTTAAGGACGTTTTCAGTGAAAAAGCTTCCGATAAATTACACACACCCCCAACGCGCTACTGATTGCAGCATTGAGATCCTCCCAGGGATAAAACTCCCCAAACCTCAAATTTATTCAACAACCCCATGCGAAATGGAGGAATTACGAAAATTTATTGACAAAAATTTGAAATAGAGGTTCATAGAGCTGGCTAGGCCACGAGTGGCCACACCTGTATTGTTTAGAGAAAAGAAAGATGGCTCCTTTCATTTATGTGTCAACTACAAAAACCTTAACGGTATTTGCATGGAAAATGTACACCTGCTCCCACTCATGAAAGATATGTTGGCCGGGTTGGGTAAAGGAAATTTTTTCACAAAGTTGGACCTCAGGGAGGCCTACTACAGAGTCAGAATCAAAGATGGAGATGAGTGGAAAACTGCTTTCAACTGCCCTTTGGGATGTTTTCAATTCAAAGCTCCTGTTTGGTCTGCAGGGGGCGCCAGCAGTTTTCATGCAATTAATAAATGAAGTTCTGCATGAGCACCTCTACAAGGGCTTGTTGGTCTACCTTAATGACATCCTTATCTACATGGAAACACGTGATGAACACGTGACTTTAGTGCAGTCAGTCCTCAAAAAACTCCAGGCCACTGAACTTTATGCCAAATTGTCTAAATGTGAATTTCATCAGGAGAAGATAGATTACCTGGGCTACCGCATCTCCCACAATGGCATCAAGATGGACCTGGCGAAAGTCTAAGCTGTCACTGAGTGGGCAATTGCAAAGCTTTTTGGGATTTGCAAATTTTTATCGTCAATTTATTCCCTCATTCGCTATCATTGCACTGCCCATTACCAATCTCCTAACATCAAAAGGGAAGACCCAACCTAGACCAAGTAAACCTTTGAATTGGACTATGGAGTGTCAAGCCGCTTTCAAAAAATTAAAGCGCCTCTTTGCAGCAGAACCTGTTTTGAAACACCCGGATATGGATGACCATTTGTCGTTCAAGCTGATGCCAGTGATGTGGTGGTAGGAGCAGTATTACTTCAAACGAACGCTGAGGGTAGATTACAGCCATGTGCTTAGACCTCACATAAGCTTACAGAGATGGAGAGGAAATGGGCTATATGGGAAAAGGAAGCTTTTGCTATCAGATGGGCTCTGATGACCTGGCAACATTTCCTAGAAGGGGAAAAACACCCTTTGAAGTATGGACTGATCATAAAAATTTGGAAGCGTTGAAGACTCCACGTAAGCTATCACCTAAACAAGTACGTTGGGCACAACACTTCAACCATTTCAACTTTACCCTCAAATACATCCCGGGAGGGGGGGAGAACTTTATGGCTGATGCCTTGTCTAGGTTTCCCCAGTACAACAGCTCTAGGCTGAGTGTGGTTCATCCAGTCATCCCAGCAAAAAATCTGGCTGCCCCAATGGTTACTAGGAGCCAAGGCCCAGTGAACTTAAATATCACTACAGACCTAATGAACAAACTCAAGGAGGGCCTAGAGTCCGATGACTGGTTCAAGGAACATTCAAATGAATGCACCATGAAAGATGGACTAGCTTGGGTGGGGGCTAAATTGTATGTTCCTACCAACCTGAAACCAGTTGTTCTTCAACGGACCCACGATTCAAGAATGGTGGGCCATTTTGGATTTGTAAAGACTTTGCATTTGATTAAGAGGCAATTTGGTGGCCTTCATTGAAAAAAGACATTGAGTCCTACATAGTCAGTTGTCCCAGGAAAAGACCACCAAGTTCATTTTGTATCTTGTTCCAAAATCCCATCAGCTAAGTCGTTGACAAAATTGTATATTTCACATGTGTATCAGTTACATGGAGTTCCTGAGCGCATAATTTCGGATAGGGGGGTCCAATTCACCTCCCTCTTTTGGAAAGAGTTCCTGAAGTTGATTGGCTCCACCCAGGGACTAAGCTCCGCCCACCATCCTCAGACTAATGGGGCTTGCGAACGGACTAACTGTTTTAGAACAGTACCTCCAGTGTTTCATCAATTATCAACAGGATAATTGGGCTGAACTGTTACCACATGCCGAAGTGGTGTACAATAATTCTGTCCACAGCAGTACTGGCATGACCCCTTTTAAAGTTGTGTTTGGCCAGGACTTTGTACCAATTCCTGAATTACCTCAGGAGAAACTGCAAACACCCAAAAGTCAAAAGTTGGGGCCGAAGTATGTAGGTCCGTTCCCCATTGTGAAAATCATAAAGCCTGTATCTGTCAGATTGGAGTTGCCTAAAAACCTTAGTAGGATTTATCCTGTGTTTCATGTGAGCCTATTGAAACTGGAGCACACTTCTTCTTTTCATCCACTTCAACCTGCAGCCCCGGCCCCTCTTCTTATTGAAGGAGAGCAACATTTTGAAGTTAAAGATATCTTGGATTCCAGGAAACATAGAAGTCGCATTCAGTATCTGGTCTCCTGGAAACATTTTTCCCCTTCCCATGCTGAATGGGTCGACAAATCTCACGTTAGGGCTCCCAGACATTTGCAGAAGTTCTACACCAAGTACCTTGATAAGCCTTAATAGTATTTGACATGTGCCTACTTATATTGTATATTGTATTGTGTTTTTGTTTTCTTGTGGTGATGACATCTCTTTCTGATGGAGGGCCGGATGTCAGCCTCTGCTTTGCTATTTGCTTTTGGCTGCCGTAGAAATGGGGAGGGGGGCATGGTATTTGGGCTGGGCTAATTGGTACAGGAGTGATAGTTAAAAAGGGAGTTTTTCTTCAAGCCATCTGAAATAGCAGCTCTAATTTTAAAAAATCAAATAGACAAATGAGGAGTTACCAGTTCATGAATTTGAGTATATTATTTATGTCTAGAATTCATTGACCTGAAAATCGAACCACACACCACCAGCAGCCCTTTCAGCACCATTGCAGATCATTGGTCAATATATGACACATAAAAAATAATCAATGAATAGACTGTATGTTCAGTCAAACACAGAAGGTTTTTTTTGTCATAGATTGCAGTTCAAGAATTCTAGGAATAGGTCCAAGATTTTAGTATTTACCTGGAAAGCATGCTCATTTTTACTTTTGGAACGTTTCAGAGTTAAAGCTTTTGTGTTGTTACCATTAGTGATTTGACACTTCTGTTTTACTTTCATGGCAAGTTCATTTTAATTTAAAATTGCTTAATTTGGATGGTAGCTGAGGTGTCGTACTGGTTTTCAAAAACCTATGAAATGTTACAATATAATTAGCTAGTTGATGTGGTGTATTATTCATTTTAAATACAGAGAACTCACCTATTTCATTATATCTATTTTATTCTGAAGACTTGAGACATTTAGATGAGAACTGCATGTGTGAAAAGTGGGGATTTTCACGTCTTGAGATTGTGTTTTCTGATTAGCTTGTTCTACATTATGACATCGCACTGGCTTTCCACATATCTCTTAATCCATGTAGAACGCAGACAGCCTTTGTGCTACCGTGTTTCCCCGAAAATACAACCTGTCCTGAAACTAAACCCTTGCGACATTTTTCGCGTGCGCAAAAATATAAGCCCACCCTCGAAAATAAACCCTCTGGACAATCCCCCCCCCCCCTTCGACCAGGCAGAGCACCGCTCGCCGACCTAGCGGTATCCCGAAGGCACCAAGCCACGGGAATGAGGTGGGGGCAAAGGCGCTTGTGTTGCTTGGTGCTTTCGGGGTACCGCTAGGTCAGTCAGCGGCGCTGTGCCCAGCTGAAGAGGGAGGGGGGTTGCTGGGCAGCTGCTCTCTTGCGAGCAGGCTCCCGAAGAGCCGGGCACAGCCTCAGGGTCGAATGGCTGTGTTGCACTGTCGCAGCAGCAACGCAGCAGCCATGAGGTGACGAAGCTTATGAGCAGCCGCCCGGCAACCCCCCTTTCCAGCCGGGTACAGCGCCGCTCACCGACCTAGCAGTACCCGGAAGGCACCAAGCAACGCGAGCGCCTGTTCTCCGCCCTCCGCCTCCCGTGGCTCGGTGCCTTCGGAATGCCCCTAGGTGAGTGAATGGGGCTCTGCATGGCTGGAGGGGAGTTTCGCAGCGGCTTTTCCTCTCCCCGCTCGCGCGAAGGGCATCTGCACTGCTGGCGCTGTCCGCAGCTTGGTTTTTTTTTTCAAAGCACGGAGGATGGATGCCGCTCTGGAAGTACGCTCTATGGTTGTGGGCCATAGAGCGTACTTCCAGAGCGGCATCCATCCTTCGTGCTTTGAAAAAAAATCCAAGCGGCGGACGGCGCCAGCAGCGCAGATGCCCTTCGCGCGAGCGGGGAGAGGAAAAGCCGCTGCGAAACTCCCCTCCAGCCATGCAGAGCCCCATTCACTCACCTAGGGGCATTCCGAAGGCACCGAGCCGCGGGAGGCGGAGGGCGGCGAACAGGCGCTCGCGTTGCTTGGTGCCTTCCGGGTACTGCTAGGTCGGTGAGCGGCGCTGTACCCGGCTGCAAAGGGGGGTTGCCGGGCGGCTGCTCATAAGCTTCGTCACCTCATGGCTGCTGCGTTGCTGCTGCGATAGCGCAACACAGCCATTCGACCCTGAGGCTGTGCCCGGCTCTTCAGGAACCCAGTCACAAGGGAGCAGCCGCCGGGCAACCCAAAAATAATAAGCCCTCCCCTTTAATAAGCCCAAGGCCATATTTTGTGGGTCAAAAAAATATAAGCCCCTGGCGTATTTTCGGGGAAACACGGTATGTTTTGCTAATAAGGAGCTGAGAATAGGAAATAATTTAGATTCTCACCCTAATGCACAGAGGGAAAGGAGATTTGGCAAAAGGGGTGAATTTACATTATCTGTACACATCAACACAATAGAACATTCTGGGGAAAAGATACTTGGAAATGAAGGAAAGGCTGAATATTAAAATGGCTGTTGAATATAGCCTGTTCCTCAACTGTGTGAAATCTATGACACTTTTGAGCATGAGATGTGAAGGGAAACTTACCAAAGAAGAAAAGCATTACCTTCTGTACTGGTAGGTTAGACCAGTACAGATGGTATGGTGTGTCAGAATAAAGATGGAAAATAGATGGAATAAAGAAAATTTAAATGCTACTTGTCAAAGGGTCAATAGCTAGATACACACCAACTAATAATTCATTTGAGTGAATTATCTTTGTGAATCATTTCCTTAAATGTCTGTGGAGGTAATTCTACTATTTAGTAACAAAGAGAGGTACATATGTATTCAGTATATATATGAAGTATATATCCGTGATGGCGAACCGATGGATGTGTGATGGCACACAGAGCCATATTTGGTGGCACGCCAGCCATCAACTCCGGCGCACATGTGCGTGTCGGCCAGCTGATTTTTCACCCTCCCCAGGCTTCAGGAAAGCATCCAGAAGCTGGGGAGGGCAAAAAACGGTCCCAATGGCCCAACCGGAAGTTTAAGAACGAACTTCTTTGTTGAACCATTCAGCCTCGGGGGGAGGGACAGGGGAGGCTGTTTTCACCGTCCCAAGGCTTCAGGAAAACTCTCCGGAGCCTGGGGAGGAGTCATGCACACACGTGCGGAGGGGATCACGTGCGCATGCACAGGTGGGTGGGGAGATTTAGTGGGCATGCACATGCACATAATAGTGCACAGACGTACTTTTAGCATGCCGTAAGAAAAAGTTCGTCATCACTGGCATATATCATAACTGACTAAGATAGGGGTGTCAAACTCGATTTCATTGAGGGCTGCATCAGGGTTATGTTTGACCTTGGGGGGGCCAGGGTGGATGTGGCCAGGTTGGGCATGGCCAGCTTGACATCACTCGTTTTAGGGCTACCAGTGATGGCCGAGAAGTCTGCCAGTGAAAACAGGTTCCCGAGCTCCATTTTCAGCTGCAACAGCTTCCTGCAACTCTCTGCCAGAGAAAACAGAGGTCTGGAGCTCCGTTTTTTGCTGGCAGGGGCACCATAGGCTGGTCCTTTGCTGTTTCCAGGGCAGCCATGCAGGCCAGATCTAAGCATCCCATGGTCCAGATACAGCCCCATGATCAGTCCATCTTCGGCCAATGAAGATTTGCCTAGGTATTTTAAGAACACTGCGATATTTGTGGTAAGCCACATTCTTTCTCAGGGTGCATGGCCTTGAGTGCTGGTGCAAACTGGTTCTAAGCTTCTCTGTTTCCTATCCCACACCCATGCAGGTTTGTTACCCATTTGTTCCTCCTCTGCCCTCTCCCTCCTAGCCTTTGATGGTAGATGCTAGTGATGCACCAAGCCAAAGATGGCAGGCATGACATACAGTATATTCTATAGATAATTAAGACAAAAGTGTCAACCTAAATCAGCTTTGATATAGACTTAAGATATCACAAGTAAGAAATGAAGTTTATAATTACCCTCTGCCTATTGTAGATAATACAATACAATAATAATACAAAACAATAATAATACAATAGTGGCCAACTAGTTCAATTGAGAAGAGTAAAACACATAAGCCAGACTTAGAAAGATCTATAGGCAGATTTGTCCCCAGGCAACTTCCAGAGAAAACAGCTTTTATTACAATTCAGTGTCATTCTCATTTCAAATATGCCTTTTGGTTGTAATAGATTTTCTGTTGGGGAGGCACTATGAACAGAGGTGGGTTCCTACCGGTTTGGCTGAACCAGTAGTGGCAGGGCAGCCTGGGTTGCTGGAACCAGCAGCAACCCAGGCCTGCCACACCTCTGAACCAGTTCCTTCGTTGTTGCCACCATCACCACTGCCATCTTGTTTTTGAGTTCTGTGCATGTGCAGAACAACTTTAATTGAACTGTGCATGCATGCGCAAAGCACGCGCACAAGCAAACCGGCAGTAAAGCCAGCCAGAACCCACCTTTGACTATGAAGCATATCTGGAGAATATAATTATTTACAACTCTGTTTGGAGGAATAGCTGCAGCAGTTGAAGAATTTGTTTCCAGACTTGAAGCAGCAGGCTTAACTGTGCGTCTAGCCAAAGGTTACCTAGGGTTTGCTGAATTCCATTAACAAGGTTACATAGGGAACCAGCAAAAAATTAACCCAAAAGAAAAGAAGGAAGCAAGATAATCTGTGGACGGCTTGTTCCTTGCTTTTCCACCAAGGAACAGAATTCTCACTTTTAACTAGAAAAACGGAAATTGATAAAGTTGCCTGTTCTCCTTTGTTACTAAAACACACTAAGATGGCAAATGCCTCACAGAGTTTAAGTTTATGGAGAATCAATAATATTTGTTTTCTCACAAAATTAATATGTGTAATTTCTTGAAACTTTCATCAGAAAATAGGTTTCTTCTATCCTACCTTCTATCCTTTCTTTTTTGTTTTATCTAGCATGCAGGTTTTCTTTTTTAAATTTGTGGATGGATCTACATATGATACATACACACATTTTTAATGCTGGCTGACAACAGGCTATGAATACATAGTTTTTCACTCAGAAGTATTGTATTGTAGGAAGCTATAATCCATTATCTGCTTTTCTGGTGAAAAAGTATATCATAGAACTGTGCATTTTCTATGCATGTTCTTGAAAGATGACGTTTTTGTGTTATCTTGAGTTAGAGCTGAACTGGAAAGTTGACAAATTGAATTTCCTGAGCCTAATGTTATAACTTGTTTTCAACAAAACAATGACATTAATTACAGAAATTTCCAATCATTGAATTATAAAAAAAAATTGCTCTTCTTGACATTAGCACTCCATATGTGTATACTTTTGAACAATCCCTCCCGTAAGAACAGTTCTGGCAACTTTACACAGCTAACGAAGCAAGCAGTCTATTTAGTTAGCTATTTTCATTTATACGGCTGCCTACTTACAAGATACCCTAGGCATCTAACATTAATATAAGCCAAAAAAAATCCAAGAAAAAAGATAACTTTATAAACATTAAAAATACACACATATGCACTGTAATATCAGCATCAAAAGTCACTACTATTATTAAATCACTTACAGTGGCATTCTTCTTTTTTTAAAGAAAACTTGTACAGTAGTATCTCGGTACTCATCATTAATTGGCTCCAGGAGGTGCAATGAGTACCAAAAATGATGAGTAACCAACAAATATTTCCATAAGAAATAGTATAGGGAGCCACAAGGCAGCCAATACTGACAAGTTCTAGTTTGTGCATTGAATACCAAACAAACAATGAGTACTGGCACAAAATTTTAACATGCTTTGAGTACAAAATTCAATGAGTTTCAAAGCAATTGAGTACCATAGGTATCACTATATAACCATGATGGCGAACCTATGGCACTCGTGCCACAGGTGGAACGTGGAGCCATGTTTGGTAGCACACCAGCCGTCAGTTCTGGCACGCATGTGCATGCCGGCCAGCTGATTTTTCATCCACCTCAGGCTTCAGGAAAGCCTCCGGAGGTTGGGGAGAACAAAAAACAGCCCCAAGGGACCAACTGGAAGTTTGGAAACAATCTCTTTCTGGTGTCTGGAGAGCATCTGGGGGACTGAGGAGGCCATTTTTGCCCTCCCCAGGCTTCAGGAAAGCCTCCGGAGCATGGGGATGGGTTGCACGTGCATGCACAGAGGCGGTCACGCATGCATGCGCAGGTGGGCAGGGAAATTTAGTGGGCATGCGTGCGCACATAGCACGCACACACAATTTTAGCAAGTCGTAAGAAAAAGGTTCGCCATCACTGCTTTATAAGGTTTGCTAAAGCCAGGGGTCGGCCACCTTAAAGACTCAAAGAGCCACAAAGGTCCTAACCGGAAGCCCCCCATTCAATTTAGGAGCCGACCGCAAGTCCGGTTTCCCCATCATAGAGTCTCCTCCTAGTGTGGCGTCCTTTTTCCTCTACCTGTCCTAACCGAAATCCCTATCAATAGTGGAACTGACCTGAAAACCTGCCCCTTGCCATAGAATCTCCTCCTGGCACATCCTGCTCCCCCCCCCCTGACTGGAAGCGCCTCTCAAAAATGTGGTGCCAACTGGTGACAGGGGGCCGTAGCAGAGGGATGAAAGAGCCACACACAGCTGCAGGGCTGCACGTTGCTGACCCCTGGCTAAGGCAAATGTACATGATGACAACAGTCAGAGGCATTTCTACTCTCTTGTGTGGTGACTGTTATGACCAGAAATAAAATTGCTTTGATTTCTTAGAAAATAGATATCATTTTAAGTAGGATACTTTAGCTAGGTTTTGCTCTATTCTTTGGAGGCCTGATCTAGGTTCACAATTATCTTTTTTGTTTAGCAGTAGTGCATACCAAACGAGAAATTTCCATTTTAAATGATGTTCTCTGAAGCTTATGAGGAAGGTCATTCTCCCTTCCTCTCATATTTTAGCTACCTAAGGATAACATTAAGACAAAATTGTGGACTTCTTGGTGCAACCTGAGCTTGGTTGTTGGCTATCAGACATTTTATTATCCAATTGGGTACCATTATCAGTACAAGTGAGTGTGGACTTTGCTATATTTTTATATGCAGTAGCTTTTGGTGAAAGTGCAGCTTTCTCTTTAGTTTCTTGATTAGAGTATTGATCTACAAATATAGATATACAAATATATCTACTGAGACAATACTGTTTCATGGGTGCTCTAAATGCATATTAGGAAAATTGGCTCAAACTTGCACACAAAATGAATTTAAAATTTGGATAAGAAAGGTACAACAACTTTATTTACACTTCCCTAATTATCAGGTCAGTTGAAGAGTGCACAATGGCAAGGTCAGCGATAGTGAAGATTTTCACTGATGACCAAACCAACTGCTTTTGAGAAATTGATGAACAGAAGCATTAGTACAGAATATTAATATACTAGTATGAAAGAGCTGTGTAAAACTCAATATTTCTCTGTAACATCCAATTCCTGAGCAGCAGACAGTTGATATCAACACAAGTTAATAATCAATTGAGCTCAAGTGCCAACATTTATCCCAAGAAATTTTGATCTTTTCATTCAACTCATATAAATACAATAAGAATGAAGGTAGATTGGGATACACCAAGTGCAAGGCTTTACTGCATATCTCTTGTGCAAAACCTTTGAAAACTAAGCAGATACAACCCAAATGTATGGCAAAGTACACGACTTCCTTTTTGAGCAGACTTCCTCCCCGCCACTCAGAATGGCTTGGCATCTTGATGAGGGGGAGGGATGGGGCGGACGCCTCCTGCAGCACCCTGCCAGCCAAAATGGGGCATGGGGGCCCCTCCCCAACCTCCAGTAGTAATCTCCTAGCCAAAAACAGGCCGTGTGAGGGCCTTGAGTGACCCATTTTTGGCTGACAGAATGCTGCTGGAGGCCGGGGAGCCAGAAAACAGGGTGCATGGAGGCCTCGCAAGACCCCTGTGTAGCCCATTTTTGGCCAGCAGAGTGCTGCAGGAAGCTAGGGAGACAAAAACAGGCCACTTTTGTAAAGGAGGAGCATCTGGAGAAGGGATGTCAAACTGAAGATATGTGGCCCATTTTGGTTGGCAGAGACACCATGGGCCGTTCCTTTGATATTTCCAGGCCAGCCCCAAGGGCTGGATTTAAACATCCTGTGGGCCAGATCTGGCCCACAGGCCTTGAGTTTGACACCCCTGCTCCAGATGCTCCTCCTTTACTCCTCCACGTTCACTTAACATATATCTTTCTCATAAATCACCTTACATTCTTATAGGCTAAAACTATGCAAAATGCAGCTGATTTTTAGCCAAAAGTAAAACTTCTTATCAATATTGTACTGAATTGAATTGGCAAATAAACCAAAAGTTTGTTCTCTTTCTTTCCAGACAAATCAGTATTTTCCAAGCTGTGTTGTGATGCTTAAAGGAGATTTGTTAATTTTACAGATTCGAAATGTGGCAGCTAATCTCTGTATGGACAGTAAGCATGGTGGAACAGGCACTGAACTCAGACTAGATATATGTGTGAAGGATGGTTCTGAACGGACATGGTCACATGAGCAGGTATGTTGAGACAGCAAGTATATTATAGGGATGTTTTATTTTTTTGTATATTGATCATACTAGCTCGTAGAATTATTGGGCTTGAAAGGAACTTTGGAAGTATGCTAGTTTTAAGCTTTTGCCCAAGACAGGAGACTTTATTCCATCTTTGACAATTGGCCGTCCAATCTTTTCTTGAAAAACTCCAGCAATAGAGCATCCACAATTCTGGGAAGCAAGCTGTTCCATTGATTAAACATTCCTACTGTCAGGAAATTTCTCCTTCGTTCCAGGTTGGATATATCTTTAATGACCTTCCACTCATTGTTTGTTGCCCTGCCCTCAGGTCTTTGGAAAATAAAATAAGCCTCTCTTCTCTAAGCCAAAGCAGTTGTATGCTGCATTAACAGAGGGATAGAATCAACATCATATGAAGTGTTAATACTACTTTGTAATGCCTTGGTGAGACCACACTTGGAATGCTACATCCAGTTTTGATCTCCGCAATGTAAAAAAAAAAAAGATGTTGAGACTCTAGAAAAAGTATAGGAAGTGCAACAAAGATGATTAGGGGACTGGAGGTTAAAACATATAAAGAACAATTGCTGGAATTAGGTATGTCTAGTTTAATGAAAAGAGGAACTAGTAGTGATAGCAGTGTTCCAATATCTAAGGGATGCCACAAAGAAGAGGGAGTCAAGCTACTCTCCAAAGCACCTGAAGGCAGGACAAGCAGCAATAGATCAAAGAGACAACCTACCTAGTGAGAACAATTAACCAGTGGAACAAATTGCCTCCACTTAACTTTAACTTAACTTTATTCAATTTCTAGACCGCCCCTCTCTCAGAAGAGACTCGGGGCGGTGTACAATCATATTAAAACAATTGAACAATAAATATACATAGTATAAATATAAGATAAATATGGGACTGGAGGAGGTAGCAATAGTTCACTGTACAGATTTAGTTTAAGTTAGATTAAAATTTTAAAAATTTAAAAACATTAACCCTAAAAACTATCCCAAATAAAAATATCCGCCAGGAGATAAGAGTAGAACTATAAGTGGGCCAGGCCAGCTAATTGAAACAGGTGAGTCTTAAGTTTTTGTCGGAAGGAGCGGAAGTCGGTAGTAGTTCTAATATCAGGGGGGAGGTCATTCCAGAGGGTTGAGCCCATCACAGAGAAGTTGTGGGAGCTCCAACACTGGATGTTTTTTAAGAGATTGGACAACCATTTCTCTGAAATGTTATAGGGTTTCCTGCTTGGGCAGAGGGTTGGAGTAGAAGACCTCCAAGATCCCTTCCAGCTCTTTTCTGATTGATTTATTGAACCAGTCAATCTTTTAGTCAGTAGCTGTCATAGGCTGCTGATTGGGAGATAGATTGGGAATGTGGTGTATATTAGCTCAATTCCTCACCTTTTTTTATTTACTTTTCCTGCACATTGATTTTGATTTACTCAATATATAGATGAAAGCTCAAGAAATCACTGACTTAATGGGGATTTGTTGGAAACATGTGTCTAATCCACCATAGCTATTTTATACAACAAATGCGGCAAACCTTTGCACTGCTTATTCCTTTCCCTTTTAGTATTAAAGTGACTGTGGGCCTCACAGTTTATGGATTGTAATATTAGTTAGGTAGACCACATGTCTTGGATTTTATCTGTTATTTATTGTTTTGTTCTAGAATTTCTAATTGTATATTTACTGAGTGTTTTTAATTTGTTCTGGTCTATGGCTATAATAAATCTTTTAAATAAATGGATCCTAAAAATAGATATCCCCATACCAGTAACTTTTTTTTCCCCTAATAGGCCTACATTTTTAATTCAAAATCTGTAGTTCCCCAAAACATCAGCAGAGAGCAGTGCTAGACAAAGAGAGTTTCAGGTTGAACCAAGGCAGGAAAGAAAAATAATAATCCTCTAAGGTTTTTTTAGAGATATTGAGAGTCCAAAAGCACTCAGATAGAAAGCTTATCAAAAGTTAAAGTGAGAAAAAAATGATGAGGTGAATAAAATCATTTGAAAAATAAATGATTATTCAAGCATATGGATTTCTTTATTTTTCAGCCAAGGGCTTCTGCAGCTAGATACAATATAAGGTTGTTCCAAAGGCAGTGAAAAACAGTATTACTTTACTATTCTTGATTTAAAGTAATGCATAATAAATATAACAAGTCTGTCGTGGTTCAAAAGGTCAAAGAGATCTAGATTAAAGACATAACTTTGTTTATAAGGTGTATCGACTACCTGAATTCAAAGCGCTCTTGGCAGTTACGGTATGTAGAAATAAACAGCTCAATTATATAATAATATCAACACAAAACATCAACGTTATTCTTGTTTTAACAATGCTACACCATCAGTTTTGAAAGGTCTTCCAAAAGAACCAATTTCTCATGATAGGCCCCAAGCGGAGCAGCTACCTTGCCTCCTGCTTGTTCCATAAGATTGGGGCCCACACAAATAAGAGCCATTGTCAAACATCCTCCCATTATATCTCATGTGTGGGCTTTCAGCAGCTGCCCCTTGTCTGAACTGGGTGGGAAAAATCTTACTGGGAAAGGCAGTCTCATAAATACAGTACACAGGCCCTTAATTATGTAGGGCTTTATAGATGTTTATTAACAGCCTGAATTACACTGGAAGCACAATAGCAACCAGGGCATATGTATTACATGGCAGTACTAACTCTTCATAGTATGTACATAGGCCATTATTATTTTTAATCCACTGAATTTTACAAATGACTTTCAAGGGAGCCTTATGTAGAAATAATAGTAGTAATCCAGTTGTAAGATAATCAGGGCATAAGTGATCATCCTTAGTGCATCCAATTCCAGTCAGTAGTGCAATTGGTGTAACGAACTAAAACTAGACAGATGCACTTGATCTCCTGCTTTTGCAGCAAGAACTGTGAGCCCAGAATTCAAGTGGCCGTCTATCTTCCCTGGAGCAAAATAGCTTGTTAATCGAAGTGGCTTTGTCCTGGAAGTAGCATGTTCCTGATTTAAATGCATTCCATCTTGCTGGAGTTAATTCTAGTGTGTTTTTCCATCCATGCCCTGACAGCCTCCAGGCACTAAATCAGGACGTCTGAATCAGTGGTGGGCTCTGGATCTCGTTGCAACCGGTATGGTGCAATGGGGCCGTGCGCCACCACATGTGCGTGCAGAGCATGTGCGCACCACGCACATGCATACCCACCACCCGCGACACTCCGGCTACTCGCCAGAGTGCAAGCTCTGTATGCCCCATGGCGTGAGCAAATGCCCCGATCGGCTCAGATAGCGGTAAGGAGAGCGGGCAGGCAGGTGGGCCCTCCAGAGCACCATACCGGAATGGTTCCTGGTGCTCCCAGCAGGCACCAGTATGCCCGTACCGGGGAGTACCGGTCGTATCCCACCACTGTTCTGAATCTACCACAATCTACCACCAGTATTTCCTATTTCCATATTCAAGTGGTAATTAGAAGCAGTGTCAATATTGTGTTATAACACATGCGTCAGATTTGTGAATTGTTTGTCTCTTCATAAAAGAAAACTGCTGACAGTTTATGATCATCATTAAAAAAAGTTGTGGGTGGCTCTAGGTTACACTCCTGTTTTAGCTGCTGGAAGCTAGCCATTTAGATACATATTGCACCCTGGCATATAAAGTCTCAGTCTGTTTTGAGCATGCATGCCATTCTTCAGCTCTGTGGCAGCACCAGAAATTCCTTTGATGGCAGTTATCATTGTTTCAGTCTTGTATTGTCAATGAAACCTGCTTTGGCTTTTGTTCTTCTCAGGCAGGAAAGCTGCCAGCTCATAGCAGCTTTATTTTATCTTTAGAGCTAAATAAATCATGCAAGAACTGAACAGGAACTGAAAGATTCTATACAGGATTACACGATGTTGTTTTCCTTGCTATAGAATGACAAATTGACTTCTTAAATGCCAGTGTGGGAAGAAGAGAAAATAGCCACAGCATTTGCAAAAATTAAAGAATCAGTTCAACTTATTTTTCACTTTTACAATAGAGCAATACTTTGCCAGAAGGAAAAATACTCACCTTTGTAATGTATCTATTTTAGTGACATAATGAAGATTGGGCGGAATTAAAACATATTGCCAAACAGCAAACATTGCTTGTGTTAATAGTTCTACTACAGATCAGCTAAGAATTGCATTTTGCAACTCTAGAATTACAACAATGTAATATCCCATCAACAGAAACACTATTCAAAACACTGCAGTGGCCAAATACTATCTCTGAATTATAAATGATAGCCTGAAAAATCCTGTACTGAATACATAATACATAATCTTGTACTGAAAGTTGACAACCATAATGAGTATTAGTCTAAAATTAGTCTGGAAAGTAATGGGTCTAGTTTGATGAGGATTTTTTTAAGCACCGAGGCTTTAGGCTCATTTTTTTAAAAAATCCTGTGAGGTATGTGAAGCATCTGGTCAAACTATCTGATTTAATAGTTTACACTTGCCCCATTAAAATCCTGTGGATCACTCAGACTATCACATGAAAAGTTCTTATCAGCTGCAATGGACTCAATAGCTACGGAAGTGGGTATAATTCTTTTTGGCAAAATAAATGGCAAAAGAGACAATTAAATCAATTTGTCTGAAACGGTATAGGGATTCCTGCCTAGGCAGGGGGTTGGACTAGAAGGCCTCCAAGGTCCCTTCCAACTCTTCTATTGTATTGTATTGTATTGCATTGCATTGCATTGCATTGCATTGCATTGCATTGCATTGCATTGCATTGCATTGTATTGTATTGTATTGTTTAATTGAAAGGAAAAGGTTGAATGCAGCACCTTCTGAATCAAGATAATTGTAGGTGACATAGTAAAACTTCATAAAACACATTCTTTTTCAGGCATATTAGAAACAGTGAAAATGTTAAGCATTAAAATTAAAACATTCAAAGTTAACAAAAAATTAAATAAAAGGGGACCAATATGTAAATGGGGTGGAGATGGAATCTTCTCCTAATCTACTTATCTCCTCCAATGTGGGATGCTCCCATAAGAGACCCGGCCAGGTTTTCAGGCCTTCCAGAAGGTTAAGGGGGTAGAGGCAGATCTCACCTCAAGAGGCATAATATTGCAAAAAGTGGGGGACATGGCAGAAAAGTTTCTTCTCTTCAACTTACCAGCCAAATTTCCTTGGATTCCAGTAGATCCATAGCAACGCAAGTGGAACAAGCCAATCCTATTGGGGCAAGATATTTCCTCAGGTAGCCTGGACCATGCCATAAAGGACTTTAAAAGTGTCAATACCATGAATTAAACCCAGAAGCAAATGGGCAATGAGTACAGTTTGTGCAACTATGCTGCTACATGGGCCACCCGAAAGGCTTCTAGAATTGTCCACTATTGCATTCTGTGCCAGTTCTAGCTTTTGAATGCTCTTGAAGTGTAGATACATGTACAGAGTCCGTTGCAGTGGTCCAAATGTGAGATGACCAGATTATGAATAACTGAGCGCAGGGCTTCATGATCCAGGAAAGGATGCAGTTGGCTCACAACACAAAGTTGTGCAAAGTCTCTCCTAACCATTACTGGCCACTTGTTCTTCAAGCAGGAGTTGGGAGTCTAGGAGACCCAATCATCACCCCAGGTTGTGCATCGGATCTGTCTGGGTAGTGCAGGTAATTAATTGACAGGCCTTCGTTCTTTGTTTATGAAAAGAAAAGCAATAACATTTTTACTATTACACACACATAGTTCATAAATTTGGCCACATGTATTTCGGTACATTTGCTTGGTGGTTTGAGATCTAGTTAGGACACTATAGGAGCAGTTGCAAAAAAAATTATTTGTGAAATTATTAACAAATTCAGTCAGAAATCTCAAACACCTTCTGCTCACCATGGTGTCCAATCAGTTTTGCAGGACTACATAGTCTGTCCCAGAAAATCCTGAATGTAAAGTAAATCTTGTCAATGGTACCCCAATAAAATTGTTTTCAAGGACTTTTCCAGGGGTGGGCTTCAAAAATTTTAGCAACGGGTTACTGGGTGGGCGTGGCCATGGTGGGCGTGGCCTAGTCAGCCTCCTGCACCATGGCTGGGAGGGGGGCATTTTCTCCCTCCCCAGACTCCGATGGCTTTCCTTAAGTCTCTGGGAGGATGAAAATGTCCCTCCGGGGGCCGGAAACAGGCTTTTTTCCGGAACTTCTAGGAGGCCCATTTTTTGCCCTCCCTGAGCATCCGCGCAGCCCTGTACTTACCTGGCATCCCAAACAGGCTGCATGGAGTCTCCTGGGAGGGAGGGGCAGGGTGGGCGGGGCCATCCAGGGGTGGGATTTGCAGGTTCTCTGAACTGGACAGATTCTTAGTTAGAGGTTTGCACAAGTTCGGGCAGCAGCCCAGCCCTGGACTTTTCCCTTACATTGTTTGAATTAAACAGTAAGAACAGGGAAGGTGCAGACAAAATAAGCTTCCTTTTCAGTGGGAAAAATTATACCCACAAGCAAAAGATATTTTTTCTGAAATTTAAATTCCATATCTATCTCAAATGAAGAAAAGAATATTTACATTACCTAACAGTGGTAATGTTGAAGGTTTTGGAAATTTGTATTGCATTTGAACTATTTTGCAAAGTGGTATCAAGTGTTGTTCGCAACTCAAAATGTAGAGAAAATTAATGTTTGGAAATGCTTATCTGTGAAAAGTTTTAAAAAATATTGACTTGTTCAGATTCTTAAACTATTTCCTAATGTTTGCTGAATTTTGCATGTCTTAACTTCAAATAGTAATCTAATGTGATGCTTCAGTGTATCACTTCAAGAGGAAATACTGTAAGACAATTTAAACAAAATCTGTGTCCTTGGCTGCTAATTTTATTTCATAGTAAACTACACAGTGATGTGAACATTGAAGAAAACGTATAGCCTAGACATATATTTTCTACCTTATTCTCAATGAACTTTCAGTTATTCTTGTCAATGATTGTCTTCTCATAGCTTCACTATTCTGTGGCTTTCTTCATACCATCCATTTTCCTGTAAATATTAGTATTAGTTCCATAGAAATGTGGTCATTTCTCGGCTCATGAAGTATGTATTTCCTTTGGGTACATTGTGAATTTTTTTATACTTAAAATATTTTTTTCCTTTAAATTAATCTGATCTTTTAACTAAATCTAACCTTTATTTTTAGCAGTTTATAGACATGTTATTACAACAATGCTAAACTACTTCATCTTAATGATTAGTTCAGGTGCACAAAAATAGATTCAAATCTGACTGGAATGACATCCTACTGCCACGTGTTTCTTTCAAAAGTCACATTCAATCACTGTTTTCCGTCACTGTTTTTCTTAGCTGTTCACCTTTGGTTGGAGAGAAGACATCCGTCCAGGAGAACCTCTTCACACCCGAAAATTCTGCTTCGATGCAATTTCACACAGTAGTCCTGTCACACTTTATGACTGTCATGGTATGAAAGGCAACCAGCATTGGAGCTATAAGAAGGTTGGTCTTGCTTTGTGATAGTTTAAAGGCATGGAGTGATCCAGATAATTATGTAGAGGTTCCAAAGTCCAAGTTAGCAAAATCAATACTGAAATTTTTGAATTTTTAAGAGTTTATTTAAAAATTGCTATTTGGTGTACAAAGAGCAATAGTGTGGAAATAATTGGACAAAATACATTAGATCCAACTATGTGAAATCAAATCCCAAATACACACTTACACAATTTACCAAAATATATGAATAAATTTAATGTGTGGGTTACATACTTTATAATATTTCCAATAAGAGCAATAACATGTAGACTTGTATACCACTTCATAGTGCTTTACACCCTTGTCTAAATAGTTTACAGAATCAGCATATTAACCTCAACAATCTTGAACCTCATTTTACCAATCTCAGAAGGATAGAAGGCTGAGTCAACCTTGAGATGGTTAGGATTGAACTCCCGGCAGTAGGCATAGTTAGCCTGCAATATTGTGTTCTAACCAATTAGAATGATTAGCTTTATGGTGAACTTTCATGTTTACTGAAAGTTACACTTCGGCTTACGTGGGCATGGTTTTGGCAATAATATTTAGGATTTTAAAAATCCCTTTTGGCAGTGGGATAAAGATGGGGTTAAGGTTAGATTTCCCTGGTGTTTATAGAAAATGTAGTATGTTAACTTAAATATGATTTTGTATCATTAGGAAAAGTCTTAGGTTTATACAATATTATAGTGGCAACTGTCTTTTCTTTTTATATATATATTTTATTATGCAATTTTCTTTGTTATATATAACATTTCCATATTCACATTAGCAATGTACTGTCTGAGTACAATCTCTTTTAAATACACATAAAAAATCTTATACACACAATAATTATGACTTATTCTCAAAATCTATTCGCCATGGTCTTCGCTTATCCTTGTTTAAACATTTTCCATTGTTTAATTAAATTCTCTGTTCAGTTTTGTCTATCACCAAATAATAATAGACATTATAAACATCATGTAAACATCACATTTACAACCATTGTCCTCCAAGTCTATTACTTATCCTAATTATTCAATATTCAGTATTTAATTACAATTACTTCATCTTTGCTTACATATCCTCCTTGATTTTAAGTTTCTAACTTCTTCTATTTTCTAACCATTAATAAAATAGTTCCCAAGTTAAAAAGTAACATTTTCCCCATTTCTAGTTTCTACCTCTATACTAATTTTTAATCGAACAACTCCTACATTAAACAGTATTCTACATCTATCCCTCATCTCTTACACATTTACGTATCTCATTTCTTATTGACTTCTTGGCACATCTCCAAACTCCACCCTTTGGATCTTATAAGAAGATATTTCTTATATCATTCTTGTTTAATCTGAGTATCTTCTTCAATCTGTTGAGCCTTCATTAGACCTTTCAATTATTCTTTCCTCACTTTGGGGGTGTCTTTCCATGTATCCTCTAACATTTTTTGATCTCTTAAAGTGTAATTTTCCTTTTCGATCTCATCAGTTTTTACTATCTATTTTTCTTTTTGCATCATTTGTCGTTTTTCCTTCCCTGTCCTTTCCTCTGTTCTTTCTATTTTCTTCTCTACTTCCTGGATTTCATATTCATTATTCAGTGTCATTTGCTCATAATTTTCTGTTCTCACAACTATGTCATGTATCAATTCCTTTATCTCCGTATGATTTCTTGTCATCATTTCCTGCGTACCTTGAAGCATCAATAATATTTCTTTTAGTAATATACTTATCTCCCCCTGTTGTAACATTTTTTCCTTATTTTAGTCAATTAAAAAGTTACTCAGTAATCTATCAAGATCCCAATGCCCCAATTATTCATCACACTAAGAAAGCCAATATTAGATCAGTTCACCAAATCACTCCATTAAATAGTGAAGCAACCTCCACTTAGTTTCAAAACAAATCCAGGCTGTTTCCCACTCTCACACTGTCCAGCATATTTGTAGTCTTCAAGGTTCTAAGAGTTAAATGTTTTCACAGTATGTCTCCAAACACCAAATATAATCAATTTGAAGGTGGTGTTTAGTGTATTCCAGCTAATTTGTAGTCTAACCAACTTTCACTCCTTCTTCCACTTTTTTCAGCTCTATGATGTCTTCTCTGGCCAGTAGGTATCACTGTTACTCTTTTTCTCTGCTTTTGCTGTGAATAAAATATATCAACAAATATTTTCCAATAATTTTCCAAAGTCCTTTAAATCAAGCTGGCAATAGAAGTATAATCCAATATTTTGAAATGAATTAAATTTCTAAAAACTAGTCAATCCAGTCTATCCTTTATCTTTAAGGTTGCTTCTGTCTGCAATTTATTTTCTTTCTCCAAATCTGACAATAGCTCCAAGTCTTAGTCACTGCTATCCACCTCAATTGAGTCCCACTTTCCAAAGAGGGTGGCAAAAGTTAGAAAGTTTTTACCCAGACCAAGCACACTGTTACAGGACCTTTCCTTTCTTCTCTTCCATTTCAGCTGTCACGGCTCCAGTTCAGCCATAATGACCATCTTCTCTTCCGCTGGTTAAAGGGGCTTTCTTTGGGTCAAACAAGGAGACTGCACTCTCCTCGTGACCACCGAAGCATCCCCTGTCTTCGTCACCCACATAGGGTGACTTTTGGCCCCATAGAGCCTCCTGGGTGGAAGAATTTAGCAGGATTTTGTGGAGCTACCACTTGTCCTCACCACTTTGCCCTGATATTGACTGCCTTCTCTGCAACTTTTTTTTGAAAATTCCGTGGCAGTGAGGATGAAGTGATGCATAACCTTAGGTTTCTTTCAAATCTGTTGTTCAATTGAGTTTAGAAGTAGCTTTACTATAAATGTTTTTGGCCAGTGGCAGGTGTGAACTATTTCAAGTAAAAAGTTACATTAGCTAGAGGATGAACTTGGGCTTAGGCTTCTTTGAATTGTATTGTTAATTAAGGGTGGTTTTACAGTAGATGCTTGCTTGCTTGCTTGATTGATTGATTGCCTGCTTGCCTGCTTGATTGATTGATTGCTTGCCTGCTTGCCTGCTTGCCTGCTTGCCTGCTTGCCTGCTTTATTTATTTATTTATTTATTTATTTATTTATTTATTTATTTATTTAATTATTTATTTCCCGCCTTTAAGATTAGGGGAAAAAAGGAGGAAGTACTCTTCCTTATCAAAGAAATTATACAATAGAGGAATTTGGTTCAGATGGTTATTGCCAGAAGGAATGTTGATTTTCTGGGAGGGAAGCCGAGTTAGAATTAAGACAGTGGAAGAGGCAGATGCCTTTATTAAAAAAACATCTTTCCCTCCCAGAGGACGAAGATAGCAGAGGTGGGGGGAAAGGCAGCAACGTACAAGATATGGAGAAGGGAGGGGGGCATGGCTCCACCTGGGGGCAGGGAAGAGGGAGCAATATCGAAAAGGTTCAGGTCACAAAAATAAATATATCTGAAATACTATTGTAATTGTTGATATACTAGAAAGTGACAAAGAAAGAGATGATTGGACACATTGTTGATATAAAGTAAGAATTCTGTTTATGCTACCCTTTACATGTTATTTCTAAAATTGTAGAAGTGTGAGATTTGGGGGGATTTCTACTGCTAACATGGGAGCTACTAAAATTTTCTATGTACCCTATTACCTTTTCCCTATAAATGTTTTAAAACCAATAAAAACTTTTTATAAAAAAATATTTTGTAATTACAGCAAAATTAAGGTTAGGTTTATTAGTTCTATGGTTAATTTTATCATAACGTTAGAAGAAATTTCATATCTTGAAGTAGTATTAGAGTTTCTTTATATATGATTTGCTTGCTCTGTTGCATAATAAGATGTTGGAGTTAGGATTACACTTATTGAGCTGCATGGAATCAGGATTAGCTTTAGGGAGAGGCTTTGGAATAAGGATTATTGTTACTTTTAGGTTTCTGGTATAATAAACATTCCATCCTTTGCATTAAAAATGCTATCGGCATTTAGTTAGGAATAGGCATACTCTTCCTCTGGATAGTCAATGTAATAATTTTAAATTTAGTTATAGTCTTATAGTTTTTCTATTTGAAGGTTGCATGCTTTAGTTTTAAGTCAAATAAAAATAAGTAATTTTAGAGTTCTGGACTGCTTCACTGAAATCTAATGTTACATTTAGTTTGAAGTTAGCTTTAACGGAGACTTATGTTTGAATAGGTTTTGAATAAAATATTTCTCTGGCCATCAGGATGAAGCCTGGATTAGCATTTGACTTCCTTCAGGCCTGTCAATAATTTGATTTTAAGAATTATTGTTAAGGTGGGTTTTTTTGTTTAGTGGTAGATTGTGATTCTTTTGAATTGAGATTACCTGTGTTGGTGATACTCAGTAAAGTAACTTTACTAATGAAAGCAATTTTTTCTCACAGAATAAGCATAAGTACTATTTATCTTCCTTGAAATCTGGCATAAATTCATTTTTCAAATTCCATATTTCCATAATTAACAGCTGGTTGTGGTTTTATACTCATCCTGCATGAGGAATATATTGGTTCATATGTTTATTTGATTTTTATCCTACATTTATTTCTTTATTTCAGTTTCAATTTCAATTTCAATTCTGTTTCAGTAATGTATAAGATGAAAAATTACAATTGTCTGTGTAGGCAGCTCTGAAAATATTCTTATTCTATGTTACAGACATGAGGAATATATATGAATTTACTATATAGGTCTGGGATGTCAAACTCAATTTCATTGAGAGCCTCATCAGAGCCGTGGTTGACCTCGGGGGGCCAGGCAGGCATGGCCAACTGGATGGGTGTGGCCAACTGGGTGGGCAGGCCAACTGGGTGAGAGTGGCCAGCTTGATGCCACTCATTTGGTGTAACTGACTGGGGCCGCCCCTCACACCCCTCCTATAGATCATCATTTTGGTCGCCACGATGTAGAAAAGATGTGGAGACTCTAGAAAGAGTGCAGAGAAGAGCAATAAAGATGATTAGGGGACTGGAGACTAAAACATATGAAGAACGGTTGCAGGTACTGGGTATGTCTAGTTTAATAGAAAGAAGGACTAGGGGAGACATGATAGCAGTGTTCCAATATCTCAGGGGTTGCCACAAAGAAGAGGCAGTCAAACTATTCTCCAAGGCACCTGAGGGTAGAACAAGAAGCAATGGGTGGAAACTAATCAAGGAGAGAAGTAACTTAGAACTGAGGAGAAACTTCCTGACAGTTAGAACAATTAATCAGTGGAACAGCTTGCCTCCAGAAGTTGTGAATGCCCCAACACTGGAAGTCTTTAAGAAGATATTGGATAGCCATTTGTCTGAAATGGTATAGAGTTTCCTGCCTAGGCAGGGGGTTGGACTAGAAGACCTCCAAGGTCCCTTCCAACTCTGCTATTGTATTGTATTATTTTTTGATGCCTTAGGATTATAATTACCATTTATCTAAATTGCTGCAACACTCATTCTTGTATCTAATAAACACCATGCTTTACAGTTCAGAAGTCCCAGCTGCCATCTGTATTTAAACATTTTTTTAAAAACCCCAAATGGATGGCTTTGTGACTGAAATTGTGTATTATCTTTTAATCTTCACATGTACTATTTAACCATCACAAAATTTTGGAAAACTATGCTTATTTCATTGGAAATGGGCATCCAGCAAGTGACCTGGATTACATTTTTCTTTACAGATCTTAGTGAATGACAGTGGATGGACATGATCTGTAAAATTATAATGCTCCATACTCACTTTTCCCATTTCCCACTTTCTAGCATCCATCTTCTTCAAATCATTAAAACTACAAACCTATTCACCCTTACAAAACTTGGTGGTATGGAACTCACGACTGGAATGTACTGATAGAAGGATATAAACTGTTCAAAAGAAACAGATCTAACAAAAGAAGAAGTGGAATTGCATTATATGTAAGACATTATTGCATCTCTACTGAAAAGCACATAAGCAAGGATGAAAGTCTCCTAGAATGCACATGGGCTAATATAAAAGGAAAAAAGAATGACATTGCCACTGCTCTATACTACATAGGCCACCCAAGCAGAAAAATAGATGAAACTTTTGCTAATTGGTTAACATAGGTATGTAAGAAACACATCACGGTAACTTTAAGTACCCTGACATCAACTGGAAGACAAACTCTTCATCAGCTGGGCGATCTAACAGGTTCCTGATCAACCTAGCTGACAATTTGTCATCCAAAAGGTAGAAGAGGGAACTAGAGAGCCAGCTATCCTGGACCTAATTCTTACTAACAAAGAAAATGTGACAGAGGGGGATTGAAGTTGCAGGAAATTTGGGGGAGAGTGACCATATTATATTAGAATTCAACCTAATGCAAACACAAGCTGTAGAACATAATTAAACTAATGTCTTAGACTTTAAAAGAGCTGTTTTCCACAAAGTTAGAGAGAGCTTAAATATTGATTTTGAAAGGGGGAAATAACTCAAGAAGCTTGTGAAATTCTGAAAAATATGATTATAAAAGCTTAGTTCAGCACAATGCCACTAAAAAGGAAAAATAAGAAATACAAGAAGAAACCAGCATGGTTGCACAGCGAACTCTGATAAACCAAAAGATGAAAAGAATAAGTATAAAAAAATGGAAGAGGAACACATAACTAAGGCAGACTCCCAGCACACAGCCCGAATCTGCAAAGATGAAGTCAGGAAAGCTAAGGTTCAGAATGAACAAAAACAGGTACCAAATCTCAAAAATATTTTTTTAAAAAGTTTCTTTCAACATATAAAAAATAAAAAAGTCAAAGAAATGATCAATCCACTAATGGGAGAACATGACAAGGAAGTGACAGGCGGCAGGAAGGAAGCAGAACTGCTTAATTCTTTCTTTGCATCCGCCTTCTCTCTCTCTCTCTCTCTCTCTCTCTCTCTCTCTCACACACACACACACACACACACACATACACACACACACACACACACACACACACACACACAAAATAGCCCAACCTACCAAAAACAGAATAGACCAGGAATTTAAATTAAAATAGGCTAGAAAATGGTAGGAGAACATCTGTCAAGATGAGTTCAAATGACCAGGATTTGATGGGATTACCTCACAGAGTTCTGATGGAGCTGGCAGATGTGATCTTGGAACCATTGAACCATATCTTTCAAAGATCCTGGAACGCTGGGGAACTACAGAGGACTGAAAAAGACCTGATCAGGTTCCCATCTTCAAAAAGGGGGAAATAAACAGACCTAGTAAATTAGAGATCAATCAGCCTGAAATCAATACCTGGAAAAATCCTGGAAAGGATAATCGAGCAACAGATCTGCCGACACCTCAAATCAAACAAATTTATAACAGAAGCAACATATCAGAAATCGTGTCAAACCAATCTTATTTCGTTCTTTGACAAAGTGACTAAATTAGTGGACCAGTGAAATGCTGTGGACATAGTATACTCAGATTTCAGGAAAGCATTTGATAAACTAGATCACAAACTATTTCTTGGCAAGCTAGAAAAATATGGGATAGAGAGCACTGCTACCAGATAGGTTTATATCTGCCTCAAAAATCATACTCAACATGTAATCCTCAATGGAACTACATCTATATGGAGGAAAGAAAGCAGTAGGGTATGCCAAGATTCCATTTTAGGTACAGTACTTTTCAATAGCTTCATAAACAATCTAGATTAAGGTGACCAGACGTCCCGCTTTTGGCGGGACAGTCCTGGTTTTTAATAATTTGTCCTGCATCCCGTGGCGTTTTTAAAAAGTCCTGATTTTTGGTAAGGTGTGCGGCCGCACACGTGGCAAGAAAACACCGCGCAGCAGTTGCAGGGGGCGGGAACAGGAAAATAACACCTCATGGCTTCTCAAAAGCATGGCAGAGGAGGAGGAGGCGGCAGGGTAACACGGGGCCCAGCTCAGGTGCTCTGAGCGGAGGGGTGGCACCACCGCTGCTGCCATGGGCAGAGGCGCCAGCGGGAGCTTTGGCAGCTTCACCTCAGCCGCAGCGCCGGGCAGCAATGTGGTGGTGCTGTTGGAGGAGGAGGAGGAAGCAGCAGCAGTTATTCTGGTGGCGGTGGGGGCTCATCAGCATCTTCAGCGGCAGCCCTGACCCTGGTGAAAAAAACCAAAGATGGAGCAGATCCACGCAGATGATGTCGCCGCAACATGACTGGAGGAGGAATTCTGGGAGTTGAAGTCCACAAGTCTTAAAGCTGTCAGGTTTGAAGACCCCTGGGGTTTTTTTCCCTAAAGGGTTGGGGTGCAAGGCTCTTGTAACTTGACAGCTTTAAGACTTGCACACTTCAATGCCAGAGTTCCTGAGCCAACATGACTGGAGGAGGAATTCTGGGAGTTGAAGTCCACAAGTCTTAAAGCTGTCAGGTTTGAACACCCCTGGGTTTTTTCCCCCTAAAGGGTTAGGGGTGCAAGGATATAGACCAAATTTTTAATCAAGAACCCCCCCCCCCTGTCAATGGTGTCCTGCTTTACCAATGTTAAAATCTGGTCACCTTATTCTAGATGAAGGAACAAAAAGGGAAGTCATCCAATTTGCAAGTGACACTAAGCTGGCAGGAATAGCCAACACCTCAGAAGACAAGCTCAAGATCCAAAAATACCTTGAGAGAATTGAAGACTGGGTCCTATCTAACAAAATGAAATTCAATGTAGAGAAAAGTAAAGTTTTTCACTTAGGCAAGAAAAACAAAATGTACCGGTGAGATTAGGTGAAACGTGGCTTAATAGCAATAACTGCAAGAGGGATCTTGGTGTCCTAGTGGACTATTGCTTAAATATGAGCCAGAAGTGTGCTGCAGCCACCAAAAAGCCACTGCATCCTAGGCTGTATTAACAGATGGAAAATATCAAGATGATGTGAAGTGTTAGTACCGCTTTACAAAGCTTTGGTAAGACCACACTTGGAATGCTGCATTTAATTTGGGTTATTGCAGTATTAAAAAAATATGAGACTTGGTAAAGAGTGCAGAGAAGAGTGACAATGATGATTAGGGAGCTGGAGGCATATGAAGAATAGTTGTAGGAATTGGGTATGTCTAGTCTAGTGAGAAGAAGGACTAGGGGCAATAGATAGCCATGTTACAATATTTGATAGGTGACCACAAAGAAGGGAGGGTCAACCTATTTTCCAAAGCACCAAAAGGCAGGACTAGAAGCAATGGACGGAAACTAATCAAGGAGAGAAGCAACATACAACTAGGGAGAAAATTACTAATGGTGAAACAATAATGGCTTCAGAAGTTGTGGATCTTCCATCACTGGAGACTTTTAAAAAGAAACTGGACAAGCAGTTTGTCTGAAATAGTATAAGGTCTCCTTGAGCAGAGGGTTGGACTAGAAGACCTCCAAGGTCCCTTCCAACTCCAGTATTCTGTTAAATGTATTGAATTTAGTGGTCTTATACTTTTAAATAATCACTCATGGGATTATACAATATAGGTGTGGTTTAGCCCTACTCCTAAATGTGAAGTATTGTCAAACTTAATAGATTAACTTTAACTTTAACTTTTATTTGATTTCTAGACCGCCCCTCTCCCAGAAGGGACTCGGGGCGGTGTACAGACATATTAAAAACAGTGAATATACATAATATAAATATAAAATAAATATAGATGTGGCTGGAGGAGGTAGCAATAATTTACTGTACAAAGTTAAAGTTAATTTAAAATTTTAGAAATTTAAAAATACATTAAAAAACACCCCTAAAAACTATCCCCGGGTAACATATTTGCCAGGAGGTTTAAATGGGACTATAAATGGGCCAGGCCAGCTAATTGGAACAGGTGAGTCTTAAGTTTTTTTCGGAAGGAGCGGAGGTCGGTAGTAGTTCTGATATCGGGGGGGAGGTCATTCCAGAGGGTTGGGCCCCTCACAGAGAAGGCTCTACTCCTAGGCGCCGCCCGTTGGCATTGCTTGGTGGACGGCACCCGGAGGAGTCCCTCCCTGTGAGAGCGAATTGGTCGCAGGGATGTATGCGGTAGGATGCGATCCCGCAGGTAACTAGGTCCTATGCCATGGAGCGCTTTGAAGATGGTAATCAACACCTTGAAACGCACCCGAAAAACCACAGGCAGCCAGTGCAGCTCGCGCAGGAGAGGTGTTATGTGGGAGTACCTAGTACTCCCCATGATAACCCGCGCGGCCGCATTCTGAACTAGCTGTAGTCTTCGGGTGCATCTCAAAGGGAGCCCCATGTAGAGAGCATTGCAGTAGTCCAGACGAGACGTCACCAGTGCATGAGTGACTGTGCGTAAGGCGTCCCGGTCCAATAGGGGGCGCAATTGGCGCACCAGGCGAACCTGGTGGAATGCCCCCCTTGCCACGGCTGCCACATGGTCATCCATCGACAGCCGTGCATCTAGGAGGACGCCCAAATTGCGCGCCCATTCCACAGGGGGCAGTTGCTCGCCCCCTATGGCCAGCGATGGAGTCCACTGGTTGAACCGGGGCGCCGGTAACCACAGCCACTCTGTCTTGGAGGGGTTGAGCCTGAGTCTGTTGTCCCCCATCCAGACCCGAACGGCTTCCAAACACCAGGACATCATTTCGACAGCCTCGTTGGGGTGGTTTGGGGTGGAAATGTACAGCTGAGTGTCATCAGTGTACAGATGGTATCCAACCCCAAAACCACGGATGATCTCGCCCAGTGGCTTCACATATGTGTTGAACAGAAGGGGCGAGAGGACCGACCCCTGAAGCACCCCACAAGTGAGCGACCTCAGGGTCGACCTCTGCTCCTTTGCCAACACACATTGCATCCGGTCGGAGAGGTAGGAGCCGAACCACCGTAAAACGGTGCCCCTTACTCCCATCCCCTCCAGCCGGCGCAATAGGATACCATGGTCGATGGTATCAAAAGCCGCTGATAGATCTAATAGGACCAGGATAGAGGAACAGTCCCTATCTCTGGCCCTCCAGAGATCATCAACCAACGCGACCAAGGCCGTCTCCGTGCTGTGACCGGGTCGGAAACCGGACTGGCGCGGGTCTAGATAATCGGTTTCCTCCAGGTGCCGTGGGAACTGCTGTGCCACCACATTCTCTACAACCTTCGCTAAGATTCTTCAGGAACCATATGATTTTAATTCTTCTCCATACTTCTTGTATGTGTATGAGGCACAAATGTGTCCATTCCCCTGGGTTGTTACATAGTATACTCTCTTCTTTCCTCTTATCACCCAGTAGAAGTTAGATAAGGGTTTAAATTTTTTGCTCTGGAAAAGGACTCTGTTGTACAAATCCTTTATGCATCAATATTCTAACTTAATGATAATCAAAATAGAGGTGTCTCACAACTATAATCTTATATCTTCAGTATCATTTATTATAATATTGTGATAGATTTTTTTGAATAGAATGCTCAAGAATTCATGTTGTTAAAAATTACAAGATTCTTCCAAGCTATGGCAAAATGATTTTTAAAAATATATTATTCTGTTGGATGGAGAAAGCAGAATAAGTAATTTGAGAGTATAGATTCTCACTGGAGAAGAGGCATGTGGAATTTATAATTAGTGAAGGGATGGGATATATTCCAAGAAGGAAAGAAACAGCAGATGGCAGGTTTTTTCAAGTTCAAATTATCTGAAATTCTGATTTGGGATTTTTATCTGAAAAATAGAGCCTTGTTAAAATTTTGTGATGGGAAGTCTATTGACATTCATGTGTGCTCATTTATTCAGCCTGTTTACTGTTTATGCTGTAATCAAAGAAGATCAGTTTTCATAGTGAACTGATTTCTCATCCAAGCTGACATGCTATCTGTAAGGGAGCTAAACGAAACATGCTGGATGTTCAAATTATGCAAGCTTGCCCTATTTCTTTGAAGTCGGGTGCAAAAGTTTCGTTTATGTCAGAGAAGAATCTACTTCATACTGTAATTGAAGTTTCTTGTTCAGAAACACAGCCAATTTCTTTCTTGCTTTCTCAAGCTGGGGGGAAAAATTGATGACATGGAAGTCTTCATTAGTATCTAATGATCCAGGTGTGACTGTGAAAGAGAACACATATCAAAGTGTTTTCCTTTGATCTGAGCCCATTGTATTTTTAATTTGAAACTCAGTAGATACCAGTGAAATGAGTCCCTTGTAGTGTATGCCAGCAAGCAATGGAAATTTACTGATTTACGTGATTCACTTTTATTATGTGGGGTTGTGATAGAGCACAAAGTTTCTTCTTTCAAGCCAAAAATCTATGTCTCTGACTGAGGAATTTCTTAAACCTGATAAAAAAGAAGTGTTTGGAAATACACAGTGCTAATCCAATAGCAGGGCATCCTGTCCGTTCATACCAACAGACAAACACTTATGAATAGCTATAAATTCTCTTGGTAAGAAGCCACAACCATTGAAAACAATAATGTTGAATAAATGACAGTATTTGATCAATTGTTTCAGCACATCTCAGATTATTAGTAAAACTTTTCTTACTGCTAATATTTCTTTATTTGTTTCTAGTAGGGATTATATTTTTCTGGAAATTAAACATTATTTCTGGAAGATAATCATTTCTTTTAGACAGAACCTTTTGAATATCTATAGAAGTATGGGTAATGCACACAAGCATCCCTTTAAGGTAGACCATCATTATCACATGTTACAAGCTGGATACTGAGGTTGGCTGGATAGTAAGTCTTTGATTGGGCTGAAATATGAGCTGGTGAAGTTTGACAATGGACAGTTACAGATTACATGCACATGTTAAATCCAGCAGCATGTAGTTATGAGAAAGTGATATATTGAGCCCATTCCATATACACAGGTTCAAATGTGCAAGAAACTGAACATACTGTGACTCAGAAGTCAAATATCATTATTTTGTGCATTATATATATATATATATATATATATATATATATATATATATATATATATATATATATATATATATATATATATATATATATATATATATATATATATATATATATATATATATATATATATATATATATATATATATATATATATATATATATATATATATATATATATATATATATATATATATATATATATATATATATACATACATACATACAGCTGTGGGGAAAAGTGCTGTACCCTTTACGGTTTATGACTTTTTTGGATAGGCCATTGATTTTATGATATTTTATTCTAACTGCTATGCAAATATTGTTATATTTAAATAAATATTGGTGGTTTCTAAGTGAAAAGCATATGCTTTTTGCAATTTGGTGCTATTTGGATGGGGATTGTGAATTTTCTTGCATGCTTACAATGCATGCTTACAATGATGAAAACAGATTAATTGATGCATACCCAGTGGCATACGTGTTGCAATTACTAAGGCCGATGCTAGTGTTTTGTTAACATTTTTATTCTTTATGGCCCTGAAAAGGACCATTTAGGTAACCAAACATGGTTACTAATATGAAATTGGCCAACCTTATTGCTTATCACCAGGCGGCATTGCTTTGGCATAGACTGTATAAGCCTTTGCACGTGATCTTTGGTGACAATGTGGTGCCAGGCTGAATAATGGATTCAATCAGTTCCTGCTTGGTCTTCGGATGCTTCTTGCTTATTTCATAACCAATGTTTGCCCACAAGTTCTCAATTGGGTTCAAATCCGGGGTCTGAGCTGGCCAATCCAGGAGTCAAACACCATGCTTTTTTATCTACTGCTGGACGGACTTGCCTTGATGACAAGGAGCGTTGTCATCCTGGAAGTAAAAGTCCTTCCCTACAAGTTGCTGAGCTGAAAGAACGATGGTCTTTTCCAGGACTTCAACATACTGCTTGGAATTCATGATTCCCTGCACGATTTGTATCTGACCAATACCAGAAGCAGCGATACAGCCCCAGATCATCATGTGCAATGGATGCTTCACAGATTCAGGCAGTACAGCCTAAATTCTTCAGCTGGAAATCTTCTGACATACTTATTGCACTGATTCCCAGTCAAGTAGAAATTGCTCTCGTCACTGAAGATGACCTTGGCCCACTGTTCGTTGGTCCACTTGGCATACTTCTTGGCCCACGCACGTCAACGAGAGCAGTGAGCGTCTGTGAGCAAAGGTTTACTTTGAGCCCTGCAGCCTTTGAGCCCTCTGGCAAGCAGTCTGTAACACATTGTGCTTGTGCACACTTTTACATCACCCCAAATTCTTGTAATCTGAGGTAAGGTGAGCTTTCTGTCAGCCATCGAAATGTATTGCAGAGCCCGATCTTGCCATTTAATGACTTTCTTGGTCTTCCAGAGCGGAGTCCGTCGTCAGTTGAACCAGTTATTTGGTATTTTTCAACCACTCTGCTCACTATGGTGTGATGGCATTTCACTCTCTTGGCTTTTTCTGTACAGGAGTAGCCCTCTTGCACAATGATGCGATGCTGCTGCTCAGTACTGGTGAAAGCAAAGGCCTTCATCCTCGCCCGCAGCCAGAGCTAAATTAAATTTCTCGATGCTTTTCATGCCTATTTATAGTCAGAGAGTATGACAACATTGATTGGCTCATAGATTTAGCCTCTGTGCATTTTGATTGGTCAGCCAAAGCTCGCTGCTGATTGGCTACTTTCAATCCTAATATTCTCAAAAATTCAAGTTGTGTTTGTTTTAGCACATAAACTTACTCAAACCCTTAAAAGGACTTTGGTTATATTAATAAAAATTATGCATCTCAATCCGACTACATACATTTTCATCAAAGTACTAATTTTGCGTCGTTTCTATGAGTGAAAAGTTGATTAAACATGTAAATACAGCTTAAAACTGAAAGCGTGCAGGACTTTTTCACAAAGCTGTACTTGTGTTTATGGAGCTTTCTTTATTCATCCATTCATTTATTTCATTTTTTTTTTGTCCTCCAAAGAGCAAATACGTCTCACAGAGTCTGCCATTTTACAAGGCACCCTGTTCCATCTTTGGTCAGCAAATTTTTCCCATTATTCAGTCAAATTTAAACCCATTCCTTTTTCTCCTGTCTTTTGCAACACCTCTGAACAATTCAGCCCCATTTCCACATGAGTTGTCCAAAGACTGTTATCACAATTCTCAGCAGTGTTTTCTTCTCCAAGTTAAACATATCCAATATATCTCCAAATGTTCTTCCTGAGTTTTTCTTTCCAGATATTTTATCTTCTTGATTTCTCAGGAGCGCGTTATAGTTGCATTTTGATCCTCGCGAATAGAGGCCACTTGGATAAATGTGCAAGATGCTTTCCTTATATCCAATACACTTTTTTTTTAAATAGGAAATAAAACCTGATCACTATCTGCCATCAAGAGAAAGAAGCCAATGCTAGTGGCTTCATTATGTGATGTAGAGCATTTTCTGGAATGTCCAGTCTTCTGTGCTAAATGGTTATTTTTAAGTCTAAAGAAACCAATAGACTGGGGTGGCTTTTTTAAAAAAATAAAGAAGCTTGTCTTTTTTTCATGGACCTTATCTTAGAATTTATTTTTCTGGCAGCAACCTCTAGGTCATTTTTCAAGTGACTTTCTATAACCAAATATTATCAGAATTGAGCTGCCTTGAGGCATGTGATACCTTTGTTGAACCTAGACTGATAGTTTCCTTAGTCTCTCTATCTCATATATGATGTAGTACAGTAATAAATATGAACCAGCCAGGCAGTCTTTACAATATGACTAGGAAAACGAATTTATAAATATGTGACAGATGTCTTACTTGGCATTTTATGAAAAGTTAATCATACTTAAGCCCGATTGAAATTAATGCTCTATATTTAGGGAGTTCTTGAGTTCTATCCACATTGGCATCTGCTATATTTTTATGTAACAAATAATGCTGTCTCTCCAGTTTTTTTTTTTAAAAAAAAACCTTTTGCTGAGTACATTTTTCTGCTTGGAAGATATCCCTACAATATGCATGGATCATTGTGATACTTGGATTCAAATTCAAATAACTTTATTGTGGCCATTAACCAGCAGAAATAAAACAAAATAATTTTCAAATATCTAGAACATCCAAAATAAATAAAGAGGGTGACACTTGGATTTGGCTATTGTAATATTTGCTGTTTTGAGTAGAATAATAATAATCTATGAGCGAGAAAGAGAACTGTAATCTTCAGTAGAGTCTGGATGGCTCACAACAATGATACCACAATAAAATCTAAGAATAAAAGCACTATAAAATATAGAGTTACATTACCATCTTATAGCTGAAAACATAACAGATTAAAAAGAGCAGCTACCATTCCTTCACCTTATCCTTAAAAGGACAGCATTGGGCTTCAGGGTTTAGTGACTATGGTCTAGACAATAATTTCCTAAATATACAATACAATACAATACAATACAATACAACAGTAGAGTTGGAAGGGACTTTGGAGGTCTTCTAGTCCAACTCCCTGCCTAGGCAGGAAACCCTATACCGTTTCAGACAAATGCCTATCCAACATCTTCTTAAAGCCTTCCAGTGTTGGGGTATTCACAACTTCTGGAGGCAAGCTGTTCCACTGATTAATTGTTCTATCTGTCAGGAAATTTCTCCTCAGTTCTAAGTTGCTTCTCTCCTTGATTAGTTTCCACCCATTGCTTCTTGTTCTACCCTCAGGTGCCTTGGAGAATAGTTTGACTCCCTCTTCTTTGTGGCAACCTCTGAGATATTGGAACACTGCTATCATGTCTCCCCTAGTCCTTCTTTCTCTTATCTTGTCTCTGAAGATGCCAACTACAGTTGCTGGTGAAATATCAGGAAATCTGTTGTCTAGCCTCTAGACCATGGTCACTAAACCCAAAAGCCCAATGCTCTCTAACAGGTACAATTTGTAAAAGCCTACACCACTATATTATCCTCAAAAGACTTAATGAAATAGAAGGATCTTCAGCTACTTCTGGAATGTCATTAGAGAGAGATAGTTAACATCAGAGATAGTTAATTTCAGAGTGTTAACAATGCTAGGAGAAAATATGTCTCTTGGTTGCCAACTTTTCCCATCCTCCATCTCCTAACCACAATCTAATTGGGGAGAGCAAATCATCAAAAATCCTTCCCATTAATAGGCAGCGGATAGGAAGATTCTATCTGGAGAATAAGGAGAAGGAGAATAACTGTGATGGCTCAGCAGTTAAAGATGCTTACTTTGCCCAAGACTTTGGTTTGAGACCAGAGTGCTGCACAATGGGAGCTCCTGCTACTTACCCCAGCTCCTGCCTATCTAGCAGTTCAAAAGGAGGCATAGGTGTCACTTCAGGGGGAAGGTAACAGCATTACCAGTTAGCTGTTACTAGTCAGCTGTTACCAGTCAGTGTATAGTCATGCCGGACACATGACCATAGAAATGTCTTTGGACAATGCTGCCTCCCTCAGCTAAGATACAGAGATGTGGACTGTCCCCTAGAGTTAGACACAACTTGATAGGGGAAACCTTTACCTTTCTCTGAAGAATAAATCTCAAAAGAACTTAAGAATAGTAAGCTTTGAAATCTGGTGGTGACCATCTTGTCGATGCTGTGATGGTCGTAAGTGTGAGGACTGGTCCTAACTTTTTTCACTGCCAGTGTAACTTTCAAAAATTGTTAAACAAATGGTTGTAAGTCAAGGACTACCTATGCAGTAAATTCTTTTTTAGTTATTTTTCTTCTTTTCAATTAATAAGAAAAAGGGGGAAAAGAAATATACCAATACAATAGTGATACATGCATTGTCAAAAGAAAGTGCTATAACAAAAAAACAAAACAAAAACAATGCTATACAGAAAGAGTCAAAATTCGATTTGACTTTTCAAAATGAATCTGCCTTGTCATTTTGGCAATACATCAGCAGTTAGAACTAGAAAATATTGAGTTGGAGTAGTATGGTAGGTAAGAACAGCTTAAAACAAGGGACCCAACTTGTTAGATCTGGGCAACGAGAGACAGACTGCGGACACGAAGTGACTTAACAGCTCTTTATTAGTAGTAGTAGTGATCCAGCTTGCTCTGAGGTCGGAGGGTTCCTCTTTTATAGGGATCGGATACGCCCCTCGACCAATCAGAGGGATACCTGTTTCCCGCTGTAGGAGCGGACCAGAGGGAAGACTTATCACGATATATGCTAATATCTAACACCCCTCCCCTCCTAGATGGAACGTTGCGGTAGGTAACATAGTCTTTTAGGTATGTGGGTGTTTGTCTTGCTCGGGAGGAACGTCGTAGTTTGGGTTGGTTTGAAGTGGTTGCAGGACCGGGTGCGGGTTGGTTCGAAGTAGTTGCAGGATCGGGTGCTTTTCCTGTTTCCCGTTCTGGAGGTCTTGTGCCTTCGTTGCTCGGGCGTTCAGGAGTCTGTTCGGCTGCGTTGTCTGGGGTTTGCTCTGCTTCGTGCGTGTTGTCTTGTCCCACGCTTGGCTCGCCGGCGTCGTCGTTTCCTATGATGGGGCTTTCGCGTGGCTGACTTTCTGTAGACAGGAAACTCTCGTCTTCGTTTCGAAGGTCGGAGTGTGCTAAGCGACCCCGAAGTTGATCGATGTGCCTTTTCCAGTTCCGCCCATCTTCTAGTTCCAGCAGATACGATCGTGGACCCGTGATGCCAATGACCTTTGCCGGCATCCATAATGTTCCCCCTGCGTAGTTGTGGGCGTAAACTGAATCCCCTACTCTGAAAGACCGGATTTTGCTTGTAGAGTCTGGGGGGGCCGTGGCAGAGTAATTCGGGTGAAGCCGGTCCAGGTGAGACCGTAGGCGGCGACCCATGAGTAGTTCAGCGGGGCTCCTACCCGTTGTTGCGCTTGGGGTAATGTGCTGAATTAGGAGGTAATGGTCAATGCGTGTTTGCCAATCCCCCGGACCCATCCTAGCGAGGGCCTCTTTTGCGAATCGCACCATTCTCTCCGCCTGCCCGTTTGATGCTGGATGGAATGGCGCAACGAGGGCATGCCGAATCCCCAAACCTGCTAAAAATGTTTCAAACTGCATGGCCGTGAATTGGGGCCCGTTATCGGATACTAGGAGATCTGGCAGGCCATGGGTGGCGAAAAGTCGCCGTAGAACCTTTATGACTGCCTCTGCCGTGGTTGAAGTCATTAGGACTACATCTAGCTATTTTGAGTATGCATCCACAACTATAAGGAAAGTCTGACCTTGGAATGGCCCTGCGAAGTCGATGTGTATTCGCGACCAGGGTGCTTTGGGTTTCTCCCATTCTGTGGCGGGCGCTTCTGGGGGTGCTGGTCTTGATTCCTGGCAGGGGTCGCAAGTGGCCACCCACTGCTCTATTTCTTTGTCCATGTTTGGCTACCATACGTAACTTCTTGCTAACGCCTTCATTCTAACAATCCCCGGATGACCCATATGTAAAGCATCTAATACATTTTTACGTAAAGCATACGGAATAACAACTCGATCCCCCCACAACAAACATCCCTGTAGCACTGAGAGCTCGTCCCGTTTTGACCAAAACATTTTGAATTCCGGGCCCACATTTCCCTTCGGCCACCCCCTCCAAACCCAAGTTTGAACTTGTTTTATTAAATTGTCTTTAGAGGAGAACCTTGCAACATCGTAGGAAGAAACCGGTCCCGAGTCCAAACAGTCAATGAGCAATACCGGTACTTCTGGAGTGGGGTCTGGCAGAATGTCAGGTAATGGACAACGGCTGAGTGCGTCTGCGTGTCCAAGAGTGGAGCCCGGTCGATGAATCAATTTGTATGAATACGCAGCCAGGAAAACAGTCCACCTGGTCATGCGAGGAGAAAGGGAGACCGGAGTGGGGCGGTTTCCCGCCAGAAGTCCCAACAGCGGTTTGTGATCTGTGATCAGTTCAAAATCGCGGCCGTAGAGGTATTCGTGGAAACGCTTTACTCCCGCTACGGCAGCCAGTGCTTCCCTGTCCATTTGGCTGTAATTCCTCTCGGCCGATGAAAGAGTTCTGGAGTAGAACGCGATGGGTGCTTCTTTTCCGTCGGGCATCCTGTGGCTGAGGACTGCTCCAACTCCGAAAGGTGATGCGTCGCAGGTCAATACCAGCGATAGGGTCTGGCTGTATTGAACAAGCAGTGAGTCAGTGGTGAGCAGGCGCTTTACCCCGGCGAACGCTGCAGCTTCGGATCGTCCCCATTTCCATGGTGCGTTCCTCTGGAGTAGACGGTGTAGTGGCTCAGCAACGGTCGCCTTCTGCCTCAGAAAAACGCTGTAGAAGTTAAGTAATCCGAGGAAGGCCTGCAACTCGGTCTGATTTCGTGGTGTGGGGGCGTCCTGGATCGCCTTAATTTTCTTTGAAGTGGGGTGTATTCCCTGACCATCAATTCTATAACCCAGGAATTCTACGCTAGGCACGTTAATTTGGCATTTTTCTTTTTTAAGGCGGAGGCCCTTTTCTCTGATTCTGGCCAAAACAGATCTGACTCTTTTGTTTAATTGCTCCTCATTTGCAGCGGACACCAAGATGTCGTCAAAATAGGGGACGACTCCTGGTATCCCTTGCAAAAGTCGTTCCATGACGCTCTGGAACAATCCTGGGGCAATGCTTACGCCAAATTGTAGCCGGTTGCATTTGAATGCTCCTCTATGCGTCACTATAGTTTGGGCCTCCGCTGTGGCGCTATCCACTGGCAGTTGCTGGTAAGCTTGTGCCATGTCTAACTTTGCAAATACCTTTCCTGGCCCCAACGAGTGCAATAAGTGCTGTACTACAGGCACAGGATATGCGCTCTGTTGTAGCGCGACATTAATTGTGCATTTATAGTCCGCGCAGATGCGGACTGATCCGTCTGGTTTGACTGGGGTCACGATGGGCGTTTCCCAGCGTGCGTGATCTACCGGCTCAAGGATTCCTTGCTCCACTAACTTATCTATTTCTTTATCTATTTTTGGGCGGAGTGCAAAAGGCACTCGTCTCGGTTTAAGTCGGATTGGCGCCACTTTGGGGTCTAAATTGAATGATATTGGTTTACCCACATACTTACCAAGACCGGGGCTGAACACATCCTCGAACTCCTTAAAAATCTGTTCAGCGCTGCTGTTTCTCACGGCGTTGATTCCGGTGACTTCTAACCCCAGGGCTTCAAACCAATCAAGCCCCAGAAGGTTCTGCAATGGCGCGCTGGCGATGGTCACGGGCAGCTGGGCTTCGATGTCCTTGAAACGGATGTGGAATGTGCCTTGGCCCACGATGGGGACTTGGTTCCCCTGGTAGTCTCGTAGCAGGACGTCTGGAGCGCTTAGTTGGCTCTTTCTGAGGCTAGGGATAGCCTGTTTCATGGATGCCCATGAAATGATCGTCAGGGTCGATCCTGTGTCAACTTCTAGCTCGCAGGGTGAGCCCTCCAAGAGGACTGTGACTCTCAGCCTTTTTGGCCGCTTAGGGCGGACCTGATGTATTGTGGTGAGATACGTTCGCAACTCCTCTCTCTGGGTCAACTCTATCTCATCATCAACATCCTGAAAATACTCTCGTTGAGCGTCTTGATAGAACGCTCTTTCAGCTCTTTGTGTGTATTCTCTCTGGGGATACGCTCGCTCAACTCCTTGTGAGTAATCTCTCTGGGGATACGCTCGTTCAGCTCTTTGGAAATATTCTCTCTGGGTAAACACTTGTGGATTTCTCTCTGGGCGCCCTTTTTGATTTCGCCAAGCCCCTGGGTTAGGCTTCTGTTGGCGGTACATGGGTGGCTGCCGTGAGGCAGGGACTCCGCTCCGGCACACTCGTGCGATGTGCCCAAGTTTGTTGCAGTGCGAACAAACAACGTTCCTGAACCTACAAGTAGACCTGGGGTGATTCCCTCCGCAGCTTGCGCAGGGCGGCAAACGGGATCCGGGTCTCCCCCCAGGCCTCACGTGACTGCTCTGCATCAGGTGACTGTCCTCGAACTCGGGATTCTCGAAGTCGGGGCTTGTGTCCTCGTAGTGAACTCTGGTTTGTCTTGGTGCTGGCTGGTTTACGTTGGCCCCTCGTTGTATGGTCACTGATGATTTCTCCGCTGACTCTGACGCTCTTGCTTCGTTTAACGCTGTCTGTAGGGTTAAATTCGGGTTTGCCAACAGCTTCTTTTGCAAAGAAATGTCTCTTAACCCACAGATGAGCTGCTCTAAGATGTGCTCTTCCAGATCTCTGTATTCGCAGTGAGTTGCTGCTTTTCGGAGGGCTGCAACATATTGATTGATGGATTCTCCCGCCTTCTGGGTCCTCATGTTGAATTCCTTGCGGCAGACATGGCGGGAAGGTTTTGGCGCGTAATGAGTTTGCAGAGTCTGTTGCAACGTCGTCCACGATACTGCCTGTATTGGAGTAGGCGCGGTGAGGTCTCTGGCCGTATTGAAGACTTCCTTTCCGCAGTAGCCGAGGAAGATGTTTTTCTTCCTCGCATCGGTGATCCCCGTGTATTCGTTCGCTTCGAGGAAACACTCGAAACGAATCATGAAAGCTTCCCATTCGTCGTTTGCTGGGTCGAAAGGAGCGGGGGGAGCATGCATCGCCATCTTCTCAGTTTGAATTTGCCGCGCTGCGGTGATCTGAGATGGCTGTCGGAATTACTGCCGAATTCCTGGGCTGGATCAAATCCGGAGATTCTGGAGGTAGCGTTCTTCGTCCTATCTGTCTCTCAATCCCACCTTCGTCGCCAATGTTAGATCTGGGCAACGAGAGACAGACTGCGGACACGAAGTGACTTAACAGCTCTTTATTAGTAGTAGTAGTGATCCAGCTTGCTCTGAGGTCGGAGGGTTCCTCTTTTATAGGGATCGGGTACGCCCCTCGACCAATCAGAGGGATACCTGTTTCCCGCTGTAGTAGCGGACCAGAGGGAAGACTTATTGCGATATATGCTAATATCTAACACAACTGACTGTCATTATATTGTAGGGTGTGAATATCTGTCTTCTGAGAGCTGCTCCATGTCACTACAATGTGCATAACTTTTCTTTTTTGAGTCCAGTGTCTTTAAGACTATACCTCATTAAAATATTTACTCATCAGATCAGTTACCAATTTGGTTCTGATTTTAGAATTTAGCCCTTGAATCTCACGTGGAATTGGGAATGGCATTAACAAAAACCAAAATCAGTTTCTTTGTTCATTTACTTATTATGTATTTTCCACATTGGTTGGCAGCCGTTCTCCATGACATCAGTCAGATGATCAGGAAAAGAACTGCAACAAAAGGAAAGTTAATTCCAGTGTTATTTTGCCAATCCCATTAGATTTCAAGATTGTCACCTAAATACAGTCTGAGAGTTACCTAGTTTGATTTAACACTATAGTCAGGGTTCATGCTATAGCAATTCCTGCAGTGGATATTATAGTGAATGTAGAATTCAGTCACTATGCTCATCAATATGGATGAGTCCTTTGTCATGCCGTCCACATGACCACAGAGATGTCTTCATACAGCGCTGGTTCTTCAGCTTTGAAATCGAGATGAGCACTGCCCCTTAGAGTCAGAAACAACTAGCACATATGTGCGAGGGGAACTCTTACCTTTACCTTATTACTAAGCTCCCACTACCATGGTAGTTTTGGCAAGCCATTTCCTACAAGATAGGAGTAAAAAACAAAACAGGAGAGAATGTTTAAGTGTGTTGGTTTGATATTAAAATTAATGAAAGCAGGGAAATTATCTCTAAAAATATTGGACAATCTTTCCTATTTCACTCATTATCAGCATTTGGATCACTGCATGCAGAAATAGATAGGTGATAGATAGATAGATAGATAGATAGATAGATAGATAGATAGATAGATAGATAGGTAGGTAGGTAGGTAGGTAGGTAGGTAGGTAGGTAGGTAGGTAGGTAGATAGATAGATAGATAGATAGATAGATAGATAGATAGATAGATAGATAGATAGATAGATAGATAGATAGATAGATAGATACAGATGGATGGATATATCTATCTATCTATCTAGAAAGGGAGGGAGAGGGAGGTTAGATAAGGGGTGGGGAGAAGCAATTATCTTGGCATAAGAGAGAAAAGCAGCTTGTCATTTATTTTCTTTTAGGATGGTTTCTTCCCAGTGTAGCATATAGCACTAAATTTCTCTGACATTAATGAAGCTGGATCCCTTTAACTTTCTGGATCTGCTAAAATCAGCTAAGGTCTGCCATCTGCTGAAAGTCATATGTAAAAACAAAATTGTTCTGTTCTATTCTTTCTATTCCATTCTAGACCAATATTTCTTAAACTTGGCAACCTTTAAGATGTGCGCACTTCATCTCTCAGAATACCATTCTATTACTTGAGGTTTATACATCTTAAAGAGTGCAAAGTTTGAGAAACTCTGCTGTAGATAACATATAATTCATTGAAAATAATTTGGGGAAATATTTTCCAGTATTAAATTACACTGTAGAATTGCTACCTATATCTCAAAGAAACCAGACTTAGATGTTTAAAAGTATGTTCTGGAAATATGTCCATTTCTAATAATCTGGCACTTGGTTGTTCATTAATTGTTTTTATTTTTATCCCACAGGACAAAACTTTATTCCATACTGTGAGTGGCAGCTGCATTGATTGCAATCCAGCAGAAAAGAAGATTTTCATGAATAGATGTGATCCTTTATCTGAAACTCAACAGTGGATTTTTGAGCATATTAATATGACAGTTATAGAAAAAATTATCAGCAAAGAAACCAACTCTTAACGAGGAACAGAAAACAAACTGTTCTGTATAGATTGAAAACAGCATTTTGGCCAGCATCTGGATTAGAGGAATCAGAAATTAAGTTTTCCCAGAGCCAGGAAATCTGTTCTGAAGATTAAGCAAATGCCAGGGCAGAAACCAGCCACATATCACTGCAGATGGACAATATCTGAAGAACTTGGCTAAGAACATTACCAGCTGCTGCTGAGGCTTAAACTCTGTTGACAATTCCCTTGCTGGTCAAGGGAGAACTTTATTTAAAATGATGAAATGATTCAAATGCTCAGTGTTAATAAAGTTAAGCAAGAGTTTTAGAGTTTCTCAGGTCAAACCCTGCTATAGTGAGTAGGTACAATTAGTTGTTGTCGTTTATGGGTAACTAATGGAGTGCATGACTGCTATGGGGGATGTTCGAAGGGGCATTGAACTAGCAACATGTATGAAATGCTGCCAGAATTGTGAAGGCGATGTCTTCTAATGCCATTTCATTCCCTCAGCAAACGTCTTGAGTCAAGAGGTTATCTAAATAAAGGGTCGCAGCAGAGAATATTGACAGCCTTCTTGTTATGTTTCTTTTCAGTGTTGAATAGGGAATGGTTTTTTTTTTAAAAAAAAATAGGGTTGCATTTTTGAATGAAGCATGAAAATGATTGTTAAAGTTTTGAGACCCCATTTTTTCTTGCAGTTTAACACATAATAATTTCCCTCAAAGCAATTAAATAAAATGTTCATCATATTAAACAGTGTTACTGAACAATCAACTCAGGTTATTCATACCTAAGCCATCATTTATAAAATAAACCAAAAAGGATACAGACAACTCATTTTTCATTGGCAGCATGTTGCAAATTTTATAGAAAAAAAAATTCTTTTTGAAAATCTTCATACTGTGTCTGTCATCTATTAAGAAAATTGTTATAACTATTTTTAAATTGATAGAAAATGCATTGTGAGCCTGTCAAGAAAAGCTATATTGCCTAAAGCTAAGAGATGCTGTTCACCAATATTAACCCAGTTAATAGAGTTGTAAAAATAACTATTACCCAAAGTGATATATCCAGTCCTTTATAAGAATTGGAATTCCTAGAGGCACATGTGTTAGATGAGTATAGAATAACAGAGTTGGAAGTGACTTTGGAGGTCTTCTAGTCCAACCCTCTGCTTAGGTAGGAAACCCTACACCACTTCAGACAAATGGATATCCAACATCTTCTTAAAACCTTCCAGTGTTGGAGCATTCACAACTACTGGAGACAAGTTGTTCCATTGATTAATTGTTCTAACTGTCAGGAAATCTCTCCTTAGTTCTAAGTTGCTTCTCTCCTTGATTAGTTTCCACCCATTGCTTCTTGTCATACCCTCAAGTGTTTTGGAGAATAGTTTGACTCCCTCTTCTTTGTGGCAGCCCCTGAGATATCGGAACACTGCTATCATGTCACCCCAAGTCCTTCTTTTCATTAAACTACACATACCTAATTTCTGCAACCATTCTTCATATGTTTTAGCCTCAAATCCCCTAATCATCTTTGTTGCTCTTCTCTGCACTCTTTCTAGAGTTTTGACATCTTTTCTACATCTTGGTGACCAAAACTGAATGCAGTATTCCAAGTGTGGCCTTACCAAGGCATTATAAAGTAGTATTACATACTTCACGTGATCTTGATTCTATCCCTCTGTTTATGCAGCCTAGAACTCTGTTGGCTTTTTTGGCAGCTGCTTCAACCTGCTGACTACCTAAATGGTTGTCCACTAGGACTCCAAGATTCGTCTCTCAGTTACTACTTTACTATACTATACTGATTACTATGCGATTATATAAATTTGAAAATAAATTAAATAAAGAAGTCCATTGAAGTACACTATTACAGGACTCATATGGTGTACCTCTTGATGGATTGCACCACTGTAGAGTCTGGAAATGAAATGCCATAATCTTGAATGCTTCCCTTTAAGTTTTTGCTCAAATCCATGTTGCCTGCAAGTATGAGTGAGAATTGAAATCTGCCATCTGAAACATTAGTAAATGCTTATACCACGTGGCTTTATTCTTAAGCATTATTATAAAGGCATTCTCTTTGAATATGTGCTTAGCTATGGGGACAAAATATTAAGGCAGAACTGTGGTCATATCAGAATAAAGATACTACTAAATCTGCCTCACAGTTCAAAGGAAAATGAAAAGACAGAACTAAAAACAATATTGTATTGTAAAATGTATTTTATTGTTGTATGGTATTGTAAAATACTGTAAAAACAATACCAGGGCTTAAAAGTACTTTTAGTTTTTGCCACCAAAAATGAAAGTTATTATTTTAATAGCCCTTTCATTTGAAGGTTAATTTTTTGAAACCTCAACTGGATCAAGTGAGAAAAATAATTTTAAAAGATTCTTCTTTGGAAGAAGGATAGTAAAATGTACATTTCATTTCATTGTAACTGAGAAAAGAAATTAAAAGGAACTAATAATGTGAATAATACTTTTAAGAGATCATAGATATAAACCTAGGAATTTTCAAATGGAAGAGATTGATATATGTAAATTGCAGATCTGGATATCCCCAAAAACTAGTTGTTGGTGCCTCTTCAACCCTATGTCATGTGTTGCCCAACTTATAAGGTATTACATAACAAAAATAGGACATGCTCATATTTTTTGTGAGAGGCTTATTTTACAAGGGGTGGTTAATTTAGGGAGCAAATTTTCTTCTAAGAGACTTCTTATTTCATGGAATTCAATGAAATTAAGACCTAACTGTCCACAGGACTGGTACATGCTTCATAAACCTTAGAAGATAGGTATGATATTGTGTTTTTGTGCAGAACCTTAAGAGAGGGGCAGTTTTTAAAAGCAAGATAAACGTTCTCAAGCTTTCCAGCAGCGGATTTAGATAGATTTTTAATCTCTTTTTTTCAATAGCATTTATAATGGGAGTTACATAGTATCATTTGGTACCTGCCTTACCAGTAAAGGTTTTTCAGCAAAGCCCCTCTAATGCTTCACCTACCTACCTTAGCATGAATAAAAAAACATGCTGACTTGGACGTTTCCTGGATTAACAAGGTTCACTCTAGATATTTGGCAATCTGCCGATAAGTGGCCTACTGGAAGAAACCATATACAGATGAAACAAGAAATCCTGGATCAATGGAATATTACTACAACAGTAAATTGATCAGAGAGGATATATGAAATGTAAGAAGGAACTATGGCTGTACATAAGACCTATATCCATAGTAACTGAGAAACAGTCAGATTAAACCCAAAGATGAAGAGCAATTTTTTATTTGCTTATACACAATAGACAGAATTTTGCCAGACTAAATCCTTACTGCACTCACCCTAACAGATATAAACAGCAATGTTCTATAAAGCAGTTGTCCTTACTTTTTTCTTCTGTTTCCTATCTAGTTCAGGGCTGTTGCCTGTTCCTCTCTCTGTGTTCTCTTCATCCTGGGGAATCTTCTGCTTCCCTGAAGTCCATCGTACCAGCTCCCCATCTCTCACAAAAACAGCTAGTCACGTAACATTTCAATTTAATGGAGAGGCAGCTTCTCTCACAGTTTGAAATACACAAATGACACATTGCATTGCAGACTGAAGAAGACATGGAAAAACAACTGGATGTGCAGCAAACATCTTTAATTTGGAACATCATTGCCAATCTTTCCATTACAGAGCACAGCAACTGACTGAGGCATAAAACTACCTACAGCCAAACCTTGAGACCAGTTACCAAGGCTTGACAGTGAAGTACCATCAGATAGCATGCTAGAAGATGTTAGTAGAGTCCTCATGACAATCCCTCCAACCACCATAACTCAAACGAATGCACTGGTATATGCTATAACTTTGGTGGTACTGGAAATGCTTGGCTACACATCAAGAAGAAAAACAGTACATCAGACCTCAGAAAACGAGGTTGGAGGCTAATATTAAGGCAACTGGGAAAGAAGTTAGTCAGGAGGTGAAACTATTAAAAAAAGGGTGGGGATTAAGGATAAGATTGGCTTCTGAAAAAACACAGAGGCGTGACTCCATCTGAAGCTTGATAAACAACTAAACAAAGGCTGGATACCAGACAAAGGAGATACACTAGTGCAGGGGTGTCCAAACTTGGGAACTTTAAGACTTGTGGACTTCAACTCCCAGAATTCCCCAGCCAGCTGGCTGGGGAATTCTGGGAGTTGAAGTCCACAAGTCTTAAAGTTCCCAAGTTTGGACACCCCTGCACTAGGGAAGCAGACACCAAGAAAAAAAATGCTCTTTTATTTGGGCATATTTGGAATCATCCAAGGTGTAATCCCAATTGCAGTGCAATAACAGAGTAATAGCAGAGCCACAAACAGTAAAAATTGAACACTACTGGAAGAACATATGGGACAAAGGGAAGGCACAACCTCAGTGTAAAAAAACTGCAGAACCTGGGATCAAATCACAGCTTCCTCCCAGAATAGGAACCAGGTACTATCACAGTAATAATCATCCAAGAAGGGGTGAAAAACATGAAGAGCTAGACCATAAATTCATACCAAACTGGTTTCCTTAATGTTAAAAAGTTGAATTATATTTGAAGACACTTTTTTCAGCTTGGATGCTTGAACAGTAAGTAGTAATTCATGAGCATCTGTGTGTGCAAAAATTGTTTTAAAAGCTGCACAGTACACTAACTGTTCTTAATAGCAAAGTGGGCCTCTCTTAAAAAAAAAGATAAGCACAGATAAAAGCGTAACTGATTCTTCTAACAACCTACGGCTTAGCAGTGTGTTCAGTCAGATGACAACAATGTAATAGCTGTCTTATATGGTGAAACAATATCTCCTTGTAATAAACACCAACTGCAGTGATGTGATATGTATTGGCAGTCTTACAAGCAACAAATGACTCCAAGGACAAAGAATACATCTTTGTTTATTGCTAGTAGTCCATTTGGTGATTGGGGACCCAGACAAGTATTTGGGGTTCTTTATTCTTCTTGTTCCTATCAATTTAAATCTGTTTATCTCAATAACTAAGTTAATCTTGTCCCAGTTTTAAAGATAAGTAACTCCTATAATGGGTACAGTAAAGGGTGATATTTTTAAACAGCAAGGTAAGAACTAAGTACTGTAGCACCTCAAGGTGCTTGGCAAAAGTTCCTTGTAGCTTATTATTTTGACTAGTTTTATGAGAGGAGACCGAGATATTCCATAATTGTATAATCTTAATTTCATTTTATGGTAAATAAATTGTTGGGCATTATAATTTTTCCCCAAAGACCAGTCCAGAACAACTTGTCTGGAAATGGTGCTTCTGTACAGATGAGAAAGTACAGTATATTCTAAAGTATTTTGTAGAAAAAAGATTGAACTCTTGGCAGTGGGCAAGATTCAGCATTCTAATCATTGTACCACCCTAGCTTCTATATTTCCTATAGGAGTTATATCAACAAATCAGTGGTGGGTTGCGTTCCCGTACGGTGCTCCGGAGGGCCCACACGCCTGCCCGCGCACCTTACCTGTCATTTAAAGCCTTTGGCGTTTCCGCGCACACGCATGGCGCATACAGTGCCTGCACAAAGCTCCACCAAGCAGCTGGAGCATTATGGAGGCTTGCCGAGGTGTTGCTGAAAGGTAGGATGCACACTGCACACATTCATGTGGAGGACACCGGGCCCCATTGCAACCGTACCAGTTATAACGGGATCCGGAACCCACCACTGCTACAAATGTAGTGTCCTTTTGAAAAACAGCATAACTTATTTCCTCTGTTGAGGCATTAAACAGCCAATAATGATCTTAATACAGCCTCTTGTAGAAGACCCATCAAGGTTACTTGCAATCCCAAAAATATAATTCTGCAATCTTCTGCCTAAATATGTTATTCTTCTGATACAAAATCTCCCTGTTAGAGTTGGACACTTGTGTTAGCCACATTTAGTTTGATTTTAAATTATAGTTTTAGATTATACAATTGAATCTGTTAGTGTTCCTTACCTCAGTATAAGAAGGATAAGTGTGGAAGCTTTCCATTTTTTTCAATATTTAAATGCAGACAAACTTAATAATAATTAGTTTTGTTAAACAAACCAACTTGATTGATTGAGTTCTTGCTCATTCACATAAATATGTACCTACTTAGATGCACAAGAGAGTCTGCTACAAAAAATCTTAATCACTCTTTTAAATAGATTTTGAATGCTACTCCCAATAAAAAACAGATTACTCTGAAGTAGTATAATTAAATAGCTACTTGTTCTTGGTGTTATAACATACTCCACATGTGTGCAATAGGGTATAAGAATTAGTCACTTGAAAGCCAGTTATGTGGAAGCAGCTTCCTAAGATAAGGATAAGTTCTCCCTCCCTCTTTCTCTCCCTCCTCCCTCCCCCCCCCTCTCTCTCACACACACACACCAGTGGTGGGTTCGGATCCCATTGCAACCGGCACGGTTGCAACTTGTCCTGGCGTCCTTCACATGAAAATGATATATTTTTGAAATGATTGGTCTGAATAGTTAGTCTATTTTAGTGTTAATAACATTTTAAACTTAAAGGATATGTGGTATAGAAGTGTTTAACTAACAGCGTGCACATGTGTCTTATCTTCCAGCGATGCCTCCGCAAGCCTCCGCAATGCTTCAGCTGCTCGGCGGAGCGTGCGCAGAAGCGCCAAAGGCTTTAAAGGACAGGTAACGAGGGCGGTAGGGTGGGCCCTCCAGAGCACCATACCAGAACAATACCTGGTGCTCTGGGAAGGCTCCGGTATGCCCGTACCAGGGCGTACTGCCTGCAACCCACCACTAACACACACACACACACACACACACACACACACACACACACACACACTGGACAATTTTCACTCAGTCTCCCATCTTCTCTTCCTGGGGAAAGTGGTGGAAAAGGTAGTTGCTCAACACTTCTTTGAGATTGTGAATGAAATGATTTCCTGGATCCCTTTCAGTCAGGATTCAGGCCTGGCAATGTGACAAAGAAAGCTTTTGTTGCACTTATGGATGATCTTTGGCAGGATTGGAGTAATGCAACAATTGACCTCTCAGGGACTTTCAGTATTATCTACCATGGTGTCTTTTGGGGCCATCTACATGAGTTGTGGCTGGGCAACAGAGTTTTGTACAGTTTTGCTCAGTATTCTATCCTCTCTTGTTTAATATCTACATGAAGCTGTTGGGTGAGATTGTCCATCACCATGGGTTGAGATAACATAATATGCTGATGATGCTCAGTTCTTCATCTCTACACATGGTGACCCAAGTGATTCTGTCTCTATGTTCTCATGATGCCTTACAGCTGTAGAGATGTATGGATGAGAGACAAAAGACAATGAACCCTGGCAAGACTGAATGGTTTGGGGCATATCAATCCTCAGGATGTGAGTGTTTGTGAACCTTAATTCTGGACAGGATTGCACTAATCCATTCAGACACGGTTCAGGGTTCTCCTGAACCTATGCCTCCTGCTTGAACGACAGGTAGCAGTCATGACCGCCAGGAAACTTTTTCACAGCTCCTGTTTATGCACCAATTGTGACCTTTCCTTGGATCATGACACCTGTGCTCAATTATTCAAGTCCTGATCATTTCACACTACTGCTGGATTACTGCAATGCGCTCTATATGGTGCTACCTTTGAAGTCATATGGTAGTCATATGGTAGCTTCACCTGGTGCAAAGTGCAGCAGTGAGAGCAGTCCTTGCCCCCCCCCCCTATTACACTTCTGCTGTGTGAATTTCACTGGCTACTGGTCTGCTTCTCAGAAAGTTCAATGTGTTGGTTATTATATTTAAAGCCATAATAGCAGAGATCCCTGCTATCTGATGAATTACCCTGCCTCACTAGGACAAGCCTGTCCTACTTGTGTCAGCAGAAAGAGCCTACTTCAGATCCCATTGGTAAAAGTCTAGCAAATAGGCTTAAATGTAAATATGCAAAACCTTAAACAAATCACGATTATTACCCTAAAAATAACATAATCCAAAGATTAGAATATTAGCCAATAGCTTTTATATCTGTGCTTCAAAAAGCAGTATGAGCTCTATATGGCAACAAAGCTGTGGAATTAGCCTAGAGAACATTTCTTTACTAAATTTAGTTAAAGACATTGTAGGATAAGAAGTCTGTTAGTCTATGTTATCCAAATATCTGGGAAAGTCACTTTTCACCCTAAGACATTTCATTAAAGGCAAGCACTTTAATGAGATGCAGTTTCATTTCATCAAATACCAAGGAGTGACTGAAATGATGTAGGATTTACTTGATAAAAGTACTTGTAACTTGTTTTAATTTAAATCCTACATCAATGCTACCAGAATCTTCTTGACTTTAAGGTATAATTTAAATCATTTTTAGTCCTATCTACTCATACCTGGATGTTGATAGTTCAGAGGAGGGAAACACGTCTTATATTGCCTTAGATATAAATAAAATACTAAATATCAAACTTTGGCATGAAGAATAAACAATTTTTCCCCCACACTTATGTACCCTTTTCCCCAAAATATTTGAAAAAAACCAATAAAACTTTTGTTATTTAAAAAAAAAAGAATAAACATATTCCTCTTGTTTTTGATTTACTATGTTAATATTTTCAGCTATATATATAGTATAAAGGAAAATGAATATAACCGTTCCTGCACAGTTCGTAAGATTTGATATTACTAAACACCTCTGTATACCATACATTCTTTGAGTTTAAAATTTTATTAACATTAAAATAGACTAACTATTCAGACCAATCATTTCAAAAATATATCATTTTCTTCTCACTGTGCTGTAACTGGCCTTCCTACTTTTGACTGCAAAATTTGCTTTTTCTCTTCTCTTGTACTATTTACTTAGAATGAATTTCTGTTCCTAATTCAATGTATACTGAGAGTTGAATTCTCTACAGCCACCTAGAAATATGCCATTTACATAGTATATGCAATGACATATTATTGATAATACTGTACATCAGCAAAAAATCCATAGATCTCTCTCATTTGGTCATTGTATAATAATTGTCTCCATTATTTTCTCTCTTTTTATTTTTTTTATTTTTAGAATTAGAATAGAATAGAGCTGGAAGGGACCGTGGAGGTCTTCTAGTACAGCCCTCTGCTCAAACAGGAGAATCTATACAACCTCAGATAAGTGATTGTCTAATCTCTTCTTAAAAGCCTCAAGTTAAGGAGCACCCACGATTTCTGAAAGCAAGTTGTTCCACTGGTTAATTGTCCTTATTTATTTTATTTATTTATTTTCTTCGAATTTCTAGACTGCCCCCTCTCCCGAAAAGGACTCGGGGCGGTGTACAGTCCACACAACAAACAATAAGTATCAAATACAAATATAAATACAGATATAAATACACATAAGGAGGAGGTTAAAAATTTAAAAATAACTGTACGGAAGAATATAAATCTGGTTCTAAAAACCCTAAAATCAGTTAAATTTAAAACCGTACCCTATAAATAACCAGGTAAGAATATGTTTCCAGGAGGTAACAGTTGTCACAATTATAATTATGCCAGGCCAGCTAATCGAAACAGGTGAGTCTTCAATTTTTGTCGGAAGGAGCGGAAGTCTGTGGTGGTTATTGTCAGGACATTTCTTCTTGATTCCAGGTTGCTTCTCTCTTTGATCAGTTTCCAACCATTATTTCTTGCCCTGTCCTCTAGTGCTTTGTAGAATAATTTGACCCCCTTCTTCTTTGTGGCAGACCCTCGAATACTGAAATACTGCTATCATGTCACCCCTAATTCTTCTTTATTTTAGACTAGCCAGACCCAAAATCTGCAGCTGTTTTTAATATGGTTTAGACTACAGACCTTTGATCATCTTAGTTGCTTTTCTCTGAACTTTTTCCAAAGTCTCAACATCTTTTTTGTAGTATGGTGACCAAAATTGCTTGCAGTATTCCAGGTGTGGTCTTACTACGGTTTTATAAAGAAGCATTAATGCTTCACGTGATCTTGATTCTATGCCTCTGTTTATACAACCTAGGATTGTATTAGCTTTTTTGGCTGCTGCTGCACATTACTGGCTCATATTCAAATGATCATCCACTAGGACTCCAAGGTTCCTCTCACAGTTATTGTTTCTGAGCAACATCTCACCTAATCTGTACTTATATCTTTGATTTCTCCTGCCTAAATGTAATGCTTTTTTTCCTCCACATTAAAATTCATTTTGTTGGATAGGACCCATTGTTCATGTTTGTCAAGATCTTTTTAGATCCTGAGTTTGCCTTCTGGGGTGTTGGCTAATCCTGCCAGTTTAGTAGCATCTGCTAATTTGATGAGTTCCCCTTCTATTCCCTCATCTAAATCATTTATAAAGATATTGAAGAGTACTGAGACAGAGCCTCCTGGTACCCCACTGCTTACTTCTTTTCATGTGGATGTAGTATCATGAAGGACTACACATTGAGAAAGGTTTGTCAGCCAGCTACAAATCCATCTGGCGGTGATGTTGTCTATTCCACATTTTTCTAGCTTACCAAGAAGTAGATTGTGGTCTACTTTGTCAAATGCCTTACTGAAATCTAAGTATACTATGTCCACAGTATTTTGCTGGTCTACTAATTTAGTGTGTTTATCAAAGAATGAAATAATTTTGGTTTGGCCTGATCTGTTTTTAACAAACCTGTGCTGGTTACTAGTTATAACTTTATTTGATTCTACTTGTTTGCAGATCTGTATTTGATTAACTTTTCCAGGATCTTCCCAGGTATTGTTGTTAGACTGATTGGTGCTGGGTCTGTTTTTATTTTTCCCCCTTTCTTGAAGATGGGAACCACATCAGCCCTTTTCCAATCCTCAAGTACTTCCCCTGTGCTCTAGGATTTTTAAAAGATATGGTACAGTGGTTCTGAGATAACATCTGCCAATTCCTTCAGAACTCTGGGATGTAATATGTCAAGTCCTGGTGATTTATATTCAACAAGATCAGACAGGTGTTCTCTTAACATTTTCTTAATTATTTTAATTTTTTTAATAATATTTATTTTTATTACACATTTCTCTTTACATATCTTAATCACATATTTAACAGATATGTGGCATTATTGGTTATTTTAATTTTTATTTTTGGTTTGTATTTTACAGTAGCTTTTTTGGTTCATTGGGCTATAATTTCTTTTTGCAAAGAACAAGTTAAGCAGCTCTGCTTTCTCCCTACTGCCTGTTACTTCCTTGCCATCTTCTCTCTTTATTGGATCGAATATTCCCTTGACCTTTTTTCTTGTTATTTATATATTGGAAGAAACTTTTTTATTATCTTTGATTTTTGTAGCAAGCCTTAGTTCATTCTGAGCCTTGGTTTTCCTGACTTTGTCTTTGCAGGTTCTGGCTATCTGCTGATCATCAGCCTTAGTGATGTGTCCTCTCTTCATTTTCTCTGCTTGTCCTTTTGGTACTTTCAGTTTGTCAGAGAGATGTTTTGTTCTTCATAAAATTTGTATAATTGCCACATAACCAATAGGCACTTTTACTCCTAATTATATTTAATAGAGGGTATAACAAATGAATATATGACAAATAAAAAGTGGTGCGATGGCTCAGGGGTTAAAAATGCTGAGCTTGTCAGCGTAATGGGTGAGCTCCCTTTTGTTGTCCCAGGTCCTGCCCACCTAGCATTTTGAAAGCATGTAAAGTGTGACTAGACAAATATAAACCACTTCAGTGGGAAGGTAACAGCACTCCATGTGCCTTTGGCATATACTCATGCTGAACACGTGAATGACATTGTTGGCTCCCTCGACAAAAAAAACGGAGATTAGCTCCATGCTCTAAAGTCAAATAACACTGAACAGGGAAATCTTAACCTTTACATTTTACAACAAATGGATAAATCTTGAACAATAAAGTCCTTTACACACTATGTACAAAAATATATGGGTTAAGCCTATGGGCTGGTTGCAATCACTGAATGATGATTTGTAGCTGCTTAGGAAGAAATAAAAGTCTCAAAACATGTGGAGGAGGCACTATTTAAAAGTTATATGTCCTTTAGTTACCATACTGGCCTTGTTCCCATAACATATTTAACTGGGTCAGTCAGAACTATTAATAATTTGAGTAGACATCAATAATTGGTAGATCCAATCAATTAATCAGCAACGTTAGCTCAGATTAGTCCACAAGTTCATTCTATCTACCCTGTGGCTTTGTCATAAGGCCATCAAAAGCCAGTTAAAACTACCTAAAACCAGATTTTGCTTGTCTACATCAAGAAAAGGAACAGCTGAACATCCAAGTCTTTTCATTTTGGAGTTTACTGCAAAATCCTACCAAGGATTGGGTGATCTGCAGCAACTAACTCATACCTACTACCACTTTAATAGGAAAAGGGGAAGTGGTATAATTAATTATTTTCAGTTCGTCCCTAGTAGAAATATCGTAAGATATTACAGAGTTCCTATAGAAATTTAGAGTTCCTAATTTTCCTAAATTATGATATCTGACCCAGCTATGTAACCATGTGCAAGAATCATTTGATGACTATTAGGATTAAATATGTTGTGAAATAAAACCAATGATTTTTGTTGTCTGGCAAAGATCAGCAGAAAGAATTATATATTATGCTAAGTGGTTGAACCCAACCATTGTGGCTTATTCAGTAAGCCATGATAAAATAAGCTATGATGCTAGTGATGCATGAAATCAGCCATAATGTCAAGATACTTGGAAGAACAAGCTATAATTGTACAAAGCTCAATAGCTTGTGTTACAAGCTGATCCTAAAGTAACCTTTGCCACTCAAGATAATTACTCTCATGTCTTTGGGTTCTGTGGTAGCCTTTCGTGGGTTCAGAAAGGAAATGCTGTAAATATTAATTTTACCTTGCTCATCCTCTTCTGCCCTTCATTATTGACTTTAACTAGAGTAATTTGGAATTGTTTTTATCAGTGCTTCTTTATAGCACATTTTTTTCCTTGAGTGTCAATTAAATTAGCATCGGTTATCAATAGCTTTAGATGTATTGGTGAAAATCCCTATTAAAATAGCATACTATATGTATGCTATTCTAAACACTAAAAAACAAGCCGGAATTATACTCTAACTAAATATATCAGCAAGTCATGACAAGTGATTATCAAGTCGACAGCTATTTAATCATTCCAATTATTCAACTCCATGAGTCTAATTCATTATAGGCAGTTCAATTTGTTTGCTTTGATTAATATAAAACGGTCTGCTTTAGAATTTCATCTAACAAAGCCTAGCAGGTAAGTATGTATCAGTATTCAAATAACCTGGAAGAATTATGATGACTAAACTTTCTTTCATAAATGAGCAAGTAGAAATACATAACAGTTACTAAAATAATAATAGTCTAGTTAAGGATGTGTTCTATCTAGAACAATTTTCTACAATTTTTTAGATAAATAGCAACACCTAAAGCAAACCCTATAAGAATTACAAAAACATTTTTCTTCATTATTTGGAATTAATAACCTGAAGAAACCAACTATACAAACATCAAAGGGAAGAAATCCTAGATACAGAATTATCTTTTGATTAATTACTATAAATGGTAAAACAATCTTTCCAAGAGAAGTTGAGGAACTTCTAGGCTGCATTAACAGAGGGATAAAACCAAGATCACATAAAGTACCACTTTATAATCCAGTGGTGGGTTGTAAGTGGTATGCCTGCTGGGAGCACTGGGTACCGTTCCGGTATGGTGTTCTGGAGGGCGCATCCACTTGTCCTCGTTCCTTACCTGTATTTAAAGGAAACGGGCCATCTGCACATGGGCATGATCCGTATAGCACCTGCGCGGTGCTCCGCCGAGCAGCTGAAATATTGTGGAGGCATCTCAGGAGGTAAGGATGCATGCACACGCTGCCTATGTGCGTGCATGCGCTGCACACATTCATGTGGTGGCCACCGGGCCCCGTTGCAGCGTACCAGTTGCAATGGGAGCTAGAATCCACCACTGTTACAATCCCTTGGTAAGACTACACTTGGAATACTGCATGCAGTTTTGGTCTCCACAATGTAAAAAAGATGTTGAGATTCTAGAAAGAGAAGAGCAACAAAGATGATTAGGGGACTAGATGTTAAAACATATAAAGAATGGTTGCTGGAATTGAGTATATCTAGTTTAATGAAAAGAAGGACTTGGGGAGACATGATAGCAGGGCTTTAATATCTCAGGGCCTGCCACAAAGAAAAGTAGGTCAATCTATTCTCCAAAGCACCTGAGGACAGGACAAGAAGCAATGAATGGAAACTAATCATGAGTAATTTTTTCATCTGTACTCCCAATGACAGGTCATCCGATAAGAGAACAAAGGATTCTAGAAGTGAACCACTGGCTAAAGGGTTGGTGTCACCAAAAAAACCTTTGGATTCCTGGTCATGGTCTGCACTACCTGCATGATGGACTTTCGGCAAGGGAAGGGCTGCACCTCAGAAAGACTGGGAAGAATGTTTTCAGAAAATGATTGATTCAACTTATCAGGAAGACTTTAAACTAAAATTGAGGGAGGAGCATAACCAATCTTCCAAAACTAATTCCAAGCAAAAAACCCTAGAAAACAAGTCAAATAATGACTTGTTTGGAATGGCAAGAAAACAAACTCAAATACCAAATAGGAGTCATAGGAAGCATAACCAGAGTCAGACATAAAGACCTCAAGTGCCTATATACAATTGCACAGTTTGGGGAACAAACAGGATGAACTTGAACTATTAATACATGAAGGTAGATATGATATAGTTGGAATTACAGAAACTTGGTGGGATGAAACCCATGACTGGAACATACTGATAGGATAAAAACTGTTCAAAAAAACCAGACCCCAAAACCAGACCCCAAAAGAGGAGGAGGAGTTGCGCTGTATGTAAAGAACTGCTACATTGCTACAGAAATGGATGAAACCAAAGACGAAAACCTCCTAGAATGCATATGGGTCAATATAAAAGAAAAAAAAAGAATGAAATTGCCATAGGTGTATACTACAGGCCATCCAACCAAGCAGAAAAAATAGATGTATTTTTTGCCATCCAACTAACAAATACTGTACATGTGGGAAACACATTACAATAGTAATGGAGGATTTCAATTACCCTGACATCAACTGGAAGACTAATTCTGCACCATGTGAGAAAATCGAATAGGTTCCTGACCAACTGACAACTTTGTAGTCCAAAAGGTAGACGAGGGAACGAGAGGGACAGCCATACTGGACTTAATTCTTACAAATAGAGGGAATTGAAACCACAGAAACCTTGGGTGAGAGTGATCATGTCATACCAGAATTCAACATAACGCAAACACAAGCAATAGAACATAATGATACCAGAGTCCTAGATTTCAAAAGAGCTGATTTTAACAAACTCACAGAGACTTTTGGGATGAAAATCCTAAAGGGGAAAACAACTCAAGAAGCTTGGAAAACTCTGAAAAAGCCCAGTCCAGCACAATACCACTGAAAAAGAAAAACAAGAAATCCAAAGGCTCAGAATGAACAAAGATTTGCAATAAGGGGGTGGGGGAGCATGGGGGTGTGTGGCACCCTTCCCTCGTGGCCTGTTTGTGCTCCCAGGGGCTGCAGGGAGGCCTACTAGGCCCCAAACAGGGTGGAGGAGGGTCATGCGCATATGCAGCATATGGGGAGCATGGGGGGGGGGGTTGTGCGGTACCCAGTGCTCCCGGCAGGAACCAGTACACCAGAACCGGGGCATACCACCTGCAACCCACCACTGGACTAGATGCCTTACAAGGTCCCTTCCAACTCTGTTAATCTGTTAATCAAGGAGTTAAGCAACCTAGAACTAAGGAAAAATTTCTTGACAGAACAATTAATCAGTGGAACCACTTGCCTCCAGAGGTTGTGAATGCTCCAACACTGGAAGTTTTTAAGAAGAGATTGGACAACCATTTGTCTGAAATAGTACAGGGTTTCCTGCCTAAGCAGGGGGTTGAACTTGAAGACCTCCAAAGTCCCTTCCAACTCTGTTTTTCTATTTCTATTCTATTTTTATTTATATCAAAGTCAAGATCAAATCATAAAAAAAGAAAAGTGCTTGAGAGAAGGCTGCTAAAGCACTTATTACTTGTGGATATACTGATCCACAGTACGTTTATACATTTTCTAGTATACATTTTCTAGTACACATTTTCTAGTTTGACAGTTCTTCAAGAGACATAAGAAAACCATTCTTATGCAATTAAGGGGAAGCAATCTATCAATCATTTAACTAGAAAAACAGACTAAGTGCACACAACTCATTTTCATTAAAGCTTGTTACAAGGAAAAGGAATGTAGCAGAAGTAGCAATTCACCTTTTAGTTTTGAGAAGGAATTATGGAGCCAAATGCAATTAGTAAATTACATTTGGACTTGGCAGCTTACAGAAAATTAAGAAGAATATAAGGCTGAAATTTCCTTGCCTATATTTTCTGTCCTCTTCTTACTGTAGTAATTTTATTGAAATTATATGCTTAGGTTAGTAGAGTCACATCTTATCTTACTACTGTTTTCCTACACATAATTTCACAATGATTGCCTTTCAGCTATTACTTAATGCTGCCACGTAATTTTATTGCAAGCCCAAAAGCCCTTAAAAGCTATTCTCCAGCTGTCTTCAATAGATAACTTTAGATAGCTTTTACCCTCTTTCATTTTAATGGCATGTCTTCCTATTTATCAGATGAAACAGCTGGTGCGATTGGCATTATCTTTCAGCATCCTGACCTCAGATTTCTCCATAGAGAAGTTATTTGAGGGTAATTATAGTTTCAATTAACAGCTTTTATCTTCCTTTTAACAAATGGGAGGAGGGTTGCTTAAAGCTAAGATCTAGCTTAAACATATTATAATTTATCCTGTTAATCAAGTGGAAGAGCAACCTAGATTTTCCATCTTCACCACAATACTACTATTTCTGCCATACAACAAAGGTCACAGGCCAATTGTTTGAAAGATGCTGACTTGCATTCAGAAATCATCCTCTCCTATTCCATGTATTTCGTGGAGTGACTTTACATACAGCAGCTCAGATGTCAGTTCCAAAGTCCTATTTATTTGCTTGTCTGCCTGAACAATTAAGCTGGTGAACTGCAGGGGGTGGCAGTTCATTTCAATTATGTCTAGCTTTGGTTCTCTTCCTGAACAAAATGAAAGGTCCAGAATCTTCAAGTAAATATGTGTGCTATAGATTCCTGTATAACTAGTATTAGTTTATTTGAATTACTTACTATTGTTTATGGGATGAAAGTTCTTTGTGAATAGTGTTATATAAATTCTTACTAATGATTATGATGTCTACCAGTTTAGAATGATTATATATTGTGCATTTGTATCCTGAAAGCAGCCTATTTGACCATAAAAGTCCATTTATAAATGGTTAAACAAACTTCTAAAGAAAGGATGTAGGTGGGAAAGAGAGTGCTAAATTCTTGTTGATATTTGCTTTGAAACAATCAAGAATGCAATAAGATATTTGTTCAAACTTGTCAAAAGCACTTAATTAAAATACTAGTTAAAAATGAAATAGTTAATTTAATAACCATAGTCCAGAAGTCAAACAATGTGGGTGCATGTGGGTATGCATGCAAATAGAAAATACTCAGATAGAAATTTAAAAATACAGTGAAATAAAATAAAGAATGGTATCCAGGTGAATAGTAGAAGTGATAAGTAGAGGTCCATTCTAGCTGGGAATTTCACTAGGATGAAACAGTTTAAAATAATCTAAGATTCCTGTAAAAAGCACAGAAAATAAACATTTAGCTCACAGATACTATTGAACCATTTCTACAATGCTCTGATATAAATGTCTCAAAGGTGCTTTTTCAAGAGGAACTGGACTTTCTGGCTTTTCTTCGAAGATGTTTCACTTCTCATCCTCAGCTCTAAAGAAGCTTCTTGGATGAGAAGTGAAACGTATTCAAAGAAAAACCAAAAAGGCCAGTTGCCTCTTTAAAAAGCACCTTTGGGACAACCACGAGCTGGATGACTGAGAATCTCCATAGATATCTGATAAAAATGATTTTTTAGTAATGCCCCAACAAAACAACCTATCCAAAGTATAGACTCATTCAATCAAAATGCCCAAGCCAGTCTATTCTACATAATAAAGAGTTTTCCCCTTCAGCTTCAGGGTGATGGGATTAAGGCATGATAGTATTAGCCTTCCACAGAATCTCACCACATGGCATCTGGAAACTTAAACTTGGCCCCATGGGAGTCTGTCAACCAATCAGAACACATATCTTACACAGGAACAGGAAGCAGAGAAATGGGGCCAAACATGAAGCCAGGAACTTTCAGCTCTTCGCTCTCTTCTTCTTCATCCAACATTAAAGCATGTGATCACCTTTTCTATGTAGGACTCAAGCCATGTGGTCGTGTCCACCATTAAACCATATTTCCAAGCAGTGTCTAGTGTCTTTTCCCACACTTAGAGCTGAACCTAGAAGGACATTTCTTCCAACAATACATCAATGACTTGCCAGGGTTAATGAAGGATTCCATAGTACACATGCCGAAGAGCCTAAATACTTACTGTAGCAGCTTGTTTTATGCTGATGATATGATTCTATTATCATATTTACAAGTAGGATTAAGTAGGCTATTAAGAAGATTCAGCTCTTACTACCAAGATAACTCCCTAATCATTAGTAAATCTAAATAAAAAATAATGGTATTTGGAAAACATCATCAGAAACATAGGTGGCAATTAGATGGTGAACCATTTGAACAGGTTAACACAGTGTTTCTCAAAGTGGTCCGTACCGCCCCCTTGGGGGGCGTTAAAGAAGTGCAAGGGGGCGGTAGGAAGTTCCGCCTTACATGGGGGCGTTGAACGTACAGAAGGGGGCGTTGAACAAATTCTATTTATTACTTGTTCTGTGACTAGGCGGACTCACACAGCAGTCATTGCGCACGGCACGCGGGCAAACCTGCAACACCGATCGTTGCTGTTGGAAACATGGCTTTCATACGAGCGAATGTGCACTTCCTTAGTCAGTCTTGGGTCTAACATTGCGTCCCCAGTAGCGCAAGGAATAGAAAATTCAATAAAATCCCATAGAATGCTGATCAAATTTCTATGATATCCTATTCAAATTTCTATGGCTGTGCTACTGGGGGTCTAGTGTTTGCCGCGCGCAGTGACTGCTGTGTGAGTCAGCCTCCTTTCACTGCGCCAGGAATGGAGGCTTCCCCAGTAGCACAAGGAATAGAAATTTCAATAGAATCTCATAGAAAGGTGATCAAATTTCTACGGTATTCTATTTAAATTTCTATGGCTGTGCTGTTGCGGTTGCTGGGTCTTCTTCCTAGAGTTTAGGCGTCCTTGGCACATCTAACGAGCGAAAATGCCAGTTTCGGATACGTCCTTCCCTTCTGTCTGAACAGCCAATCACGTTACAGATCATCATTTGTGTGTCAGACGTTGGAGATGCCCAGTAATTACTACCATAGAGTTATGAATAGAATTTCATCAAATTTCTGTGGTATTCTATTGATATTTCTATGAATATTTTTTTACTGGGATTTTTCAGAAATTTGAGTCATATACCTGGTGGAAAAAAGTCATAGAGTTATGAATAGATTTCCATAGAAATATTGTAAAATTCTATTGATAACTCTATGGCTTTTTCCACCGGGATGATGTTGTTAATCAACGGATTTTCAAATTAATTGTACTATCAGCTATCCTAAAATAAGGTGAGTGTTTGACCACCTCTATGGTCGTTCTAACCGTTAGAACTATTGTTATTGATATAGAATTTAAATAAATATTTCGTATAAGTCGATGTACAAGATTACAACATCCGTGCTTCAATATCTTGTTATAAATTAATAGAGTTCAGTCATAAAGCTGGCCTATTGTTTCTGGGGCTCGTAACATAAAAGCTAAGCTGCTTGCAAACTAGGATATAGCAAGCACTTGCAAACATTCCTGTAACATAAAACGTCTTTTCTTGCAACTGCTTGCATAGCCACACGCAAACGTAAAAAATGCAACCACTTGCTTTTGGCAATGTAACATAAACCTCCAATCCACTTGCAAAGCCGTTCGCAAATTTGCATGCAGCTGGAGGCGCTTGCAAAGTCACCTTTCTATGATTCATCGATGAGAATGAAGAAAAAGCCATAGAGTTATCAATGGAATTTCCTAATACTTCTATGACATCATGTTCATAGATCTACCGGTGAAAAATTTATTTACATGTAATACATTTTGCAATTTAATACATTTTGTATATTATACAATTAAATAATCTTTAGGGGGCGGTGGCAAATCAAATTGTGTCTTAAGGGGGCGATGGTTACAAAAAGTTTGAGAAACACTGGGTTAACACCTTTCTATATTTAGGCGTAACTTTTTCCAAGACTGGATCTTGGGCTTGCCATCATCAACGGAGTATATTTAGAGCAAAAGCCCATTTGAATTTACTGCTTAAACTAAAGAATTCTAGGAGTTGAAGTCCACAAGTCATAAAAGGGCCATCGTTCCCCATCCGTGATTTATAGGTATGTACCTGCTTGATAAAATTTCTATTAATTTGCCAGTTATGATTTTTGTAAAAGTTCCATGCAACTATTAAAACTTTTGTTTCTGATGCTTCATACCAAGATTTACCAAGGCAAAAATAGGCCAGCGTCATCAAACGGTCATATTTTAACTTGGGAAATATGATTATAATAACCTATCCATGCAAAAGAACTGGAATTACTCTACCTGCTAATACAGGAGGTAATGGTTCAGAACCAACAGGATCTAGATCAGTGGGGTCACACTCACATCATCACATTGTCATCACGTGACATATCATGATTTTTCCTTTGCTAAACTGGGGTGGGTGTGGCCAGTGCATGATGCATCCATCCCTCAGGCCCTGCCTTTGACACCTCTGATCTAGATTGTTGTATATATGTAACAGAATTCTCGGGTGGGGATGTTAATTGATCACCAAATGATATTGAGTCCAGATCTGCTCAGAGTTTGTGGCTTCCTTGGTAACCATGGACTTGACCATTAACAGTCATTAACAGTCTGATACATATCAACAGCAACACATGGAATCTGTTTTTTTGCATACACCCAATTACTTGAGGGACTGCCTATCTCCCATATATCTGCCTGACCATTTTAATCTGACAGAGTTGACCCGCTCTGGATTGTTAAATAATGCCATCTATTGGTACCCCAGAAGTGTGCCTTTTTGGTTGCAGTGCCTGCCCTCAGGTATGTGGTTTCCCCAAGATCTGGACATCTTCCACTTTGCTGATGTTTCAAAGGACTTGAAGACCTGGCTTTTCACCCAGACCTGGCTTTTCATTCACCATGGATGAGTGACATCCCCCCACACACACACACACACTTTGGCTTCTGTAGGTTTGTTTCTCCTTCCTGTTAATTTTTTTTTCATCCTTGTCATTTTATATGTTATTGTATTTCTCTTGTGTTTCATGCTTTTACTTATAAACTGCCCAGAATCTTTGTGAATTAGGTTGCATTTGATATGTTAATAATAAAAGTTATAATAATACCTGCATCACTCTTCTCTGTGTGAGAAGCACTCCAAAAAGATGTTTCCAGATGAGCATCGAACTCTCAAAGAACTATTACAGTAGGGAGATTGACTAAGAAGCAGTCTTTTTTTAAAAAAAATTGAGCAACCCCTTAGTTTTTTCCACAGCCTTTTCCTTGATAGCAAATATAAAGCTGATTTGAAATCAACAAGACTTCAAAAAGGGAACATCTGGTTGAGAAGAACCAGTTGTTGTTTTAGAGCTCATCATTCCCCTCTAAAATCAGACTATTTCTCATCAATATTTTCCCCAGTTAGTATAAATTTAAATATAAAGTGGGCTAATGTGAATTTTATGTTAAATTCTGCAAAAATGAAACCCAATACATATTATAATATATGCTTAATATTATACATTGTCTGTGATGCTAGTCTCATATTTTTCTATTACATACAAATGAGTTCACCCCATATGTTGTATACACTTTAGGCAAAAAGGCTAACACTATTTTTAAGACCCAGAGTGATTATGGAAACTGCATCATTATATATTATTTCAATCATTTTGAGAAGCAAAAGACAGGCAAGAAATTCAAAGAAACATTGAAAGCAACTCTAGAATAATTCTTCTTGTGCTAATGGGAACAAAAGAAATCATTTGAGAGTAAATCCATAGCAAAAGAATAAGAGGGGCAATAAAAACAACACAATTGCCTTAAAAGTAATTGGAGAATCTTATAGTTCAGACATAGTCAAAGCTATTAATCAGCTGCCTCTTAGTTCAATTGTGGAAGCCTGTTGAGGATGAAATAGAAAGAAGTCCATTCATGGAATGAATTTTATTGATTGTGTTGATGTGTTCCTGAGACCTCTTCAAACAGGCAATTGTATTGATCAGCGAGGTAAATGCTGGTTCCAGAAAGGATGTGTCACTATCTTAAAGTTAATTCTGGTCTGGATGCTAAGTTCCCAGTTTCAGTCATATTTGGTTTAACCACTGTTCCATGCGGGCTAATGAGTCATGCTGAAACAATAATTGTTTTGGAATAGTCAAACTAATAAAACAACTAGGATTGAAATGATTTACAAAAGGTTTACATTAACTCTTCATATGAACAATTTCATATGCAATTAGTATTGGCAAAAGAAAATTTCAAATGACAAAAGGTGCCACTGATGCTTTAAATAAAATATTGTTATTATCAACACTGTTTTATGTTATCTCTTTCTCTGTAGAAGGGAAACTATACCTGTTAAGATTACCTTTATATTTTCCTGGGTGCTACTGATTCTTGGCCTTTAAATTTAGCTATATTTTAATGTAGAAGTCATGAAAGATACATATTTGCGGTTATTGCCAGAAGGAATGTTGATTTTCTGGGAGGGAAGCCGAGTTAGAATTAAGACAGTGGATGAGGCAGAGGCCTTTATTAAAAAACATTGTTCCCTCCCAGAGGACGAAGATAATGGAGGTGGGGGGAAAGGCAGCAATGTACAGGATATGGGGAGGGGGGGCACGGCTCCACCTGGGGGCAGGGAGGAGGGAGCAATATCGAAAAGGCTCAGGTCACAAAAATAAATATATCTGAAATATTATTGTAATTGTTGACATATTAGAAAGTGACAAAGAGATGATTGAACATATGGTTGATATAAAGTAAGAATTCTGTTTATGCTATCCTTTGCACGTTATCTTTAAAATTGTAAAAGTGTGAGATTTGGGGGGATTTCTACTGCTAACATGGGAGCTACTAAAATTTTCTATGTACCCTATTACCTTTTCCCTATAAATGTTTTAAAACCAATAAAAACTTTTTACAAAAAAAAAGATACATATTTGTATGTGTCGCTCAAACTATTATATGCAAGAGACAGTATTAAAGGGACCACAGAGTGTTTGTTTAAAATGTAAAATACAGGCTATTTAGCTGCAGGCAGACTTTAGGAATATAAATAGCTATATTGATTAAGGATATGGATTCACCTACAGTACCTCAGTATATTTCAGCTCTATCTACTGAAGCCAGAGACTGAACGGCATATCTCCTCTATTCCAGACATATTAATGATCAACAGTCCTTTGTGGATTTGTATTCAATTAAAATCCAGAATTCTACTATGTGGATTTTGGTGTAAGATAATTTTTAACTTTAATTTTTAATTTCAAGATAATTTCAAATTAAAATTTTTAGAGCTCCCTCTTTTTTTAATGCAGAAGTCTGTTTCTACTTAATAATTTTTTTAAAAAATTGTATAATTAGCTTAAGTAAAAACATAATTGCACTGCAGCTGCATTTAAAACTACAGCCTTCTCCATGACAAATCAGCTATCAATCTACCTGATATAAATATCCAGAAAAAAAGCTATTGGGAAAGTTGATATTTTCACATTGCTCTCTCGCTTTCAGTAAGAAAATTTGGAAATTCTCTGTTTCATGACTTTTTTTGATTATCTCATCTGGTTTACAAATTTTCTGTGACTTCTAGAGAGAGTTATGAGGAGGGAGATATAGAAGACTCAAAGTCTTTGTGTTTGCCCTTGGTTTGGCAGCGAAGATTGGATTGTCAGCTACATCTTTTATGATTCTAGGTTACCTTGTCATAGAAAATAGAAGTGCAAACCTGTCATTAGCCCTTATATACATCTTAGTCCTTAGCAGCTGTAGCTATGGGTAGTTTACCAGGATTGTATAGAAGGCCCTGAATGCTTCATACTGAAAAGGATTACAGTAGTTTATTAGCCACACCTTATAACACACAGCCTAATGCAGGGGTGTCCAACTTGGGAACTTTAAGACTTGTGGACTTCAACTCCCAGAATTCCCCAGCCAGCTGGCTGGGGAATTCTGGGAGTTGAAGTCCACAAGTCTTAAAGTTCCCAAGTTTGGACACCCCTGGCCTAATGCAACCCACAGCTAGATTTTTGCATTTCTTGGACTTTTCAATATCGGCAAAAGATTGTCAATGTTTAGTTATACTTTTGTTGTTGTGAGTTTTGTAAAAGAAAAGGTTATACCTCCCAAAATACAGTCTAAGAAGGACTGAAATTGTGTTTCCTGGCCATTTTGTTTCCTGGTATTATTTATCACTTCCATGCCTCCAGCAGACTTACAGAATATTTAATAATGTATCCCCACAAAAAAACTTGCCTGTCCCTATTTTATGCCATCAGATCTCAGGGACAATAAATACAAGTTTCCACTTAGGAATCCTAGTGAGACAGTTGGTCATTAGAAATTGATTTATGTACCATTCTATAGATATGGTGAGATTGAATTTCCCATGAAAATCCCATTATATTTTAAATGCAACTACTACTTATAATGTGGGCAAGAGACAAAAAATTTATCAGGAGAAGTCCTGCCAGCCTTCCAATTATATTTATCTGCAATATCTTACTAAGGGAGAGAAAAACCTTTCTCTTTCATTTATAAATGGACAAAGGTACAAGTAAGAAAAAACTAGCATTCCTCTAGTATCAAACACACCTTTGCTTACTCATTCCTAACACGGACGTTTTACCAGGAACAAGATCCTACTTTTATTTTCATGCCACCTGAACTGGGTGGCTGCCAATTACAGTATAAACAGTACTCTATTGCAACACAGAAGACTTGGAGGCGGGTACAAGATAGTCAGAAGTACTTCTATAAATGTTCGTGTCCAACCACAAAATATTCCCTTGTGTTCACAAACGTTCCCATTTCAGCTTTACAAACTGGTGCTAATCCACAGGCAATCAATAGAAGAAATTTTCCTCACTTGGTGTTTTGCAGACACAATATATTGAGCAACTGTATAGGGTAGGGGTGATGGAATATGTCATCCACAGTTGAAGAAATACTTCAGATTGGAGAAGGCTACATTAAAGCAAGCAGGAATATTTTGAGATGGGTGTAGGAGAGCAAAGGTACAATTGGGAGTATGAGTAAGTTCCTTCTGTAGAACTCTGAATCCTAGAAGAAGAAGGACAGGTCACAATTTTTTTCAAAAGGAGATAAAATGAATTCTGAGTAATGATTAGGAACAAAATGTGGGAATGAAGATGATAAATTAAATGGTATTAAATTGCTAGAAAAAGACAAAGGAAGAAGAAAATTCCTTACCATATTTGCATTGCAAAAACAGGGCAGTTGTTGATGATAACAAAGAGTTGTCTTTATAGTTTGTTGTCATCTGCATTTTTCATTCCAAGTCTGTTAGCCCTATGATTTCTAGAGAAATATATCTGTAAGTCTAGGTGTGCCTGTAGCTTTATATACCAGGATATTTCTATATTTAACTAAGAACTAATGGGATATTTTGATAGTTCAAATTCAGGACTGTTAAGGTAATTTCACTGTATGTAAAGCAACTTTGTCCAGTCTGCTGCCTTCCAGTGCTTCTGAGACAGATTAACTTAAGAATTTTAAAAGTTGTTCTATATTTCTGGAGGAATAACGGGAAGGAGTTTTAATGACTTAAAGAAAAGTATAAAATAGGTTAATACGCAAGTGATATAACTACCAGCTGTATTTGGTATACCTACAAGGGAACAAATGAAGGCAGCCGTTAAATGGAAATTCTAGCATTTTAGATAAAAGAAAGTGGTTACTGCAATCCATGAAATTGTAATAATTCCTTCTGCAAACTCTGGAAAAGGAAATGAGTTACCAGGCTTTCATATATTTTTAAAGTTCAGCAGAAAAAATGTTATATTATTAAAATATTAGCAGGCAACACTTGATGTTTAACGCGAGAAGTTACAAGCGTTGAATGAAAAAGCACAACCAGGAAATGAAATGGATAGTGGCTGTTGAAGTTGCCTTACATTTCTCACAGTCTTCTATTGATATCTCTTTTTGCCCACGTTTTCTTTGTGGAGGAGTAATTTTGGACAAGGGAACATTGCAGACATTTTCGGGACCATGGTTATACCTAGCAAGTAACGAAACATCTGCAAGCAAACAACCAAACTCCAAGAACACCTAGGACTTCACAATAATCAGTAAATAGGATCCAGCTATCTTGAGGCTCAAATTGTTGAGCATAAGGAAAAGAAAACAAATGTAAGTTATATGCCATGCTAATGAGAGCTAATCAGAGCAAGCTTGAAGAACTGTGTTTACCATGTCATAGCACTATGGCAAATACATAGTCACAACTAGCTTTTTCCATAATTTATTGAAGTACTTGATATATATTGCATCAGTTATCTCTACATCTTATAAGGTAATAATTATCATGTTTTAGGGGTTGTGACACCATGTGGGATCATGAGCAAATTGAGTGACATGGGAAGGATCGCACTTCACTTCCATTCCATCTAAATAGTCATAAACTGAATTTGGTTCTTGGCAAAATTCAGGATTTGAGTTTATCGTTCAGTGACCTTTACACTTGCAGCAATGATGCCTGCAAGAGCCCCAACTCATTCCTAAGCACACTCTCAGCAACTAGTTTGAGACACTCTTGTCCAATCTCACCTTCTGTTTTCCAAGGATGGCTCTTTCTAGGCTGCTTCCAAAGATGTGGATTCTCTCACTTAACCTGTATGCTTGAACTAAATAGATGTGCAGCAAGTCTTCTTATGAAGGATCTTGGTATTATTAAAGCTATGGGACAAGGATGAACAAATGGGACTGCCTACTGAGAAACAAGCATTTTTTGTCTTCTCCAGTGAGGACAAAAAGTATGGAAGTGACGCCAAATATCACCAGAAGAGGCAAACATATACTAGTAAGGGATTAAATTTGTTTTCCTTGTGGATTTTCTTCAAATTTAAAATAAAATAGATGCATTAATGTATCCCTGGCTTCACGTATTTCAAATACTAGGTTTAAAAAAAAACTACCACATTTTGGCAATGCAATTTCTAGGTCACAAGAATGGCTGTAGAAACTGTAATGGTCATATGAACTGTGCACCATGGAATTACTATTCTGTCTCTAGAGGGGAGATCTAAGAGGCAAAATAAAAACACCTCGCTAACAATATGCACCATTAAATTTCTATTTTTATTTTTTTATTTATTCTGGCTATAAAACAAGAGCAAAACCCATGAGCCACCATAGATTCTTCACTTTACAGACCCTGGAATAGGGACATCCTGCCTTTTCAGCTCATAATTGGAGTTTGGTTGAGGGATTTGAAGGACAAAATGAGCAAGCTATTGGTTTCATCTTTTAAAATCCTCAAACATCCTAAAAGTGGTGTAAATTTCATTGTTTGCTTGAGTTAAGGTATCATTCACCCCATCAATTCCTCAAGGGCCTTGACAACAACTTTGGCCCACCTCATTCCAATGATGTCATATGCAGCAATACAACCTTGATCCTATTGAAGAACTTATTTTTTAATAGCACCATTCACTGATATAAAACACTCACAAAGAAGCTTTCCCATATCACTGATTTGTTTCATATTTTTTATTTATTTTCTCTTTATATACAATATGTGCTTAATGAGCAGCATGCCGTCTGGGTCAGTTCGTATACATAGTAATACTTCATAAGTTCCTAATTTCTATTCTATTTTATCCAACCATTGATAAAATAAGTCCCAAGTTCGAAAACATTCTGTGTCTTCTTTTTCTTTTATCTGTAGTGTTAATCTGTCCATTTCTGCACAGTCCAACATTTTTTAAATTATATCTTCTTCCGTAGGTGTTTCCTCACTTTCCCAATGTTGTGCAAATACAATTATTGTTGTTGTTAAAATATGCAATATTAAATATACATTCCCTTTATCATATTTTTCTGGTATTATGCCTAACAAAAATAGTTCTGGCTTAAAATCTATATGCTGTCTAACCAAGTATGCATTTTCACCCCAAATGGTTTTGCTTTTGGGTATGTCCACCACAGGTGATAATATGTGCCCATTTTTATTACATTTCCAACACTTGGTAGATCACTGATCTTTGAATACCCATGTTTTGAGATTTGATGTAGAAAAGTATCCTGTCAATAACATTCTCATAAACACTGACAAGGCAATCCTGTCATATAATATATATCAAATAAATAAATATGTATAATAGTTATAATATGATAGATAGATAGATAGATGATAGATAAATGTATATGAAGTATTTATATAATACGTATATGCTGTATATATGACTGTGTAATATATGTATGTATATGTTTATGTACTGTATATCTCATGTGTGTGTGTGTGTGTGTGTGTGTGTGTGTGTGTGTGTAAAGAGAACAAACCTCACTTCTCTTAGCACTGATTTGGTAATAAATAGCTGCGAGAAAAGAACCAAGTTTAGAAAGTACCAAGGAGATCACAGCTATAAACTGTTTATAAATATACATGTCTGGATTTTGAATTTCCAGTTGCCAAGCACCCAAATTTTGATCATATGGACTTGTTGTAGCTTCACTGCTATTGTAATTTCAAACAGTGGCTAAATGAATGGTTGTAAGTCATGGACAACCCATATTAGTTTATCTTTTGTGAGTAGAGGAAAGGAGAATCCATGCTTTATTTTTTAAAACAAAACCTCCAAAAAGAAGACATTTTCCACTGCCTAATGCTGTGAATATCATTTTCAAAGGACCATGTCGAAGTATTTGAAGCCACAAAATAGTTAACCTTTTCCTGTGGAGATAGATTTACTCAATGCTAAATTTCATATTTTCAACCAACAATCTTCAGTGGAAATAAATATACAGCTGTTGTGGCAAATCCATACAATTGTAAACTACAGGTGGTCATACTAGAGATAGTTAATAAAGGTGACTTGACTGCCAAATCACCAGCTGGCAGAATCAAACAACAACAGCAGGAAGAATGTTTGGCATTGCAAGCCAGAAAGCTCTGCAGGATGAAATAAACATTCACAATGGTGCTAACTATTTAGAAAGTGAGCAACAACCTTAACTATGTAAATGCACAGAAATGGCTGATTAAGCAAATACATTTATCACAATAAATATTTCATGAATATCGTTGGAAGGATGATTGATGACACCATTACAAAATCATTAAATATGAAACCAAGAATATTGGTGTAGGGATGGTCAGTTTCCCAGCTAAAATAAATCTAGATGTAAAATTCTGCTTTATCCATTTTGCTCTTTCCAACATTTCCTTCAGTCCCATGATTTCACCCACTCAAAGATACCACTGCACCATTCAGTTCTTGAATGCTGAAAAAAAAAATTCTAAGGGAAACTCCCAGGATGCAAATTATTATTAGAATGATACTTAAAATAGAAAGGTAAGGAATATAGATGAGTTGAGTCCTAGCATACATATCTTTAGATCAGTTGGGATTCAGAAGATAAGTCAAAATACATTTGCAAGAAGACAACCAGTATAGCATATAAGGTTACTCTATCTCTGAACTTTTTTCATCAACATAGCACAGTCTATATAGTATGGCTTATTGTTCAATTTGGATTGCAAGATTCAGGATATTTGAAGACAACATCTCATTTCAAATATCACCTGGCCAAAATGCCTTCCAGAACCAAGTATTCCTGTGGTTTCCTACCTTCTTCCTTTCCATAGAAGCCCCTAATGTTAGATATTAGCATATATCGAGGCAAGTCTCCTCTCTGGTCCGCTAACATTGGCGACGAAGGTGGGATCGAGAGACAGATAGGACGAAGAACGCTACCTCCAGAATCTCCGGATTTGATCCAGCCTAGGAATTCGGCAGAAATTCCGGCAGCCATCTCAGGTCACCGCAGCGCGGCAAATTCAAACGAGAGAAGATGGCGATGCACACTCCCCCCGCTCCATTCGACCCAGTGAACGACGAATGGGAAGCCTTCATGATTCGTTTCGAGTGTTTTCTCGAAGCAAACGAATACACGGGGATCACCGACGCCCGGAAGAAAAACATCTTCCTCGGCTACTGCGGAAAAGAAGTCTTCAACACGGCCAGAGACCTCACCGCGCCTACTCCAATACAGGCAGTATCGTGGACGGCGTTGCAACAGGCTCTACAAACTCATTACGCGCCAAAACCTTCCCGCCATGTTTGCCGCAAGGAATTCAACACGCGGAACCAGAAGGCGGGAGAATCCATCAATCAATATGTTGCAGCCCGGCGTAAAGCAGCAACTCACTGCGAGTTCAGGGATCTGGACAAGCACATCTTAGCGCAGCTCATCTGTGGGTTAAGAGACATTTCACTACAAAAGAAGCTGTTGGCAAACCCGAATTTAACCCTACAGATAGCGCTAAACGAAGCAAGAGCGTCAGAGTCAGCAGAGAAATCATCGGTAACCATACAACGAGGTTTCAGCGTAAACCAGACAGCACCAAGGCAGACCAGAGTGCACTATGAGGACACAAGCCCCGACTACGAGGATCCCGAGTTCGAGGACAGTCACCTGATGCAGAGCAGTCACTTGAGGCCTGGGGGGAGACCCGGATCCCGTTTGCCGCCCTGCGCAAGCTGCGGAGGGAATCACCCCAGGTCTACTTGTAGGTTCAGGAACGTTGTTTGTTCGCACTGCAACAAACTTGGGCACATCGCACGAGTGTGCCGGAGCAGAGTCCCTGCCTCACGGCAGCCACCCATGTACCGCCAACAGAAGCCCAACCCAGGGGCTTGGCGGAATCAAAAAGGGCGCCCAGAGAGAAATCCACAAGTGTTTACCCAGAGAGAAAGTTCCCAAAGAGCTGAGCGAGCGTATCCCCAGAGAGATTACTCACAAGGAGCTGAGCGAGCGTATCCCCAGAGAGACTACACGCAAAGAGCTGAGAGAGCGTTCTATCAAGACGCTCAACGAGAGTATTTTCAGGATATAGATGATGAGATAGAGTTGACCCAGAGAGAGGAGTTGCGAACGTATCTCACCACGATAAATCAGGTCCGCCCCAAGCGGCCCAAAAGGCTGAGAGTCACAGTCCTCTTGGAGGGCTCACCTTGCGAGCTAGAAGTTGACACAGGATCAACCCTGACGATCATTTCATGGGCATCCATGAAACAGGCTATCCCTAGCCTCAGAAAGAGCCAACTACGCGCTCCAGACGTCCTGCTACGAGACTACCAGGGGAACCAAGTCCCCATCGTGGGCCAAGGCACATTCCAGATCCGTTTCAAGGACATCATAGCCCAAGCTGCCCGTGACCATCGCCAGCGCACCGTTACAGAACCTTCTGGGGCTTGATTGGTTTGAAGCCCTGGGGTTAGAAGTCACCGGAATCAACGCCGTGGAAAACAGCAGCGCTGAACAGATTTTTAAGGAGTTCGAGGATGTGTTCAGCCCCGGTCTTGGTAAGTATGTGGGTAAACCGATATCATTCAATTTAGACCCCAAAGTGGCGCCAATCCGACTTATACCGAGACGAGTGCCTTTCGCACTCCGCCCAAAAATAGATAAGGAAATAGATAAGTTAGTGGAGCAAGGAATCCTTGAGCCGGTGGATCACGCGCGCTGGGAAACACCCATCGTGACCCCAGTCAAACCAGATGGGTCAGTCCGCATCTGCGCGGACTATAAATGCACAATTAATGTCGCGCTACAACAGAGCGCATATCCTGTGCCTGTAGTACAGCACTTATTGCACTCGTTGGGGCCAGGAAAGGTATTTGCTAAATTAGACATGGCACAAGCTTACCAGCAACTGCCAGTTGATAGCGCCACAGCGGAGGCCCAAACTATAGTGACGCATAGAGGAGCATTCAAATGCAACCGGCTACAATTCGGTGTGAGTATTGCCCCAGGATTGTTCCAGAGCGTCATGGAACGACTTTTGCAAGGGATACCGGGAGTCGTCCCCTATTTTGACGACATCTTGGTGTCCGCTGCAAACGAGGAGCAATTAAATAAAAGAGTCAGAACTGTTTTGGCCAGAATCAGAGAAAAGGGTCTCCGCCTCAAAAAGGAAAAATGCCAAATTAACGTGCCTAGCGTAGAATTCCTGGGTTATAGAATCGATGGTCAGGGAATACACCCCACTTCAAAGAAAATTAAGGCGATCCAGGACGCCCCCACACCACGAAATCAGACCGAGTTGCAGGCCTTCCTCGGACTACTTAACTTCTACAGCGTTTTTCTGAGGCAGAAGGCGACCGTTGCTGAGCCACTACACCGTCTACTCCAGAGGAACGCACCATGGAAATGGGAACGATCCGAAGCTGCAGCTTTCGCCGGAGTAAAGCGCCTGCTCACCACTGACTCACTGCTTGTCCAATACAGCCAGACCCTACCGCTGGTATTGACCTGCGACGCATCACCCTTCAGAGTTGGAGCAGTCCTCAGCCACAGGATGCCCGACGGAAAAGAAGCACCCATCGCCTTCTACTCCAGGACTCTTTCATCGGCCGAAAGGAATTACAGCCAAATGGACAGGGAAGCGCTAGCTGCTGTAGCTGGAGTAAAACGTTTCCACGAATACCTCTACGGCCGCGATTTTGAACTGATTACGGATCACAAACCGCTGTTGGGACTTTTGGCGGGAAACCGCCCCACTCCGGTCTCCCTTTCTCCACGCATGACCAGGTGGACTGTTTTCCTGGCTGCGTACTCATACAAATTGATTCATCGACCGGGCTCCACTCTCGGACACGCAGACGCACTCAGCCGTTGCCCATTACCTGACATTCTGCCAGACCCCACTCCAGAAGTACCGGTATTGCTCATTGACTGTTTGGACTCTGGACCTGTTTCTTCATATGACGTTGCAAGGTTCTCCTCTAAAGACAATTTAATAAAGCAAGTTCAAACTTGGGTTTGGAGGGGGTGGCCGAAGGGAAACGTGGGCCCGGAATTCAAAGTGTTTTGGTCAAAACGGGACGAACTCTCAGTGTTACAAGGTTGCTTATTGTGGGGGGATCGAGTTGTTATTCCGTATGCTTTACGTAGGAATGTATTAGATGCTTTACATGTGGGTCATCCGGGGATTGTTAGGATGAAGGCGTTAGCAAGAAGTTACGTTTGGTGGCCAAACATGGACAAAGAAATAGAGGAGTGGGTGGCCACTTGCGACCCATGCCAGGAATCGAGACCAGCACCCCCGGAAGCGCCAGCCACAGAATGGGAGAAACCTAAAGCACCCTGGTCGCGAATACACATCGACTTCGCAGGGCCATTCCAAGGTCAGACTTTCCTTATAGTTGTGGATGCATACTCAAAATGGCTAGAAGTAGTCCTAATGACTTCAATCACGGCAGAGGCAGTCATTAAGGTTCTACGGCGACTTTTCGCCACCCATGGCCTGCCCGACCTCCTGGTCTCCGATAACGGGCCCCAGTTCACGGCCATGCAATTTGAGACATATCTAGCAGGTCAGGGAATTCGGCACGCCCTCGTCGCGCCATTCCATCCGGCATCAAATGGACAGGCGGAGAGAATGGTGCGATTCGCAAAAGAGGCCCTCACTAGGATGGGACCAGGTGATTGGCAAACACGCATTGACCATTACCTCTTAATTCAGCATATTACCCCTAGCGCAACGACGGGTAGGAGCCCCGCTGAACTACTCATGGGCCGCCATTTACGGTCTCACCTGGACCGTCTTCACCCAAATTACTCTGCCACAGTTCCCCCAGACTCCACAAGCAAAATTCGGTCTTTTAGCATAGGGGATTCCGTATACGCCCACAACTATGCAGGGGGAACATTGTGGATGCCGGCAAAGATCATTGGCATCACGGGTCCACGATTGTATCTGCTGGAGCTGGAAGATGGGCGGAACTGGAAAAGGCACATCGATCAACTTCGGGGTCGCCTAGCACACTCAGACCTTTGAAACGAAGATGAGATTTTCCTGCCTACAGAAAGTCAGCCACGCGAGAGCCCCATCATAGAAAACTACGACACCTGCGAACCAAGCTCGGAACAAGAAAGCAAGCACGAAGCAGAGCAACCCCCAGACAACGCAACCGAGCAGACTCCGGAACACCCCAGCTACGAGGGCACGAAACCTTCAGAACGTGGAACAGGAAAAGCATCCGATCCTGCAACCACTTCTGACCAACCAGAACTACGACGCTCCTCCCGAGTAAGGCAACCCCCAACATACCTAAAAGACTATGTTACCTACCGCAACGTTCCGTCTAGGAGGGGAGGGGTGTTAGATATTAGCATATATTGAGGCAAGTCTCCTCTCTGGTCCGCTGCTACAGCGGGAAACAGGTATCGTTCTGATTGGTCGAGGGGCGTACCCGATCCCTATAAAAGGGGAACCCTCCGACCACAGAGCAAGCTGGATCACTACTACTATTAATAAAGAGCTGATAAGTCACTCCGTGTCCGTAGTCTGTTCTCTCGTTGCCCCGATCTAACACCTAATATCCAAATATTTTCTCTTTCTCCATCCACGAGTTATGAACTCTGGTCACGACCCACTGACTAGGAGTTCCAGAACCTGATTGAAAGAAACCAAATGATTATTACAGATGTAGAAAAAAGTTATATCTGGGCCTTCTTTGGAAGACATGACTAGGAAGTAGGAATTTAGATGCATTTAGACTGGAGCAGATAACAATATTCTGAGCCACTATTCAGCTGCTTTCTCTATTTGGATTGTACTGGAGAATACTTTCTAAACTTTTTTGCTTGCAATTTCCAGCCATATATGGCTCATTTTCATCTATAATGTTTTATTTCTTGGGTTCTACTACGCCAGGGGTGTCCAAACTTGGGAACTTTAAGACTTGTGGACTTCAACTCCCAGAATTCCCCAGCCAGCCATGCTGGCTGGGGAATTCTAGGAGTTGAAGTCCACAAGTCTTAAAGTTCTCAAGTTTGGACACCCCTGCCATATATCAACCAATTTGGCTTTGACAGCATCATTTTTCTTAAAAAAGGGTTAACTTCGTAGAGAGCTTTGTTTTAAATTTATTCTAAACTCTTAGTTTGGCATGTCTAACAAAATGGTTATTAAAATCCACATTAATTTTACTTTTATCACACCATAAGTAACCATGCCATCCAAATCTTAATTCATAGCCTTCTAGTTCTTATTCCAGAGACTCACCCATTCTTTTGCCCAGATCAAACAGCATGCATCAAAATACAATTTCAGATGTGGTAGACACAAACCCCTTCTTTCCTTAACATTTTGCAGTAACGTATATCTAATGCTTGGTTTTTTTTCTCTTGCCATATGAACTTAGAAATATCCTTCTGCCATTGTTTAAATGGATTATCAGTTGTAAGTATTGGTAACATCTGAAATAAAAAAAGCATCTTTGGTAAAATATTTATCTTAATTACAGAAATCCTACCCAATAGTGATAAATGCAATTTATCCTATCTTTGTAAATTCTGTTTAATATGCCTCGAAAGGGAGACATAGTTATTTTGAAACAGTTTTATTTTTGTATTTGTCAACATAACCCCTAAGTATTTCACCTTTTTCTCACCCTAAAGCCTGACTTTTTATTCAATACAGTATATCATTATCCTGAGCAGACATATTCTTGATCAGCATTGATGTTTTCTGTTTATTTATTTTGAATCCTGCCAAAGCCCCTAATTCATTCAGTTTCATCAAATATTCTACCGTATTTATTGGCGTATAACACGCACTTTCCCCCCCGAAAAATAGGGGGCAAATGATGTATGCGTGTTATACGCTGATACTGTTTTTACAGTAGCCTGAGGCTGCCTCAGCCTCAAACACACATGACCCCATTACCCCGCCTTCCTGAGCGCGCTTCGCCGGTTCGCGTTCCGCGATCCCCAACAGCAGCTGCTTTTCTGTGTGCCTGGCGTTTGAAACATCCGGCTATCTATCTAAACGCCAGGCACACAGAAAAGGATCGCGGAGCGCTTCGCCCCAACAGTAGCTGCTTTTCTGTGTGCCTGACGTTTAGATAGATAGCCGGATGTTTTAAACACCAGGCGCACAGAAAAGCAGCTGCTTTTGGGGCGAAGCGCTCCGCGATCCTTTTCTGTGTGCCTGGCGTTTAAAACATCCGGCTATCTATCTAAACGCCAGGCACACAGAAAAGCAGCTGCTGTTGGGGCGAAGCGCTCCGCGATCCTTTTCTGTGTGCCTGGCGTTTAGATAGATAGCTGGATGTCCTAAACGCCAGGCGCACAGAAAAGGATCACGGAGTGCTACTCAGCGGGGTGTGGGCGAGAGGAGAGAATGGATGAGCCGTCTCTCCTCTCCCCGACACCCGAATAAAACGCTTTCTTTCGCCCGCGGAAGAGCTCGGGCGGGCGAAAGGAAGCGCTTTAGACAGCGGGGTGTGGGTGAGAGGAGGAGAGAATGGATGAGCCATCTCTCCTCTCCCCGGACTCCCAACTAAAAGTTAATAAAAAAAAGTTCTGAGCTACCCTTATTTTGCTTCAAAGTTCTTTATTTGAAATTTAAATTTTTTCCCTGAAATTTCCCTCTTAAAATGAAGGTGCGTGTTATACGCCGATAAATACGGTATATTATTTTGGAGTCCTGTAAAAATATAACCATGTCATCAACAAAGGCCCTCAATTTATAAATTTCTTACTTAGTATTTATATCCATTATTTTATTGTCTTGTCTAATACTTCTATCCAAAACCAAGATGAACTGCAAAGGGGACAAAGGACATCCTTGTCTTGTATCCTTTTAAATTTCACATGGGTTAGTTAATTCACTACTTATGACACTTTTTGCATTTTGTGACGTGTAGATCGCTTTGATTCCTTGGATAAAATTCACTGTAAAGTCCATTTCTTCCAACACATTAAACATAAAAGTCCAATTTAGATTGTCAAAGGCCTTCTCTGCATCTAGAAATATTAAGGCAGCCTGTTTCTCATTATGATATTGCAAGTATTCAATAATATTTAGGACAATCTTCACGTTATCTCTTAGCTGTCTTTTCGGCAGAAAGCCTGCTAGGTCTTCATGTAGAATTTTCAAACATTTTTCTGCCAGAATGGCAGAGTTTATAATCTTTATTTAATAATAAAGATTGGTCTATAATTCTTTGTCTTTGTAATATCTTGATCCTCCTTTGGGAGCAGCACAATATTGGTTTCATCCTCAAAACACTTATAGTATTGACTTGCAAGATCATCTAGCCTAGGGCCTTGCCTGGCCTGTTTTTTAATAGCTTCTGATATTTCAGAAGCGGTTATCGGGTTGTTCATAAGTTGTCTCTGGGTTTGTGATAGTTTAGGTAACTGTTGTCTTGAAAGGTATCTATTTTTAACATATCAATCTCCTGTTTTTTAGACAAGTTTAAATAAAAATTATGAAAGGACTTTTTAATAAATTCATTATCTGTTATTACAATTCATTATCTGTTATTACATTATTGCCTTCACAAATTTTTCCAATCATTGTCTTTTCTCTTTCTTTTCTTAATTTATGTGGCAACCATCTGCCTGGTTTATTTGCAAATTCAAAATGTCTTTGTTTTGCATAGTTCAATTTTTTTTCTATTTCCTGTACAGTTGACATAGATAATTGTTGTAACAATTTAAGATAATAAATTGTAACAATTTAATATGATGTAAAATTTTAGAGTCCATAGGTGTCTTTTGTAGCTGAATTTCTTTCTGTTTAATTTTATCCAATATCCTTTGTATCTTTTCCTGGAATTTTTTTTTTCTCTAAGGATTATACTGTATAAAATACCCCTCATAACCACTTTACTAGCCTCCCATACTATCATTAGCTAGTCCATTTATCCAAATTATTCTCAAAGTATTCTTGCAGTTTCTTTTTCTTTTTGTAAAATCTAAAATTCGAACTCTTTCCTCTTAAAGCCAAAGGCACAGGATTATGGTCAGAGAAAGATTTAGGCAGAATATTCACTCTCAGATTTTATTTTATTTTTGCAAGATTTTTAGATATCCACATCATGTCAACCCTTGAAAAAGATGTATGTCTTTCAGAAAATAAGGTATATTCTATGGCACCTTCATTTTTATATCTCCATGAATCTATTAGTACTAAATTATCCATCATCTCAAATGAAATCTTAGATAATTTACCCTGTGAGGGTTTAACCCCTTTGATGAATGTTCTATCCAAAGCTGGTGTAATCACTCTGTTCCAATTCTCAACATGAGCCAGTTTCCATATGAAAAAGGCAGTAAATGATCCAAAAAATTAGATCTATCATCATTTGGCCTATACATGCTGACCACTATTGATTTCATTCCATTGTTCAATTTCCACTGCTACAAATCTATACTCATCTGCTATAAGTATTTTAGGTTTAAATTTGGGTTTTTTATATATAAAATAACTCCATTAATCTTTTTTACACCAGCTGATATAAATTCACCTCCTAGTTGTTTGGAATGGAATTCAGCCTAAATCTTTGCTCATGATGATGAGCACCCTTTCCAATTTATCCCAATGGAATAAAAAATTTCCTCTGCTTCAGGATACCAGTAAGGAAAGCATAACCTTTCCTTTTTCTCAAAATTCTGATTGGAATTTCCTTCAGAACAATAATATCTATATTTTCCATTTTCAGCCTTTCCATTTTAAATGGCAATCCAAAACCTGATCCCTTATCATTCTTGCAAAGTGAAATAGAACATCCCTTGGTAACTTTCTCATTGTGGCAAATCTGGAGTTTATTTGATACATCTTATCAAGATTAAATTTATTTCCCTTTCCTCTTTATTAGTTAACTGGGCCAAGATCGTTACTATTTTTAATATGATATCTTCACCTGGTTGTTCAGGTATTCCATGGAATCTGAATTGAAATTCTTTAATCCAAGCTTTCAGAATTGTTTTATCTCTTCCAGTTCAGCTTCACATAAAGCATTTGTCTTCTCCAATCCATGCTCCATACAATCAACTCTGGCTTTCACCTGTTTCATGTCTCCTTTCAGATTTTTAATTTGTTCCCGGAGTTTCCTTGCAAGTGAAGAAATCTTGATTTCCAGCTTTAATCTGATATTTTGAATGTGCTCTTGCACTGTTAGCATGTACTCATCCATAAATGACTTTAAAAATTCTATATCTCCTTATAAATATTCTATTTTCTCTGTCTTCTTTCTTATATCCATTTGGGTTTAAACTTGAAAAAAATTTATAAGTTACAGATTTATAGGCTGGAAACCTGTATTTCACTGGATTTAATAAGACTAAGAGTATTCTTAAGAATAGTCAGCAAAAAAAAAAAAGAGTGGACAAAATAGTAACAAGAACAGAAGAAAAAATGATTACAAAAACATACAATTGTCTCTTAAAATTCAAAATGGAGAAGGAAACCATGAAGGAAACAATGATAATTTGGGCTAAAAACTTCGGGTATAATATTGAATTGGAGCACTGGGAAAAATTATGGGGAAAAATTATAAATTGACAATGTCGGCATCCTATACGGAAAACATCTAGAAATGTTTTATAGGTGGCTTTTACCCCCCGCGAGATTGGCCAAAATGTTCCCAAATAGATCTCCAAACTGTTGGAAATGTAACCACCAACAGGGCACCTTCTATCATATGTGGCCAAAAGCCAAAGAATTCTGGAAAAAAATCAATAATGGTTAGAAGACATAATAGCACAAAAAATTGACATGAACCCTGAGCTGTTTCTTCTAGGAATAATAAAAAATATTAGTAAGGATATCCAATATATAACGCTTCATATAATTACTACTGCCAGCATCTCATTTGCCCAAAGTTGGAAACAAAAAACCCATTCTCTCAAATGCAGAAATCATAAAAAAAAGTTGCTAGAATGCTCAGAAATGGAGAAACTAATGATGGAACTAAGAGATAGAGAGGAAACAGTACTACAAGATATGGAATAGATGGTATAACTGGCTCGAAAAGAGATGTAAAATCAATGCATAAGGAATACATAGTAAACACAATGAAAAGAGATGGCATATACTTAGAAATCAATACAGATTGAAATATTGTATATAGATGTATACCGTGTTTCCCCTGAAAATAAGATAGGGTCTTATTTTCTTTTGACCCCCGAAATAAGCACTTGGCCTTATTTTTGGGGAGGTCTTCTTATTTTTGAGGTGCATGAGGTGGCGAGCGTGGTCAACTCATGGCTGCTGCTGCGTTGCAATATTTTCAGGGAGGGCTTATTTTCAGGAGAGGGCTTATTTTAGCGCATGCGCTCAAAAGCCTGATTGGCCTTATTATCTGGGGCGGTCTTATTTTCAGGGAAATAGGGTATATTGTAAAAATGAGAAAGTATGAAACAAAGAAGAATATGTATAAGATAATAGAATGGAAAATGGAAAACCCGAAATCAGAAAAAAAAGAAATACCAATAACAGAAAGCTGTAAAAATGTAATTGTGATTTTAATGTTTGGAAAATGTCAAATAAAAATATTTATTAAAAAATAAAAAAGAAGAGTCAGCAATATTGTAGATTCCCTCTTGTGATGAATCAACACTATTATATGAAAAGGCCTCTAAGGGGAGAAGCAGAGTTTACATCATATGAACCCAAATGACCAACCAAAAGTTGTTTAAAATGAAACTGTTCCTGCCCCTCACAGCAGTCATCACAGTTCATACAAAAAGTTCAAATTCCAAAAGCCAAATCTGTTGAGTCAGCTAATAATATAAAATTCACTGGAACGTTTAAGCCAAAAAGTGTAAAAATAGTTTGAGTAATTTCCACATGGTTTAGTTTCAGATTGTATCAGGTTCTTATTCTGGCTCGGCTATCTCAGCTCCACCCTCTCGCCATCTTGAATCACAAAGCCTCAAAAATGACAGAAATTCCACAGAATTTTTTTGCGCGGGAAGGAACAGACGGGAGGGGGTGATCACATTGCTGGCCTGCTGCTGTTTTTGCGGCGAGCCCTCTTTTTGCCCCGGAAGCTGTACCGGTAGGTGGTACAGTGTTAATGGCGGGGACTGGCTGCGCATGCGCTTAAATATTTGGGGGTGGGCTTATTTTCAGGGGAGGGATTATTATGGCGCATGCTCTGAAAAGCCCGATTGGGCTTATTAGCAGGGCAGGTCTTATTTTCGGGAAAACATGGTAGATTGTTTGGTACAGTCATCATGTGATCTCTACATTGCACACTTCCCAAGAATAGCTCAATGCACAATATGTTATAATAATCAAATTTGTGCTAGTATTCAGAGTTCATTTATTGGGGGGGGGGGGAATGTAGCCATTAACATGCTTCCTGTGTATTTATAAGTCAGAGAAGAGTTTATGCTTATCTGGGAGGAGAATAGTGCTTTAAAAACAATACTATTATGCAGTAAAGAATTGTTGAAAAGGAGTGCTGAATATCCTGCTTGCTAAATCTTTCACCATAAAGATCTACTGTTCTAATTTAATCACAGGGCAACTCAGTGATTTAATAGTTTCATTTGGACAATGTGAAAATGTTTGTGGATAAATTATAATTGAATCATGGACTTGGGGATGATTTTGGAAGCTGCCCATTGTAATCTCCTGTCTGTTCCCCTTTTTAATGTAGCTAAAGGATTCTTGCTAAATGGCTGTCACGTGTTGATTTTATTTTACTTTTATTATTGATATTTTGGTTATTTAAAATAGATTTTTTATTTTAAAACCAAAATTTATTTTACCCCCCCCCCTTGATTAAATTGGTTTAATCCAAAATGTCTTTAGAAAATTTCTTCTAGTGATTTTTTTTTCTTAAATATTCAATTAGAACATTAATGTTATTTTTGTGGCTATATTATAAAACCAACCAATCAGTTAATCTGGTACACCTTCTATATACCTAGCCTTGCAATATTTGAAGAATACAATCATACTTCCATTTAATCTTTTTCTCCAAGCTAAAGGGGTCTTCAACTGTTCTTTGTAATACATTTTGTAATAGTAGCTGCATGCCACAGTTTTGTCAACCTTTGCTTCTATGATATTATGGGGATTATATGGTGGATCAGTTGACAAGCTGAACTCATCAATTAATTATTATTCAGCTCTTGAGTCAGAGGAAATATTGTGAAGACATTTCTGTACCACATCTTTAGAACTATAAAGTGTGATTTCCTACTGGTGGGAAAGGTTCCTTGTTCTGCCTTCTGGGATTATTCAGATACGCCTCAATAATACAGAACAGAACAGAACTATTTCTTGTTCTGTGTTTTTTTTTTAAAAAAGTCTTCCAAAGTTACATACAAATTTCAATGAGAAGCCAGTTAATCAATCAGTATCAGTACCTATCTTCAATCTAAAATACATGAACTTTTAAAATGTTTTTATAAAACCCAGAAAAACTAACACTAATGAAAGAAGGGAGGGGGGAGGGAGACAGAGACAGAGAGAGAGAGAGAGAAAGAAAGAAAGAAAGAAAGAAAGAAAGAAAGAAAGAAAGAAAGAAAGAAAGCTTTGATTTCTTTTGCAGCAAATATATTTACAAAATTATTTCTTAAAATCCATGATTTATTAGGAAGAAGAAATTGAATAAGAGGGAAAAATAGATCACATTTGTTTTAAATCATTTTTTAAAAATTCTGAGGGCAAAAAGCAACTTCTGTCACATTAGAACCAATGAAATATGCCTCTTTTCTTCCTATTCTTCCCTTTCAGCAGCACTTGGAGAAACCACAGGCTTTGCATTTTTAAAAAAAGTGGATACAACTTTCTGTTGCATTTTTTAAAAAGTAGACTTTAACCATAGTATTTTGTCATTACAAATCTTTCATAAAGGGGTTGTGGTTTCACCAATATTTGAAAATTCAAGAAAGACATCCTCACCATGTGATGATGATGGGAGTAATCTATAAAAAGCATTGCATCCAATTTACATGCCTAATATGTTACAGTAAAAAAAAAATACTATGTCTAAAGCTATTTAAATAGCTTTTCTAATAATTGGATTGCCTAAATCTCAACCGAAAACTTCAAAAAATAATCTGAGGTTTCCCTCATTGATTTCTAAAAGGAGGTACTGTGGAAGTATAAAAATGAGATGCTACAAAAATGTTTGAATTGTTATTTTGATATGCATTAATAACTACAAAACATAAAGGTTTTTCCTCTTATTGGAAAAGATGGCACATTTTAAAATAAAATATACCAACAAACAGCAACCTAAGAACTGCACATGTAATAATTAGGCTTACCATCTGATACTTTTTATTTCAGTACAGTGTATTTGTCATTTAACAGTCTTTGGACTAATCCTCATTGGTCCTTGTTAAAGAAATAAACTATTTTAAATGTTTAGATGCTATATAGCGAAAAGTCACTGCCCATTGAGAGGCGACATAAAAATAGCTTGCTGTGCATAATTGATAGTGAAGGCAAATCAATAGCTGTCACAAGTTGTTAATCTGTGCTTTGAAATATATTCAAAACAGAATCTGCTCTCAAGTATCCCATCTGGACATCAGCCAAAGTGCTAATAAAGAACCACAGGCACCAAACGACCCATTCATGATGGTGACTTCTAATTCCTTCCCATTTAAAAATTGTCAAGGCCCACACCGAACAGCCCTTCAGCCTAACATGTTCCCAATGACTGCTATAGATATGTTGGATCAACTGTAAGTAATCATGCTGTCAGAAAGAAACTGCCTACATCTGCACATTTCCAGGACTTAACAGAACTAGGTTTACAGATGACATTCTTGCAGTCAACAGACAACTGATTTCCTTTTAACTTTTTATTCAGAAAAGTATAGGTTTTCTGTTTGTCTAATTATTTGTAAGGAAATATGCATTATGCATACGAGTGAGGCCTGATATTAAATCTTATACATGCTTACTCAGAAGAAAATTGTCTTATGTTTCATAAGGAATAAACAAATAAATAAATACTGCCTGAGACTTTCATTTTGATAAATAGGCATATGCTTGCAAATTTAAATATAATAGCAATTTCAGTCAGCACCCATACCACTATTCAGCCCTATTTCTTCTGGAATTACAATGTGGAAGAAATGTCTCAACTTCTCCAGCACCATCATTTCTGAGCAGTCACTGAATATGGTTTAAGTAGACAGTCAGGTTATATAATCAAGACACGGCAGTGAGAAATTGCCCTTTTCGTAGTGATGAACAAAAAGCTTGACATCTGCAACTGATGTAGCACTGAAAGCAGAATACTTTCTTCTGTTTGCTTCCTGGGCAGCTAGAAGAATCTGCCTGCTTATCTGCATACTGCATATGGACAAGGAAGGCTTGCTTATTTTAAAAACGCAATACTTATTTTATCCTTGACAAGAGAAAGGTGTCAGATTCAGGTCTAGCTTCAACTCAAAATATATAAATGATTAAAAGAAACAGAATCCAGTACCTGGGTCTTGTGATAAATTGAAATGGGAAAAGCTATTAAATTTAAGTTCAAATATCATATGTCCTCTAAAATGTCAGTTCCTTGTATACTTTCAACTGAATGAGGCTGAATGAATTTATGAGGCATCACTAAACTTAAAAAGTACCATGAGTGTATGGTGAAGCCATGCTTACTTTAAAGATGTATGTATGTATCTATGTGTATATGTACTGTATATGTATTTGTATTGAAATAGAGAAACACCCCCACAACATGAATAAACATGATGATACCTCCCGCCTACCAGACATCTGGAAACCAGCCCTAGTCAACAAACGAGCCCCACCCACCACCCAGTCCGTTACAACACAAAACAACAACGGACCAACGGCCAGCACCAATCAGCACCAATCTACCAATCATGATACAGCCACACATCCAATCAATCCACTTGCTGAAACGGAGCCAGCACTTCCCTCCCCCTCCAAGGTTTGTAGAGGGACGGCAGCTCCGATCACGCTTTAAGCCCAAAACACCAGCCTGAAGATGGCAAGTGAGACCTCGCCGAAACTTTGCCAAGACAATCTCAATCTTACATGGGAAAAGACCCGAATACAACAAGACCAACACACACACACCAAATATTTACCTGCTGATAGTGACTAACAAAAGGAAGAGTTCCTTTTCAGAAAAGAAAGAATGAATTCAAATACTATTTGAAGCCTCCCAAACCTTGCTGACCTAAATCAAAGGATAACACCCTTCTAGAAAGGACATGACAGTGAGGTTAGAGTGTCAGAAAAGAACTGGGAAGATTCAAATGCAGAGCCTAATGAATTAGAGGAAATAAAGTGACTGTAGAACAGCCAGGGAAAAGGGGGATGTTTAATCATGCTATTTGCATGGGAACCCATTAGAATAATGACTCTTGTTGGAAATGAATGATATTTTTTGCCTGGAAGAATCTTGGATGTTCTCTTTTATCAAAAATATAAATGGACCAGATTATCATTGTTGTGACATAAAGTATTCCTAAAAAGACTAGTTTAAATATTTTTCTAAATATTAATTTAAAAAATGAACAGTTGTAACATTTCTTATAGGACAAATGCATGCTGAACAACATTACCTTAGTGAAAATAAAGTCTATCATTCTTTTGCATCTGTTTATACTGAAGTGTGCATAACACTAGCCTAAAGACTACCCATGTGACTAGCAGTCTTCCAAAAGAGAGAATACCTTCTATCAAATGCTATTTAATGGAGTAAAAGGTCTTGATCTCTTGTTTACGTGAGTCATATTCATAGGTTAATACTTCATAGTATATTGAATGTACCTCTTAACAACAGTTAACAATATCTCTTCTTCACAATAAATATGAAAGTCACAGTACAAAGATATACTAAATAAAAGAACAAATAAATGCATTTTGTCTATTTACAAGTAAATGTGATTCTAATGTTAAAAATGTCTGCTTACAAGCATAGCTACATTCTTCATTTCCACGTAAATGGGATTTATGAACAAGTGCCAGTCAGTACCAGAAATTTAAGCATGAAGAACTTTAATTGGAAGAAATACCATTGGCTGATCAGTCAGTTCCTTAGAAAAAGCAAAAATTACCCTGCAGCTGTAGCACAAGCCATACTTACACCTTATAAAAATCAATAAAACTCTTTTTCAAGGTTATTTAAGATACAAATGCCAGTATAAAGCATTGTCAGTATAAGATTATGCTGGTAAATTTTACTACATAGGAGCAAATATAATGTATTGTATGTTTGATGGCAACTCCCGAATTGAATGTTCTGTCTAAGTGCAAGCTTAACGAAAAATTACTTGGATGACAGGAAAACAGGTGTGTGTGTTACTGACTCATCCCAAAATATGACATTTTAATAGAGTACAAATTAATGTTCTGAGAGTAAATCAGAGAGGTGTGTCATTTGAAAAATTCAAAACCCGAGTAAGCGTGTTCAAAGTGTTCAGTCATACTAGTAACTAAAATTAGTGGTACCACTAAATTAAAGCTGCCAATGGCAAATCTGGTTGAAAGCAGATTATCCTTTAGCAATGCTAAAGAAGTGACATAAAAGCAAGGACAGATGCTGTTATAGCTTCCTTTCCATCAAAAAGACGACAAAGATGACAATTTCACAATGCAAACTCTACACCAACATACTTATGTACCCTGTTGCAATTCAAATATAAAAGGGTGGAGTTTCTGTCATGATGCCCGTGGCACATTTTGTCATCAATGTGACTATTTCAGGGCTGTCAAACTCGCCGCCTGCAGGGCTGATGCATCATGTGATGGTCACGCCCATTTTAGCAAATGGGGGGGAGTCCTTATAGGTCACGTGACATCACTGTGACACCGCGAGTTTGACACCCCTGATCTATTTCCTTTAACAAGTATGTTAATTTTTAATTTGGTACCTGTACACCGCCCCGAGTCCCTTCGGGGAGAGGGGGCGGTCTAGAAGTCTAATAAACTAAACTAATAAACTAAACTATGTTGCATAGCTTTTAAAGAGAAAGCAGGTGTTCCTTTGAAGAGTATCTATCTGAGCAAATACCCTTTTGCTCAATAAAAATATGATCTGCGGGAGGAAAAGATTTGGCCCAAGATAAATGACAGTACTAATGAAAAATAAGAATCTGGCATTTATAAAGCATAAACATAATATGTGTGAATGAAATATGCTAAGTAGTACTACTTCTTTCTATGGAAACTCGTGAAAGACAAAATCCCCCTAAAAGTCTATAACTTAATAGATTGCTAGAGCTACTGTAGACCTAAGTGCAGAAAATGACTATGTATCATGTAATTTATTATTCTCACCTTATGACAATCATACACGTGCTCTACTAGGAGAACTCTTTGTGTGCCAGTTTTTTTCTTCTATGTAAAATGAAGATAATATCATTTTATTCTCCACTGTTGAGATTGAATCCATTAAGACTTACAGAACTTATTTCAGCTCTCTAAATAGAAGGCAGCATTGAAGTGCAAATTATATTATCTTAACAAAAGATGCCATCATTAGAATAAAGAAGCTAAAATTAAAACCAAACATTTTTTTCATTCCTCAGCTTGTTGAAATTAGTCTAATGCCTATGTCAAAGCAAGAGAAATAATAATAAATAATGAAAGGTGGGTGATGCTAATTGTTAGAGAGAAAGAATAGCAAAATCAGCAGCAAAGAAAAACAAATTTAACCGTTGGCAATTGCTCACTTGTGTTATGTTAAAACAAATTAAATTCTGAGTTATGCTACCACTGAAATATGCTATTTGCTAAATAGTTTTGGGCAAAAAATCAAGAGAAAAGAAAAAAATATTAGCTTCAGAATTTTTCTATTCTGCTCTGACCATTTTTGCGATTTACATCATCAGTATAAAATGCTTCATTCTGAGCCAGATAATGTTATTTATATCAACAAACAATGTTCTGGGAATATAGAGGTTTTGTTTTACACAATCAAACTATTGTCCACCTAGTCCAATTTCTGATGGTTTGATATTATTCATGCTTCTAGAATAATAGAGGATGCAAGAGGCTTCGCACAGGATGTAAAAGGACATACTGTACTTCAAAAGTAGATGGCAGCATGATATGGAGAATGATGGAGATCCTGTGAATTTTAAGAGAGGGATTGATTTATTGATTAAATGCCATCAAGTTGTTATCAACTTTAGTAATGACACAGACAGATTTTTTCCATGGTGATCTGCCATTAACCGTTTAGGTCTTCCAAAGTAGACTCATTGTTGCTGTAACTAAGTCTATCAATCTTGCTGTTAGTCATCCACATTTTTTCCTTCCATCTTTACCAGCATTAAAGTCTTCTTGAGAACAAGGTCTTTGTATAGTATGTCCAAAGTAGGTTAATTTGAACCTGGTCATGTGTGTCTTCAGGACTCTGGATTGATTTATTCTATCACTCTTGGTTGTCCTTTTAGGTATCCTTGCTGTGAATACATACTCTTGGCATACACTCCTGACGTTCTTCAATTATCCTTCTCAGGAACAGACCTCTTCCACGCGGTACACCACACTGGATTCAGGGAAGAGGAGTGGTGTTAAAGGATGAAATGGGCATCTTACATTTATGCAAAACTTTATTTTACTCTTAAAACCTCACAAAGATTTGCCCCAATATTTAAAATTAAGGTGATGGTAAGGATCTAAGAGATTTTCAAAAATAGATGTAATGTAGTGGTTTTTGCATATCTGATCTAACCCAGTATTGTTAACAGTGACAGCAGTTCACCATAGTAGGAAATGCCAGAATTCTGCATGCAATACATGTGTTCTCATCCTGGCACTTGTTATATTGCTGACAATTGTATTCTCATAATATTATCAAACAGTGCCAACACTTGTAATTTCACAAATATTAATATTATTATATATGATTTGATATGAAATAAATAACTTAAAATAAAAAATACACAGAAAAAGTGACTTAAGTGAAATGGATTTTAAAGAATGAACTAATTAACTGCAGAAAATAATTAACTTGCATGAAATCATGATTTGGAAAGTCACTTCTTATCTGAATGAAAATTATAACTTAGGGTAAGAAGAATGACTGTGTTCCAAACCTAACCTACATGTATTAAATTAGTGAAGCATTACCTTGAAGCAGTTATCTTAAGATTGAAAAGAATAAATCTGCTCTATAGTTTCGTTTCCAAATTCAAACATTACATGTAGCAAGATGCACAGATGTAAATAAACTTCCAGCAATGTTAAATAGTCATGAACCATATTTCAAATTATTTAAAACATAAACACACACACACACACACACACACAATTACAATTGCAATATTTGAATTTCCTTTTCATTACATCTTTTGAGTAAGACTCATATATACTGCCCCATACATCCCTACGACCCATCCGCTCGCACAGAGAGGGACTTCTCCAGGTGCCGTCCACCAGACAGTGCCGAGGGGCGGCGCCTAGGAGCAGAGCCTTCTCTGTGGCGGGCCCAGCCCTGTGGAATGACCTCCCTCCGGATATTAGGACCACCACTGACCTCCGCTCCTTCCGTGTAAAGCTCAAGACCCACCTATTCCAAATAGCTGGCCTGGCTCAACCATAACTTTATAACGCTCCTGACGGGTTTTTTAATTCGGTAATTTTATTCAATGGGATTTTAAATTGTGTTTTTTAATTGTCTTCACTCATTAGTCTACCTCCTCCATGCACATGTATATGTCTTTGTTTCTTATGTATGTATGTGTGTCTTTATCTGTATTTTATTTGCTTTGATTGTACGCCGCCCCGAGTCCTTCGGGAGAGGGTTGCGGCTAATCAAATAAAATTATTATTATTATTATTATTATTATTATTATTATTATTATTATTATTATTATTATTATTATTATTATTATTATTATTATTATTATCCATAACTGTTGATTCACAATGGATCACCAGATCTTCTGTGGCTATCAATTTTAATACCAACTGGAAATGACAACCCAACTAGGCCAACAAAAACTCAAAACACTTTAGTATAGAATTTATGATTTAAGCAACTGTTTTTATAATAGCAAGGACAAAAGAAACATAAGACATAGTTTTCCTGCGTTAAATCATCTTTAAGTCTACATAAACCAGTCCAACTTGATAGTCAACCAGTTTTTGTACCAATCTTGTCTAGCATCAAATTTCTGTGGTGCTTTGCGTCTTAATTTTCTGTTAAAAGATAAACAACTATAGCAAACATTAACGTGACATGAGTAAATGCAAGGATACCCATGATGAAAATCTGATGTGACCTCAGTTAACAAGATTTCTTCATGTAATGTGTTTTAAAAGGGTATGCTTAAGCCTTGCTGATTCATTGTTTGAATTGGGCTAATGGCTTTCATTCAAGTTTCCCTATTTTGTTCTAATTGCACAGTTCTTATATCCATACATGTATACCTGTAAAAGTATGTGGGAATGACCTTGGAAGACTGGGAGAAGAGACCAATTCAATTTTTTAAATATTGAGAAATAATACTGCAGTTGCTCCTTCAAACAGGTAGCCAATGTATCAGAGAAGTAAGATATTTAGCTTAGCATCTCTCTAACACAATGTAATCATTGTGGAAGCAATGCATTTTATATAGGTTTTGCTGCTGTGGAACTGTGTATTTCCAAAGCAAAAGCATTTACAGAAACTAAAGTATCCAAAATGTCTTCAGTAAATTAATCTGTCCCATTTTATGACCTTCTACCTTCACAGCAGAATCTATATTACAAACCTCGGTTAGTAACAGCACAAAACTAACAATAAGATATATGAGTTTATCAATCCATTAATTGGTAATGCAACTTTAAGTTTTAACTTTTAAATAAAAACACATACCGGTACATAACAAAACAACTGCTCCTCGAAAGTTGTATTTGTGTGGTTCTGTATATAGTATTTCAAGAGATGAGGCCATAATTATATGCATATTCAACAGCTATTATAGGATGAAAAACAACATTAAAATAATTTAACACACATCTAAATTTAAGCAAGTCGTATTAGTTTTCTTGGTGTTTAGATGATGGAAGGGTGCTTAAGATTGTGGTCCCCACCAAGCACCTATGAATCAGGTTATAATAGAGATGTATAATTTAATTAAGTGCCTAGTAATTCTTTGTATGGTGAAATGCCATTAAGCTTACCTCTTGAAATATGTGTAGTGCCTTTATACTTTGTTATTTATTTATTCATTTATTCATTCATTCATTGGCTTAATATGACTACCCAATTGGAGCATATCAACTCAAGTAGTTAACAATAAAGCAAAGAAAAACATGGGGTTTTTTTTATGGCGAACTTTACAATCAGCACTAACCTTTTATCAAAGTTACTCCATATAACATTTTTTTACACAGATGAAACTGCCTATTTTTCTGGTAAAAAAGATATACAATTAGTCTTTGACCTATGACCACAATTGAGCCCAAAATTTGTTTCTAAACAAGACAATTTCTAAGGGAATCTGTCCCATTTTATGACCTTTCTTGTAATAACTGTTAAGTGAATAACTGCAATTGTTAAGTTAGTAACATGATGGTTAAAAATTCTCCCTTCCCCATTGACTTTGCTGTCAGAAAGTTACCAAAGTTGATCACATGATTCTGGGACACCGCAATCAAATATATGCCAGTTGCCAAGCGTCTAAATTTTGATCATGCGGCTGCAGGGATGCTGCAATGGTTGTGTGAAAAATTATAAGACAGTTTTTTTTTTTAGTGCTGTTGTAACTTTAAAAGAATGGTTATAACTCAAAGACTACTGTAAAAGCAAATTAACATTTTGCTCTGTGGATGTTACAATGAACCTGTTGACAATATCCAAATAATTTTAACTTATGATACATATTGTTTTTATACCTTATTTTAGAGGTAGAATAAACATTGTGTCAATATGAGATTTTTATTATTAAGTACATTGCATTTTTGCAGCTTGTCCATTAGATGAGGGATACATCAATCCAGAGAGGTGGGCGAGGCGTGGCCTCAGGGGTTTTTTCAAATTTTTAATTCGTCTTTTAGGGGGTTCTAGGGTGGGGGGAGGGGTAAGCCAGGCCGAGGGAGGGACCAGCGCCAAGCCGACGGGTGGAGTTAGTAAGGAAGTGAGCGGAGCCATTAAGGGGGGGGGAGAGTAGCGACACTCCAGAAGAGGGTCTTTTCATTCCAACGGTCGTGGGGAGGGGCAGGTGCGAGGGTAGACAGAGATTGCATCACCTATTGGGAGACCGCGGTCGTTGGGTACGGCCGGTCATATGTCCCAACCCCCGCAATCTAGGTGGTCAGGACCTACAGAGCCAGGGCCTGAGGCTGATGCTGATGCTATGCAATGCCAGGTCCGTTGTCAACAAAGCCCCCCTCATTAACGATGTGGTGTCGGAGGGGGAGCCGGACCTGGCAGGAATTACGGAGACCTGGCTGGGCCACGAGGGAGGTCTCCCTCTCGTGGAAATGTGCCCGCCAGGTTACCGCGCATTTCATCAGTCACGGGCACTAGGCAGGGGTGGTGGGGTAGCGGTCATTGTGAGGGAAGGTCTTGAGCCGAGACAGACCATTGTGCCTCAGATAGCCGGTTTTGAGTCCCTGTGCGTGAAGTGGGGCCCAGGGAAGCAGTTGGGCTTGCTGATTGTATACCTGGCTCCTCGCTATGCATCAGCAGCCCTGCCTGAGCTCCTTGGGGTGATCGCCGAGATGGCAGTTGAAACCCCCAGACTGTTGGTCATGGGGGACTTTAACTTGCCATCGGTAGGGGAGACATCCGAAGTAGCTCGGGAGTTCATGGCTTCCATGACAGCCATGGACCTGACCCAAATAATTCAGGGCCCCACACATGAGGGTGGACACACACTGGATCTTATTTTTGTCTCTGGCCAATGGAGGAGTGATCTGGGAGTAGAGGATTTAGCTATCACCCCCGTCATGGTCTGATCACTCACTGCTCCGGCTCGACTTTCCAGCCGCTACTCCCCACTGCGGGGAGGCGGAACCGGATTGCCCAAGATGGTTCCGCCCCAGGCGCCTGATGGAACCTAACAGGTTCCAGATGGAGCTCGGGCCATTTCCTGTAGCCCTGACCCACACCCGGTTGGAGGACCTAGTGGCTGCATGGAATAGTGCGGCCACTGGGGCCTTGGACAGGGTGGCGCCTTTGCGGCCTCTCCTGCGGCAGCGAACCACCCAGGCCCCTTGGTTTACCGAGGGGCTGAGGGTGATGAAGCGCCACAAGAGACGCCTAGAGAGCAGATGGAGATCGTCACGCTCTGAATCTGACCGAACTCAGGTGAGAGCCCATTTACGGACTTACCTTGTGGCATTAAGAGTGGCCAAGCGTCAGTATTGTGCCACTCTTATTGCGTCCGCAGACAACTGCCCTGCCGCCCTGTTTAGGGTGACCCGCTCCCTCCTCCAACAGAGGCCGCGGGAAGCCCCTTTGCAGGGCAGAGCAGAGGAATTTGGGGAGTATCTGCAGGACAAAATCGCTCGGATTCGAAGCGAGCTGGTCCCTGCTAGTGGTCTGGAGGAGACGTCGGAGGCGGGTCGTGAGGTACCATTCTGGGAGGAGTTTGACTCCGTTGCTTCCGATGATATGGACAGGCTGCGTAGGCGACTGCGAGCCACATGTTTATTGGACCCGTGTCCCTCCTGGCTTGTACTGGCATCCTGGGAGGTCACACGAGGCTGGCTCCAGGAGTTAATCAACGCTTCTTTGAGTGAAGGGTTCCTGCCGGCCGCCCTGAAAGAGGCGGTGGTGAGGCCCCTCCTCAAGAAGCCTTCCCTGGACCCAGCTTTATTAGCCAACTACCGTCCCGTCTCCAACCTTTGCTTTCTGGCGAAGGTTGTAGAGAGTGTGGTGGCACAACAGTTTCCACGCCACCTGGAGCAAACTGATTATCTGGACCCGCGCCAGTCCGGTTTCCGGCCCGGCCAAAGCACAGAGACGGCATTGGTCGCGTTGGTGGATGATCTCTGGAGGGCCAGAGATGGGGGATGCTCCTCCATCCTGGTCCTATTAGATCTCTCGGCGGCTTTCGATACCATCGACCATGGTATCTTATTGCATCGATTGTAGGGGTTGGGGGTGAGGGGCACCATTTTGCGGTGGTTCTCCTCCTACCTCTCCGGCCGAGTGCAATTTGTATTGGCAGGGGGTCAGAGGTCGACCTCGAGGCCGCTCCCTTGTGGGGTGCCACAAGGGTCGGTCCTCTCGCCTCTCCTGTTCAATGCAAACATGAAGCCGCTGGGCGAGATCATTCGTGGGTTTGGGGTAGACTACCATCTGTACGCGGATGACACTCAGCTGTACATCTCTACCCCAAACCACCCCAACGATGCTATCGAAGTGATGTCCCGGTGTCTGGAAGCCGTACGGATCTGGATGGGAAGTAACGGACTCAAGCTCAACCCGTCCAAGACTGAGTGGCTGTGGCTACCGGCACCCCGGTTCAACCAGCTTATTCCATCACTGGCCATCGGGGGCGAACATCTGGCCCCCGTGGATCGGGTGCGCAATTTGGGCGTCCTTCTGGATGCCCGGCTGTCCATGGATGACCATGTGACAGCCGTGGCCAGGGGGGCGTTCCACCAGGTTCGCCTGGTGCGCCAATTGCGTCCCCTATTAGACCGGGGCGCCCTTCGCAGAGTCACTCATGCGCTTGTGACGTCCCGGCTAGACTACTGCAACGCTCTCTACATGGGGCTCCCCTTGAGATGCACCCGAAGGCTACAGCTGGTTCAGAATGCGGCCGCGCGGGCAATTTCGGGAGTTTTTACCTACTCCCACGTAACACCTCTCCTGCGCGGGCTACACTGGCTGCCTGTGGCTTTCCGGGTGCGTTTCAAGGTGTTGACCATCATTTTCAAGGCGCTCCATGGCACAGGACCTAGTTGTTTGCGGGATTGTATCCTGCCCCATACATCCCTTCGGCCTATCCGATCACACAGAGAGGGACTCCTCCGGGTGCCGTCCACTAGGCTGTGCCAGCGGGCGACGCCTAGGGGAAGAGCCTTCTCTGTGATGGGCCCGACCCTCTGGAATGACCTTCCCCCTGACATTAGATTGACTACGAATCTCCGCTCCTTCCGTCAGAAACTTAAAACCCACCTGTTCCAGCTAGCCGGCCTGGCCTAATTCCAGCCTTCCCACCTCGGCTTTGGTTTTTAAATTTTATGATTGGTTTTATGGGTTAGTTTTAATTTTTATAAATTGTACAGGGGTTATTTAATCTACTTTTAACGATGTATATTATTGTTTGGATGGTTTTTTTAAATTTATACCTGTACACCGCCCCGAGTCCCTCCGGGGAGAGGGGGTGGTCTAGAAATCTAATAAATTATTATTATTATTTATTTCTTGGATTTCTAGACCGCCCCTTCTCCCAAAAAGGGACTCGGGGCGGTGTACAGTCAATGCAGATAAAAATACAATCATAAAACAATTAAATGCATTTGGATGGAGGAGATAGGCTGTACAAGAAATAAATATATTCTAAAACCCTAAAAACATCCCCAATTAAAAACCCAAACCCAATTAAAATAAATCCCCGGGAGGTAAAACTAAGAAAGTGCCAGGCCAGCTGATTGAAATAGGTGAGTCTTTAACTTTTGACGGAAGGAACGGAGGTCGGTGGTGGTTCGAATGTCGGGGGGGAGGTCATTCCAGAGGGTTGGGCCCATCACAGAGAAGGACCTACTCCTAGGTGTCGCCCGCTGACACTGCCTAGCGGACGGCACCAGGAGGAGTCCCTCCCTGTGTGAGCGAATAGGTCGCAGGGACGTGTGTGGTAGGATGCGATCCTGCAGATATCTAGGTCCTATGCCATGGAGCGCTTTAAAGATAGTGATCAATACCTTGAAACGCACCCGAAAGGCCACAGGTAGCCAGTGCAGCTCGCGCAGGAGCGGTGTTACGTGGGAGTAACGTGTACTCCCCATGATAACCCGCACGGCTGCGTTCTGAACTAGCTGCAGTCTCCGGATGCGTCCCAAGGGAAGCCCCATGTAGAGGGCATTGCAGTAGTCCAGGCGAGTCGTCACCAGCGCATGAGTGACCGTGCGCAGAGCACTCCGGTCCAGTAGGGGGCGCAACTGGCGCACCAGGCGAACCTGGTGGAACGCCCCCGTTGCCACGGCTGCCACATGGTCCTCCAGTGACAGCTGGGCATCAAGGAGGACGCCCAAATTGCGCGCCCGCTCCACAGGGGACAGTTGTTCGCCCCCTATGGCCAGCGATGGTGTCAGCTGGCTGAACCGAGGTGCCGGTACCCATAGCCACTCGGTCTTGGAGGGGTTGAGTTTGAGTCTGTTGTCCCCCATCCAGACCCCGACGGCTTCCAAACACCGGGACATCACTTCGACAGCCTCGTTGGGGTGGTTTGGGGTTGAAATGTATAGCTGAGTGTCATCAGCGTACAGGTGGTACTCAACCCCAAAGCCACGGATGATCTCACCCAGTGGCTTCACATATGCGTTGAACAGGAGAGGCGAGAGGACCGACCCCTGCGGCACCCCACAAGTGAGTGGCCTCAGGGACGACCTCTGCCCCCCTGTCAACACACATTGCTTCCGGTCGGAGAGGTAGGAGCCGAACCACCGCAGAACGGTGCCTCCGACTCCCATCCCCTCCAACCGGCGCAATAGGATACCATGGTCGATGGTATCAAAAGCCGCCGAGAGGTCTAATAGGACCAGGATAGAGGAACAACCCCTATCTCTGGCCCTCCAGAGATCATCAACCAACGCGACCAAGGCTGTCTCAGTGCTAAATAAATAAATAATAAGATCTTGCATAAAAGGCATGCTCTAGATCTTGTGCATTGCAGTGTGTTATTTGGTGGGGCCCAAGAAGAGACTCTGTCTGGAATATTATCCCCCAAATTAAATTCTCTGCAATCTTGAGGCATGTAATAAGATCTTGAAGACATGGTCTTGTTACCAAGCCTGGGACTCAAGTGTATGATTGAACCCTTATCATGATTGTGTTAATTGTTGTTGGTTTTTCTCTCAGTTGTTGACTATATTCTTTTGTGTTTTTATCTAATATGTAAGCATTGCTAGCTCTCCAGAACCATGTATTGGAAATGGATAACTGTGTAAATTGAATGAAAAAAAATATTTGCTTGGAAGTAACTTGTTAGGTGATTGCCGCTTACCCTTTTTAACTGCTTAGAAAGCTCTGTAATATTTAATTGGGATATGTAAATAAAGAAGGTCTGGTAGATCATCTTTGCTTTATAGCGTAACAGCTTTTTCATTTTTTTAAAGAAAAAAAAACAAATGTAAAGTTATTCAAGGCTCTCTGTTCTTCTTATGGGATGGCTATGCCTCGACACTTATGAACTATTAAATGTATTACTACAGAAACATCCATAAGATATTTCTAAAATAAAAGGCAAGTCAATGAATAATATAACAAAAAGACAGAAAAAGCATTTTCAGTGGCAGCTAACAATTATTCTAAGGGCTTGCCCCCCAAAACATATCCAAGTCCCTCAACAGCCCCGCAAAATGGGGGAACCAAAAAGGGGGAACAAATTTGTCAGAATTCTTGGTACTTTTTAGCTCCAGATTTCACTTTTATTCTAAAAAGGTCAGTGGGTCTAAGTGATATTTAAAATGCTGAAGCTCAAACAACTCTTTCAATTGCAGTCCTCCCTTCTCCCCAGTAAAACATCAATGCAACTATTTGCCTGACACTAAAGAACTCCAGGTCTACCCCTCTCCTTTTGCAGGCTTGAAAGGCTACCTAGAATCCTAAATTACCAGAGCAGAATCTGACCACGAGTGGACAACTAGGACACCCACGTCGAGAAGTGAGTACAATTCTTTCTGGATAATCCCTTGGGGCTTATTTATTTGAATAATTCCACACTTGGCCTTTCGTTTCTTGAGGCAGAGAGCACTTGAGCCGCTAAGAATCAGGGCGAGCCGATTAGTTGTTCCTTTCCTTCCGTAACATTCACTTTCCTCCCCTCATCCTTTCCCCAAATAACCTCCTAGGACATTATTTTTAGCCTGCGTAGCAATGCTTGAGAACCACGAACATGAAGAATCTTTTTAATGATGCAGTTCTCGGACGCACCCTTTCTTTTTTTGATCGAATTTTCTCTCGGGTAAATCCAAAGAAAGACAGAGGCCAGCTCTGAAAGACTTGGCCAACGTGCTTATCCTTCTTCCCCTCTCACCGGAGCTGGGAGAAGGAGCCCGGTATTTACCCAACTTTTTTCAGGTTTACAGTTGCTAATCCACCTCCTTAAAGCGACGCGTCAAAGGGGGAAAAAAGGGGCAGGAGGGAACCTCGAGTTTTCTAGCGTCAATCCAAACCAAGCCCGCGGCTGCAAATGAGCCACGTGGAACCTTTGCTCTGGAGGTGACTTCCTGCTTAGATTAACAAACTGGCTTGAAAGATTAGCAAGGAAAGCAGAAGGAACAAGAATAATATTCAAAGAGAACCGGGGGGGGCAAACGGGGGGGCAGGCACATCGTATTAGGAAAGGGGAGAGGGGGAAAAAAAGTTTGTGATTTTACAGAGAGAGAGGAAGCGGGCGCGCTGCAAGAGGCCGGGAAGGAGAGGCGGTAACAATTGGAGAAAAAGGAGGAAGGCCGAGAGAGGAGGAAAGGAGGAGGAGGAGGAGGAGAGGAGGAGGAAAAACGAAGCTGCAGGGGAGGCGAGCAAGAGCCAAGCGGGGCTCGGCGCCAGGCGCTGTCTGTGAGGGGAAACAGAGGCGGCCGCAGCAGCAAAAGGAGGAGGGAAGGGGAAACACGCAAAGCTCTGCGCGCAAGTGAAGAGCAGCAGTCGCCGGGAGGGAGGGTGGGCGACAGTGGGATCCCAGTGGCGGCGGCGGCGGCGGCTGGGGAAGCCGGTATCGCCGCCGCTGAAGATGCGGCTGAAGCTGGGCTTCCTCTTGCGCGCCGTCCTCCTGGTCGGTTCCTTCCTGGGGCTGCTCCTGCTCTGGTCTTCGCTTTCCCTCCGGGCCGAAGAGCCAAGCCCGGGGGAAAGGAATCGGGTAAGTGGCTACCGCGAAAGGGAAGGGGTGTGCGCCTGCGGGGGGGGGGAGGTGGAGTAGTGCGGCTCCGCGCACCGGCCGACAGCCCTCTCCCGTCGGCTGCCTGGGTGTCGGGCCGAAGCCCCCTTTCGATCTGGGTCCGGCCGAGAGGGGGCGGTGGCGGCGGCGGCTGGTGTTCGTTCTGCTGCCCAGGCTGCGGCCTGTGGCGTTGGCAAGGCCTGCGAAAGGGCAGGGGCGGTTTTGGAGGGGCTCTACTACGAGCTGGGGGCTCCCTTTGCCATGGGGAGGCGGTGGGCAGGTGGCCGCCCAGCAGTGGCAGCGGGGCGGGTGGTGTTGCTTGAGGCAGCCGGACATTGCCTGCTTAAATACGTTTGCTGATGTTAGATGAAGCGGGACTTTGCCCTTAGCAACCTACTCATATGTCCGGAAGGTGGAAAAGGCTGTGAAAAAGCCGTAAGTAATATTACAATGTGAAGGGCCGGTGTAAGATGCCTCTGACATCAGACTGTGGAAACAAGCGAGATGCTTTAACACAGGATCTTCTGACAGGTGCTTCTCTCTGAAACAATGGCATACAGAGATCCATAAAAGATTTTCTCTTTTTTAGTATCTCTGAATATCTTCCCATAGAAAGATACATGCAGTTTAATAATTAGTATCCTTTCAAAACTATTTTTGATCCGTATGAATGGACTGGAAATGTAATGGAATAATTCTGTCTTTAGCCATTTGTTTTTCATCTGTTATAAATTTAATATTTTCTCCCCTGTTCTCTCCTCCCAAATCTTGTAGTTAGGTTTGGCTGTGAGTTAGTGACTCACAGCCCAAAATCAACCATCACTTGTTTTTTTTTTTTTTAATGATTAAAGATGGACTTAAACCTGAGCCTCCCTATCTCAACACACAGCAAAAATTAAAATGTAGGCAGAAAAAAAAAATCTTTACCCAGAGGGCTTTGCATTGTATCTCATTTAAACAATCAACCTTCTTGCATGTACTCTTACCATACCGGAACTTGTAGTCCAGCAGGTGGTGTATTTGTGTGCTGCCTTGCACACTTGTAGTCCAGTGCTATTATCTTGAGTTCACTGGAACTTATTTCTAAAGAAACAATACATGTAGATGTTTAAGTTTCATAAATAAATTATGTGAAACTAATAGCCAATGTCAGTGCTTATTTCTTTGTTTACTTAATCCTGCTTTTTTTGAGATCTGAAAAAAAGATGGGCATTTTAAAAATCTTTTTTCCAAACCAAAAGATCCTTAGTATTAATATTTTTGATTACTGGTAAAGGTAAAAGATAGTGTTTATAATTTTGGTACCAGTTATACCAAAACTTGGCAAATTTGATGATTTGTTCTGGTATTGTAGTTGGATAAAATCTCACTTGTGCTTTTTTGAATTAAGACTCAGTAGTGCATGCGTACATTTTCTGGCCTTTGTGAGTTAAATATCAACTGTTTTTGTTTACTGTAGTCTGTTTTTTAAAATTATAATGGTACAACTTTGACTGAAATATATGCAACCAACAAAATTAACACATTTAATTTCTAATGGTCTATTGTATACACTGACTGGTGTTCCATCAACCTTAGGTTGCTTTCAGCATTGATTTTAATTTAAAACATTTATATAGCCATCCGTCTTCTATCAAAATCTGGGTGCTTCCCAATGATCAATTAAAACAATATCAATAATAAAACAACATAATACATAAATATATTAAAACCATAAACATAAAAATGGCACCAACAATAAGCCTCCAACATAAAATCCTTCATAAAATCTTCTTACCCATCTCACCTATCCCAGTGCTTGGTGAAAAAACCAGTTTTTCAATGCTCTTTGGGAGGCTAGGAGAGCAGAGAATCTGTTGGATTTCAAAAGGGAAGATGTTCCAAGGGTAAATCTAATAATTCCAGAATTAGCTCTCTCTGGAATGTTTTCAGATAGAGGTTTGCAGTACAATAGTATAAATACAGGTAGTCCTTGCTTAATGACCATTCAGCCATTTAAAATAGTGTGATGTTCAATAAATGGTGGTTATGTCCAGTTGTTGCAGCAACCCTACCGTCATGTGATCAAAATTTGAGCTTTTGTAACTCATGCTTAAAATTGCCCACCTATCTTCCCCATCTCTCTTTTGATTGCCCTGTACAGCAATGCTTGTCTCAAGCAGCACTGGGTTTAAAGTAGAGGCACCGGGGTGATTGGCTGAGATTGCTGAGGGATCAGGTTTCTACTTTAGCACAAGTGTCACTACTACTAAGAATTCCATTGTGTGAGGGATCAAAAGGGCAAAGATGGGACAGGTAAGTGGGTGGGGAAACTGAAGAGGAGGCAGTCCCTTATGGATGAGGCTTGGGGCTGGGAGGGAGCCAGCTGGAATGACTTGAATCAGGTTGGGTCCTGGCATAATGACTGATGGGGTTTAGTTAAGACAAAGGAATTGCCATTGCTAAACAGCATAGTCAACATGATGTCAGACTTTTATAGTCCGAAATTGCTGTCATAACTTGAGATCACCCATAGAACAATTTGTTTATTTCCAGTTGAGTCTTTGGTAGTTCTTTTTAAGAAGGAATTAAAATGTGCATATTGCCTTGATTTAAATCAATCTGATGTCAAAACTGTAATAAATACAGTAAGTGTTTCACACTGAGAACCTTCTAAAACAGGGATGTTAGCCAAATACTAAAACAATTTGTGTCTAAATTATGTACATGTTAATAAAAACCCAGAAGGTTAACTGCAGCACTTTGACACTGTTGTATGTAAACCAGAATACTTCAACAATATTTTGTGAGGCATGTTACATTTAGTCAATTGTCCCTGAAATATCAGGAGTAACAAATTCCTTTTCACCAAACACTACTTAGGGCAATAAAAAAGTATAGATGAGCTCCCATATTAATTAGTATAAGGCAGAATTATTAAACAAAGAATGCTCCTGGACTTAAAATAATTTTAAACAGATTGAATTCATATTTAAACTTACAATAATGATATACAGTAATGACAATAATGTGCTCCACAAACTTACATTTTTTAAAATTAAAATCTTTGATAGTAGGTACTAACAACCTGCAGATTCCAAAGTCTGTACTTACATGAGAAGTTGTACAATGTGTTAATGTAATTTACTCCTAAATTTAAAAAAATAAAGGAAAGAGATAAGTGCATATAATAAATTATTCTTTGATATTAGTTATACATGTACATTCTTATTTTGTTGATATGAATATTGATTGTGTAGGTACTGCTCCTAGAGTGTGTTTTATGAAAACCTCTTCTTCAGCAACAAACAGCTTGGAGGACAGTGTTAAATACATTTTCATATCACACATCTTAAATATGAACTTAGAGGAAAAGGCTCAATCTGTATATGTAGACTATTAAAAAAAAACAAATATTAATAGCTTACTTTGTACTAATGCAGGGCATGAGTCTATCCAGAAAGTGTTGACTAACTTGCTCATCCAAGGTTGTTTCTTGCCTTATTTTTAAATGTGTCAAGTTTATAACAAGTGTACATTCATTCCTTTTACCTGGAATGATTTTTTTTAAAATTCGAAGAACAAGTGACCTAACCTGAAATCTGCATGTAAAACATGCTGAATTTCCACTGAATCTCTTCAAAACAACATCTTTCAATTGCCCCTAAATAAGCAGTAGCCTGTGCTTTTAATGTTTTGCTTGTAAATTCATCTATTACTATATTTGTTACTGGTGTTTTCTTTTTCTGAAGAATAGTATAGATGAGGTGTAAGTAGAACTTCATGAATTTTCAATCCCAAAATAGCATGTAGATCAATTTCTAGAGAAAATTACATATAGTGTTAAATATTCTAGGTCATTGTGCTTTTTGTCCTCTTTTGTACTATGATAATTTGGCCATTAAAAGTAATTGGATCATTTATCATTTGAAAAGTGTCACAACACTTTCATGGAACTAATGGCATAAAAGAAAAAGGTAAAATTCTGAAGAAAACAATTACATCTATTTTTATAAAAACCAAACATTGTGGGTTGTACTTCATAGATATTACAGATATTGTGATTTGGGATGATCTTTTGTGCAAAATACAATGCTGAGGAAACAAATAGTGGAAATCAAAGCAGCATAGCCTTCTGCTTTGCTTAATTTATGCCTAACTGCTAACCTTCTTTCCCCATTAAACATGAGCTTTCTAAAAGACACTGTTTGATGATGCTACTGAAAAGCTTTTGGTTTTTTTTTTCCAATAATCATAGCTTCAGTTCCAAGAAAAAGAACATTGGTTGATTGTGTTTAAGTAAGCATTCAGTACAATATTGTTCGCTAACACTAATTGTTTAGCAGTGAACTATCTGCTTTTGGGGCAGTGTGCCATGAAATTAGTTAACAAGTAGTTCACTGAAAAAAATAACATCCTCACCAACTGTGTTGAACATTGATTGTGATACAAGAGAGGTTCAATTCCAGCTCCTGGGGATAATTTCTGTTGATATAAAGAATATAAAGCAAGAGCAGTCTTCAAAAAGGCCACAAATCACAGCTTTTCAACACTAAAGAGCTTGTGAAATCCTGAAACAATGAGTATTTTGATTGCAAAGTCCTACTAAATTTGTGTTGGCAGAATTTCACTCTATGGAATCACAGGCCAAGGAAATGTGCATGTTTAACAATTGTGTGAACTTTTATAGTACAACGCTTAGCTGTATTTAGACTCTATATAAAACCAATCTGCATTATTCCAGATAAACAGAGTAACTGTCCATTATGACCAGCTTTTGGAAGATCTGAATTCATGAATATGCAGTTCAAAAGATTGTTGAGAAAGCAAACAAAAATATTTACAAATTCATAAATATGTTGCAAATATATGATATGAGGAAATTTTGGGGGAGAAAGGGTTTGTGGGGAAAAATCCAGGGCATAATACAGTATTTTTATTTGTTAGTTCAGTTTATATAGATGCCTATTTCACATACCTTATTTCCTTAGTGTAAAAATATCCTTATGTGCAAAGCCCGAAGTACTTTACAGGTGGTAAAATTGCATATTACATTAGGTAAAATATCATTTCAACTGGAGCTATGATATCTATTACATTTGCACAGGCTTGCAAGGAAAAGAGAAAAATAGAGAAAAATAATTTGTGTTTAGGTTGGAAGGCAATCTAGCTATTAATTAGATCAACTCAAGCTTAGCTTCTTTTGAGATCAACCAGTTGTTTTTAGTTATCACCTCCTATGCTGCCTAGGATTTAATTTGTTCTAGGCAATCCATGCCTTGTTGGAACATCATTTCAGAGATATTTCTTTACCTAAATAGAGAAACAGAATGACCACAGGCAGGCAAAAAAGCAGTAGCACTGAGAGCAATTTCCAACCTTCTTGCCATCTTCATGCGCAGGGGTACATATCAGGAGTACATGTGAGGGAATGCACAAGAGGTGCTACATGGGTTGAGAATGGTAGTGGTGTGCACCAAAGATACCACATGGGTCAGGCAGGGCATACAGATGCTAGAAATGATGCATGAGAGGTGGGTGGGTTGGGTAGAACATGGTGCAATGACACAAGTCAAGAAAGGTCCATGAGAATCATTGGGGTGTAACAAGGGGGTGATGGTATGGGTCAAGAAGGGGACCTCAGGGTTGTGTGAGAAATGAGCCAATCGTGGGTAGCATGGATTGGGAACGAGATGCTGTGAAATTCAGGAACAGTCTGTGAGGACGATGTCAGTTGGGAATGATGTGGGGGATGCACAATGAGCCAGGGATGTGGGTCAGGAAAGGTAGATTTCTTCACATTGTGATGGCCTCATTGGTTTTTGACTTGGAAGAGGAGGATAAATCAGAACCAGGGCTATCAGACATGGAGACCCAGGGTTTCCAGGAAGCCGCCTGAGGGCGAAAAATGGCCCAACACGCAACCTGGAAGTTCGGAAACGGATTTCCAGGTTGCCTGTAGGCTGCCTCCGGAGGGTGAAAAGCAGCCCAATGCGCAAACTGGAAGTCTGTTCCCGAACTTCCGGTTTGCGCTTTGGGTTGTTTTTCGCCCTCCGGAGGCTTCATAAAAGCCTCTGGAGGGCGAAAAACGGCCAAAAATGAAGGCCGAAGTCAGCTGGCCAGTGCACGCATGCACACTGGGGCTGATAGGGCAATGCTTCGCATGCCCTAACAAATGGCTCCACATGCCATAGGTTTAGCCATCACGGCCCTATGATGTGCTGTTTTGCCCAGTTAATGGACATCAAAACATGAAGTTTATAGCTAATTAAATTGTACTACTATACTATGAATTTTCTGTTATTATAACTGTTAGAGCTGGGACATCGTGGCTCAAATTACCACCCATTAAACTGAACATTAGTTTGATTATTTTAATCATTTTTAAAATTTGTTTCCTTACACTGACAATTCCGGGTATTAAGTGTGAACTTGGATGGTCTTGTTTGCTCAAACAAATCATAATTATGATTCATTGACTTATGACACAGTATAAATGCTAACACTACTCTTTCATGTAACCTACTTTCGAATGTTTTCCATGAAATGAAGTCAATTTGAAACAGATATTGAAGAAAAATTGTTACTAGGGTGACAAGGGATAAAAATATTTTAAGTCCACAACAGGCGCATAATACTCATAAGCAGCTCAATCTGACATCTCTTTAATTAACAGAACTATAAATAACAGGAAGAAATACAACATAATAAGAAACGCAACATTCTGTTATTATAGCTAGTCTCAATACAGGTAGTCCTCAAATTACAATGACAAACTGGGACTGGAATTTTCATCACTTTGTGATGCTTTTGTAAAGCACATCATGTGACCACATCACTTAGCGACAGCAATTCTGGCAGTTCCACTGTCTGCATTAAACAAGGATTATGGGTTGTTGAGTAAGATGTCTTAATTACTTCCTGCCAGTTTCTAACAAGCAGTTCAATGAGAAAGCTGACAGGAAGCTGCAATTCCTGGCTATCTTACAAGCAGACTGATGAGAAGAAAAGCAGCAGCTGTGACATAAGCAAGGCCGGGCAGAGGAAGTGCTTGAAATAGCGAGATGTGTGGCATAGAAATTTAATAAATTAATACATAAATAAATTAGTGTGAGCAAGCTCACTCATGAGCAGCTACTGCACCCTAGCACAAGCACAGCCAGGCTGGGGATGGTTGCGGGAATGCACCCATGACATGGGTGGGTAGGCACCCATGACATGGGTGTGGGTAGGGAGCTCTGGAGGATGGAAAACTGTGCAGGTGGCTGCTGTGGCAAGGAGCAAGCAAGGAAGGCACCCATGACATGGGTGTGGGTAGGGAGCTCTGGAGGATGGAAAACTCTGCAGGTGGCTGCTGTGGCAAGGAGCAAGCAGTGGCAAGTGCTTACAGTGGGTAGAATTCCATAAAGTTACACAATTCAAAGGAATATTATAAAACAGAGTGTCCTTCAAATTATTTTGAATTATATGCAGTCTTCAACTTACGACTGATCATTTAATGACCATTTGAAATTACAATGGGCTTTGGAAAAGGTGCTTTACCATTTGTAAAGTTTTGGATCTTTTTGGATCTTGAGCTTGTATTCTGAAGTGTTGGCTATTCCTACCAGCTTAGTGTTGTCTGTAATTGTGCTTTCCTTCTATTCACTCATCTAAGTCATTAATGAAGCTATTGAAGAGTACTGGATCTAAGACAGAACCTTGTGGTACAGCTTCAGGTTGTAGAAATCAAACTCGGGCTGTAAATAACAGCTTTAGTAACTAAGCATTCCTTCAGATGTATCCCATTCAATTTCTCCTCCTACAATACAGGTAGTCCTTGAGAAAGCTACGACCAACACCCCAAACTACTTACAATCATGTTTCTAAGTTAAGTGTCTCCATGGTTCTTTGTCCTTACAACAGACCAGAGATGGGTTCCTACCGGTTCAGTCCAGTTCTACCAAACCAGTACTGCTGCCTTCGAACAGAGAGCGAACCAGTACTCTGTTTTTGTTAAAAGAAGGCACGCCAACCCACCTACCCACCCCTGGGTTATACTTACTTTTATTCAAGTTTCCAGCTGATCCAGGGCGGCAGCTTGAATTGGTGCTCTCAGCTGTTTTCCCTTTTTTTCTGACCAATTTTCATTCAATTTCTCACGCCACACAGAACACATCCGGCACACGTGCGCACACAGCGAACCAGTAGTAAACCGATTAGGAACTCCCCACTGGAACAGACCACTGGGATGCTGAAGTATTCCTGCCTCGCTTCTCCCCCATCTTCTGAGAGGACCAACAATACTCAGGCCTGCTCCCCATGTCTCCTGGAAGCAGTCACCATTTTTGGAGTCCCAAAAACTTGTCTGACTGCCTGTAGAGGAAGACTACAGTCTAGCTTCTAAGTCCTAGCAATCAGCCAGATGAACATCTAAAGTTTGCAGAGACCCAGCATCCTTCATTTTGTTGCATAAGTCTCTAGTCTCTAGTTTTGGAGATTAACATTTTTTTTTCTCCAGTTAAAGGGAAAAAGCTGCAGGAATTTTTTTCCCCCTTGCTTGCTTCTTTCCTCTATTCTTCAGCCCTGAGACCAGGTTTTTAAAAGGGCTAGAAAGCAGAGGAGGACTGTTTAGTTTTGGCACCTAATTGAGATGTGTGGGAGGGAGATCAACAAGTCTGCCCCTGCCAGCTTTTTAAAAATTTTGTTCATTGAAGAAATGTGGTTTTGTGTGAGGGAGAGAGAGATTAAGCAAGAGAAAGTTTTGGGGACTCTCATCCTGAAGCTGCTGCCTTTTTATGCAGCAGCTTGCTTCTAGCTGGAGGTAGGAAAGCTTTCCTGCCTCCTGATAGCCAGCTGATTGGTGCAGAAAGCTCTGAAAGGCTAAATAAATGGTCCTTTAGTTTTGCCCCAGAAAGTTGGGGCACCTTGGCAAGGGGAAGGACTGAGGAAAGTTGGGAAAGACAATCACGGCCAGCGTATCCTTCCCCAGTTTTTCTCACTGGCAAGATAGTCAGTTATGCAGAAGACTGGCATGTGAGGCACCTGAGGGGCAAGAGCGGTGCATGGCATATCTTGGGGTGGGGGAGACCTTGAGAGGCCTGCAGCAAGTGGGCTTGTGCCTACACTCCAGAGTTTCCCCCATCCCCAAGCTCCACTTACTGACCTGTACATTCATTTAACGAATACACTGGTAAAAGAAGGAATGACTGGTCATTTCACTGTCTACCAAAAATTTTAAAAAATGCATTACATTTGACAGTTTCCTATGATATACAGAGCTGATGGCTTCAGTTTCATACTTTCACTATGCTTTAAAAGCTGCATGAATACATTTACTAAATGGTAATCATTTTGAATATAAGTACCACTTTGAGATTCAGCACAATTTTCTTCAGTCTCATGATGACAAATGGATTGTTATGGATGATATTCACTGAAGATGTCCTTGGTTAAACATTATGTGGATTGGAGAACATGGTTCTGTTGACAGGAAGTATTGAGATGAAGATTCTAATAGCTGTCTTTTGGAATGGTAATACTTGGAGAGAAAAGTTTCAGGTATATATTGAACACTTTTCTTCAGGTACATAGACAATATCAAAAATGTAATGTTAGATCCTAAGGATTTAGATTCTATATAAAAATAGATGAGTAGGGAAAAAATAATTAAACTTAGCCTTTACTGCAAGGTCACATGAACATAGTGAATGTAAGTGCCACAAAACATGTTGCCTTTCCAATAAAAAGTTTTCTCACAGTTTGTAAACAACTAATTTATAAAAAAGATCAAACTTTCTCAAAGAAAACTTCAGTGTTTCAAAACAAATAAACTTAAAATGGAAAATTTGTGCATAGAAAGTAGAATTTAGGACAGAAGGAGCACGAAAAAAACAACAAAAATAAGTGTATGAATTAATTTTAAAAAATCAGTTGCAAAGTTCCCGAATATCAATCACAAGACCATGGGGATTCTACAGTGATTGTAAATGCAAGAACGGGTTATAAAGTTACTTTTTCAGCATGATGTAACTTTGAACGCTTGATAAATGGGGCAGTCATTAAGCAAAGTCTACCTGCAAGTCATTACAGTGAGGAACAATATGTTTAACAGATACAAACTGAAAATCTCAAATTGACTTTCAGTGAAGATTTTTATAAACCTATAACCTCATTATAATACTCTCATGTTATGTCAAATATTTTAGTCTGCATGGAAACAGGAATGGTTCTTTTAAAAGTAATAGCCTATATTTGCCAATTTTTAAGTGGCTTAACATTTTCTTATGCTTCACTGATTCTGTTAATTGTCCTTGATGTCTTTTCATCAAGGTGGAAAGTAAAAATCCTAGACAATTTGTGCTATAACAGTCTCACTTTTCTCAGCTATCTATAGCTGTGATGGCACGCAGAGCCCTCTCTGTGGGCACATGTGCCATTGCCAGCTGTTCTTCTGGTTTTTTTTCTTTAGGCATGCACACTGGCTACCTGGTATTTGGGTTCAAGCACTCCAGACCAGCTGGCCAGCACACATGTGTGCGCCCGAAACCCATATACCACCTGGTCGTCTGGTTTCCAGCAAGCAATGTGCACTGGCAGCTGGTTTTCGGGTTTCCGGGACTCCAGTGAAGATCAGCTGGCTGGTGCACATGTGCTTGCTGGAAACCAGAAGACCAGGTGGCAATGGCACGTGTGCCTGCAGAGGGCTGGTCTCAGAGTTTCTGGGGCTCTGCCACACACATGTGTTCCAGTTTGGGCACTTGGTGCCGAAAAGTTTCACCATCACTGGTCTATAGGTTTAGAGAGAATTTCAGCCAAATTCCTGTCAAGATTTTGAGATATTACACAGCAGACCACTCAATGACCAATAATGAATTTCATCTTCAAAATGACCGTTGTCTTACCTGAACGGTCATTCTCATGGCGCTGCGGAGAGTACAAGGATGGGTTAACACAGCCTGTTTGCCCATGGACTGAGTAGATTTTTCCCCTCTGGCCACGCCTCCTTTGCCTCTTCTGGCTCAGTTTTAAAAACGAGGTCTTGTCCGACGAAGACGTTCTCAGCTCACACCTGTGCAAAGATACAATCTCGGAGCTAAACAATCACCCTGGGTGGGTCTTGTACTCTCCGCAGCGCCATGAGAACGACCGTTCAGGTAAGACAACGGTCATTCTCCATAGCGCTGCTTGGAGAGTCCAAGGATGCCCAAGCTATTGTGTCCCAGGGCGGGAAGAAGTGACATTGTCCGGAGCCTCAATAACCTTCTGTAATACTCTACGGCCAAAGGAGGCTTCGGCAGAGGCAAAGGAATCGATCTTGTAGTTTCTAATGAAAGCCGTGGGAGACGCCCACGTGGCTGCTCTGCAAATGTCCGAAATAGATGCTTGAGTCGCCCAGGCCGCGGTCGTGGCCGCACTTCTGGTGGAATGTGCCGTTACACGAGGTGGAACCGGCTTGCCCTGAAGGTCATATGTCATCTTAATGCAAGCTCGCAGCCACCGACCTATGGTTGAAGATGACACCTTGCGACCCAGCGAGCCTGGTTGAAAAGACACAAAGAAGGCCTCGGAGTGCCTGATGTCCTTAGTCCGTTTCAGGTAAATGCGGACTGCCCTTCGTACGTCCAATTTGTGCCACCTGCGCTCCTTGGAGTGTTGAGGGCTGGGACAGAAGTTCGGGAGGATAACCTCCTGAGACCTGTGAAAATGAGAATTCACCTTCGGCATGAAGGCGGGGTCTAACCGTAGGATGACCCTGTCTGGGTGGATGATGCACAGCTCTTCCTTGGCCGAGAAGGCCGCAATCTCAGATACTCTTCTGGCTGAAGTAATGGCTATGAGGAAGGCAGTCTTAAGAGTCAGATGTCGAAGAGATACCGTCCTCAAAGGTTCGAAGGGAGCCGCTGTCAATGCCTGCAGGACAAAGGGTAGGTTCCAGGTCGGGTACCTGTGCACCACCTGGGGTCGGATGTTGTAGGCCCCCTTCAAGAAGCTCTTGACCTGAGGATGGTGACTCAGGGATTGAGGTTGGTGTCTGGCTAAGATGGTGGATAATGCAGCCACCTGGCGCCTGAGAATGGCTGGTGCCAGTCCTTTGTCCAAGCCCTCTTGTAGGAAGTCCAATAACTGAGGGATGGACGCTTCCACACTGTCAATGTCCCGTTTGCTGCACCAGGAAGAAAAGGCAGCCCAAGTCGCGTCATAAATGCGAGTAGTGGCCGGACGTCTGGAAGCTTGGATGGTTTTAATGACGTTGTCTGAGAGGCTCTGGTCCTTTAGGAGCTGCCCCTCAAGTGCCAGACGGCTAACTGCAACCATTGGGGCTCTGGATGGTTGATGGCCCCTTGACGCAAGGATACCTGGTCTGGAGGAATTCTCCACGGTTGCTCCACAGACAGATCGACTAGGTCCGCGAACCAGGATCTCCTGGGCCAATGTGGAGCCACCAGAATGAGCTCCGCCCCCTCCTTCAGCAGCTTATAGATCACCTGCGGGATCAGAGGGAGGGGTGGAAACGCGTAAAGAAGCCCTGGAGGCCAGTTGGACCTCAGGGCATCCGTCCCCTCCGCTTGTGCTGACTTGTAGCGGGAGAAGAACCGCTGGAGCTGTGTGTTTGCCGCCGAGGCAAAGAGGTCGACCTGTGGGAGACCAAACCTCCTTACCACCTGTGCGAACAGGTCCGGATGAAGTTGCCACTCCGAGTTGTCGATGGTCTGACGGCTCAACCAATCCGCACTCACATTGCTGGTTCCGGAGATGTGATCCGCCCTCAGCGACGCTAAGTGAATCTCTGCCCATCGTCCTATGGCCTCCGCCTCTGACATGAGTCTTTTGGAGTGGGTCCCTCCTTGTCGGTTCACGTGAGCCTTTGTGGCCACATTGTCGGTCAGTAGCAGAACGTGGAGCCCCTTCAGCTGTTCTGCAAATATCTTCAGCGCAAGCCGGGCTGCCCTGAGTTCTAGCCAATTGATGCTCCGGGCTGCCTCCGCGCTGGACCACCTGCCTTGCGCCAGCTGACCTTGGCAATGCGCCCCCCAACCGTAGAGACTGGCGTCGGTCGTTACCACGATCCTGTCGGGTTCTCTGAATAGGCAGCCCTTCTCCACTGCTCGAGACTGCCACCAACTCAGAGACCGAGTCACTCTTGGTGGGATGCGAACTTTCCTGGTGGAGTTGCTGGTCTTTGCTCTTTGCATTGGAAGTAAGAACCATTGCAGTTCCCTTGCATGAAGACGTGCCCAGGGAACTATGTTGAGGCAAGAAATCATGATCCCTAACAGTTGGGATAGCTGCACCACCTGCCAGGACCTGTTCCTGTGACACGACCGGATCCTGCTCCTGAGGTTGCGGATTCTTTCCGGAGACAGGGACACCTGGCAAGATACCGAGTCTATCATGGCGCCCAGGTGTTGTATGCGTGTGGCAGGAGTCAGGTTGCTTTTTTCCATGTTTACGGAAAAACCGTGGTCTTGTAAGGTGTGAACTGTGACGTTTACATCTCTCAGCGCTTGCTGCTGGGTCCTTGACTGGATGATGATGTCGTCCAGATAGCACTCCAGGCGGACTGGAAGCTTGCGCAGGTGGGCCGCCACAGCTGCAAGAAGCTTCGTGAACGTTCTGGGTGCAGAAGAAAGTCCGAACGGAAGCGCCCTGTATTGGAAGTGCTTTCCGTTGTAACACAAGCGCAGGAACTTCCTGTGTGCAGGATGGATGGGCACATGCAGGTACGCCTCCTTGAGATCGATGGAGGTGAGCAGATCCCCTTGTCGCGTGCAGCTTAGGATCGACTGGAGAGACTGCATTTTGAAGCGCTTGTAGGCCAGATGTCTGTTCAGGCGCTTCAGATCTAAAATGGCCCTCCACCCCCCTGAATTTTTGGGGACCAGGAAGAGAATGGAATAGAACCCCCTCCCTTCCTGTTCTGGAGGAACTGCCTCTATTGCGTTGATCTGCAGAAGATGATCTATCTCTGCCTGCATGAGAGCCCTCTTTACAGGGTTCTTGGATAGTGGGCAGCGAACAAAGGTCCGCGGAGGAGAGGATAGAAACTCCAAGGTTAGACCCCTCCTGATGGTATTTAAGACCCACTTGTCCGAGGTTGTTTCCTCCCAACGGTCTGCATAAAATTGCAGGCGGCCTCCGATGGGAGGAGACCCCAGACGGTCACTTCCCACGTCTAAACTGACGGTTGTGGGATCCCCCACGAAAGGGCTTCCGAAAGGACCCCTGATTGGATTGTCTGCCCCTGGAAGAAAAGTTGTTTCGTTCCTGGGACCTGTCAGAGGACTGGTTAAACTGTCTTTGGGAGGAATATGAAGAGGAGGAGGCCTGGGCACCTTCCTGTGCCCGAAAGGCCTGTTTCCTGAACGAGCCCTGACCTTTCCTGTCATGCTTCCTGAAGGTGGAAGGAAGGACCTTCCTCTTATCCTTTGTCTCAATTAGGAATTTCTCTAGGGAATCCCCAAAGAGGTTCTCTCCCTTGAATGGAGCTGAAGCCAGCTTCCACTTAGCCTTCATGTCCGCCTGCCAGTGCCGAAGCCAAAGCAGGCGGCGAGAAGTGATGTTGGACGCTAGTGCCCTGGAGGCGAATTTCGCTGCATGCAGGGATGCATCAGAGGCATATTCCACAGCCGTAATGATCTTGTTAAGATCATGTCGCCAACGAGATGCTTCAGATGGGGGCTGAGATCTGAGTTGGCGCAGCCATAATAGGGATGCCCTCGTAAAGAACGAGGCCGAAGTGGAGGTCTTGATCGCCCAGGCAGCCGCCTGGTGCGTTTTGAGACAAGCCTTTTCTGCCCTCTTATCCTCTGCCTTTAACCCTTCTAATAACTCGGCCGGGAGATTAGAATTAGAGGTCAGAGAGACCACAGGGGCATCCACTTCTGGAGGCTTCAATACATCCTCCAGCCTAGGTTCTAAGGGATACAATGATTTGTCTGCGCCACTGGGGTTGGCCAGGGTACCTGGCTGTGCCCATTGGCGCTGGATAACCTCCATGAACATGTCAGGGACTGGTATCAGTTCTGGGTCAGGGGTTGTTTCGCTGAACAGCCCTGCCATGAGGTCCTGGGAAGTAGAGGGGACTTCCTTGTCCTTAGGTTTGGCACCAAGCTCAGTAGAGGCTCTGGCCTTGTGTAAGATGGACTTGAATAAGGATGGCTTAAAGAGACCAGTGAAGGAGGGCTTGTCTGGAGGCATATCCTCATCCTCCGAGAGAGCAAAGTCCTCAGCAGTCTCCTCCTCCCACGTAGACACCTCTGTGGTGATAGAAGTGCCCGGGGAATCGAGTACTCTGGTCCTCTTTTCCCCCAGGGGGCGAGTAGGCCTAGAGGCCTTGCCACCCCTGCCTTCCTGTAGTCTCATGGCTTCTACCACACCCTGGGAAATAGCCTGCGTGATGAGATCCCTCATCTCTGCTGACATAGCTGGGCCCTTGTCCTCTACAGGTCTGGATTGGGCATAGGCCTGTCCCCTGGCACTCCTAGGAGGATCTCTCTGATCCTCTGCATGAAAACAGCATTGAAAGGAGGGGATATCCTCCCTGACTGAAGAGCTAGGAGAACCTGGATAACCCAGAGAGGCTGCAGGGGATCCTGACATGGAATCCCTATCACAGAAGGATGGGGATCTATCCCCCATCTCCTCCCCCTGCTCTATCTCCCTCTGGATGGGTGGGGAAGGAACTGGCCCAGCCTCACTTGGTAAGGGTGCAGAGGGAACCTGGGGCCTAGCAGACTTGTCCTTTAGGGAGTCCTGCCCCTTGTCCCCTTGGATTTTGGGGGCCTTGCTCCCAGCTGAAGAGTGGGAAGCTTTCCCCCCAGTGCCCTTGTTCCCCTTTCTCCCCTGGCCTGAGGGATCTGGCCTACTGCGCTTTGCAGATGGCCCTGCCAGCTCCTCCCTTCGCTCCAAACCTTCATCAGCCATCCCTGGTTGATCTTGAGTCGAAGAGGTCGCTGCTGTGGGAAGGGCAGTGGACGCTGGCCCGACGGCTCCAGAAGCGTCTGCAGACTCAGATGGGAGGCTGGATCAGGCACCAGGACACTCCTTGCCGCTTCCCCTTAGGTGTCTGGGGAACTTCAGGCTTGCTGGAGACCCAGGCAAGCCCTCGCAATCCTCCGCGGCTGTCTGCTTGAGGCGGAGAGGCTCTGCTGCTTGCTGCTGCTTCCGGACAGTAAAAAGACTCCAAAAAAATGGCCGCCGGTTCTTCTGCGCGCCAAAAGCCTCACTTAAGGGCCAGGCGCTTCCCATTGGCTGCAGCCGAAAAGCGCGCCAAAGCAGCGCTTTTCAAAATGGCCGCCGCTCTCCCGATCGGCAAAAGACGCCATTTGGAGAAGCAAGGGCTTTTTTAAAAGCCTCTCCTCCAAAACAACCAGGGAAACACGGGGATTGCCGTCCTTCCCTGCGCTCGCCAGCAGACGCCGGACGAGCGGCCTTGCTTGTTCCCCCAGCTGCGACTAAGCAGCTGTGGAACCGATCGCTGCCTCAGCCTTGCTTTAGCAAATCCTCTTCTTGGTAAAAAAAATAGAAAAAAGGAAAATAAAAAGTCAAAATAATAAAACCTGGGGAAAAATCCTAATAACAACTAAATATCAACACATAAAATACTCTAAAATTACTATTGGAGAACCCAGCCTATTTGCTCAAAGCTGAGGGTTCCCCAAACTCGTCCTACCGGGCAGACTGAGTTTTTAAAACTGAGCCAGAAGAGGCAAAGGAGGCGTGGCCAGAGGGGAAAAATCTACTCAGTCCATGGGCAAACAGGCTGTGTTAACCCATCCTTGGACTCTCCAAGCAGCGCTATGGAGAACTTTATACTCGCAAACCAGTTACTCAGTATTCTTACCAAGAACACTATAGAGCCATATTTTCTTCGGCTTCTTCAGTGTTCTAACATTTATAGTATTACTATAATACACCTGGAGGACTTGAACAACTTGAGATCTCAGAGTTGGATATATTCCACAGAAGACTTAAATCTGGATCAGTGGTGAAATTCAATTTTTTTTACTACCGGTTCTGTAGGTGTGGCTTGGCGGGCTTGGCAGGGGAAGTATACTGCAAAATCTCCATTCCCGCCCCACTCCTGTGGGAAGGATATTGCAAAATCTCCATTCCCACTCCACTCTGGGGACAACCCGAGATGGTATTTGCCGGTTCTCCGAACTATTCAAAATTTCACTTACCAGTTCTTCAGAACCTGTCAGAATCTGCTTAATTTCACCCCTGGTCTGGATCAAATGACTCTATTAAGATTTCATGTCAGAGAGCATATATTTATTAAATATATAGGGAATGTAGATGTGCAGATTGCTTTGGTTTTGAACAGTTTCAAGTAATCTGATGCATAACATTCCATTTCAACTCTAAATTATTGTCTTAGTTATTTGGGAAGTGTTTTGATCTTGGTATAAAATGATTCCAAGCCTGAAAAAGCTACCAAACAATTCACAGTAGAAATGGGTTATTTCTTGAAGTTTCACACAAAACTGTGGTTCATAATGTTTGTACAATTCAGTAGGATTACTAATTGCTACAGCGATATCAAATGTAATTTTTGCCTTATTCCCATTTATTTCTTTAGCCCTATTGACCTCCTCATTGTCATGGGAGACCAAATATTCTCCATAGTGAAGGGAGGAGTATCCAGGATAGGATGGGTTGACCTCATTCTCTCATTGGTTGAACTGAGTCCGATAAGCTCTTTAAGACACTCCCCTATCGCCAGGTATTCCCTACTCTGGCTGCAGGATCTCCAGCAGCGAATCCCAGTAGCAGATGTCAGGGCACACCAAGACATCAACAAGTTGGTGGCAGCCATTCAATACTCTTCAGACACCACCTTGGCTGCTGCCAAGTTTGCCTCCAGGGCGATCGCCTCTTCCGTAGCATCTCGCAGGCTGCTCTGGCTTCGACAGTGGCATTTGGCATTGGCCCCCTTCACGGGGGATCCCTCTTTGGCGCAGCTCTTGATGTCTTCCTAATAGAGAATAAGGACAAGCGGAAGATGCTCCCCACCGCTCCGAGGAAGGCCAACTTCAGAGTGACGCCGTACGCCTGATGCGCCATACGTGGTCAGGATTATGGGGCCTCCTTCCGAGGTCAGGATTCCTTTAGCGGGTTTGAGTTTGGTTATGCAGGATTCAGGCAGTACCAGGAAGTTTATGCATCCAGTATCAGCCAGATAGACAGCAGAGGGGCAGGCAGCAGAAATGCCTATTTCGAGGGGGCAGAGGCGATCGCTCCTTCTGCAAGAACTAACCCTAGGGCCAGCTCTCCCCCCATCAGGGGACGCTTGGCGTATTTCGCCGACCGTTGGGACCTGTCTTCCTCCCATGCGTGGGTTCAGGTCATCATCTGATCTGGCTTATCAATCATATTTCTCTCCAGCCCTCCCAGATCCTTTTGAATCTGCCCTGTCTCAAATAACCCAGCCCGGAGGCAGCTTATGCAAGAAGCCATCCAACACCTATTGGACATCAGGGCTACCCAGGTCTGATTGGATGACACATTGAATCTGATAGAGTTCTTTGTCGAAACTGGGCAATACCTGGCAATAGGGGCGTGTCTTAAAGAGCTTATAGGACTCAGTTCAACCAATGAGAGAACGAGGTCAACCCATCCTATCCTGGATACTCTTCCCCCACTATGAGAATAGGTCTATCAGGTAAGTACCAATGTCCTATTTCTTTTATTGGTCAATATCATTAACTTACTATATAAAGTATTCCGTCTAATATGGCAAAGCTGCATCATACACCAAAGATTTGGTAATCTGAAGATTTAGAGTAGTTTGCACAATAGAAAGAAAAAACAGGATTGAAATATCTGCTGATTTCTGGAATGACATGGTTTAGTTTTGTGAAAGAAGGGAAAAAATCTTCACAGGTTGATAGGTAAATAAAATGGAGTGGGAAGAAGGTAACGTGTACAGTCATGTGAAAAAGTAAATACAACCTATTGACATTTTTAAAACTTTTTAGTATATCTCCACATAGATATATATTTGATCTTCATTTGGACAAAATTCTTAAAGGATGTCCTGGGATATGTATATTTACCTTCATTTGTGATATAAAACACGACTGTGAGAAAGTAGTTTCTATAATTATTTGCCTGTAATATAGATCTAATCAATTTGTAAGATATTCATATTGATAAATTGACAGTGAAAATAATGTGGAAAAATGAAATTGAAATTGTCATGTAACTAATTCACTTTGTTTTATATTTATTGTTTGTGTGTGTGTGTGTAGGACTACAAAGAAGCCATCAATCTAATGCCAAACAATAGAGATAATGGTCTAATTCCTGGAAACGACAAATTTAAGCCAGTGTTACCCTGGCCTCATGTTGAAGGTGTGGAAGTAGACTTGGAATCAATTCGACGGAGGAATAAGGCCAAAAATGAGCTATTTCCTCATGCTGGTGAAAAGAACGATCAGCAAAATATTATGCAGAGACAGTATCTTACGTTTAAGCCACAGACAAATATCTACCATGACCCTGTATTGCGACCTGGAATTCTTGGTAATTTTGAACTCAAAGAACCTGAATCCCATGGAGTTGTAGGTGGTCCTGGTGAGGAAGCCAAGCCATATATTTTAGGACCAGAATATAAAGAATCTGTTCAAGCCAGCATTAAAGAATTTGGGTTCAACATGGTCGCAAGTGATATGATCTCACTAGATCGGAGCATTAATGATTTACGCCAAGAAGAGTAAGTTTTAGTTCTGCTTCTATTTTATACTTATTCAAGAGTGATATAATTTCAGTAAAACTGATGACACCATTCTTATATTGTGTTACTGTGATAAAGATGTAACAGTTTTTGCAGGGTATCCGCCGCCCCCCAGTAGAAAAAATAGAGAATTAAATATTTCCTACCACTTTTACTACTAATGATGATTTATTAAACTAGTACACCACCTGACTCTTAATCAGTCTAGCAATTTCACAACCACTAAAGAAATAAATGAAAATATAAAAAATGGCAAGCACCGCTGAACAGAAGAAATGAAGTGAGGGGCTCACTTTTCTTCATCAAAAGCCTGGTGAAGAGTCAGCTTTTCATGACTGTTTTAAACAATAAAAGTGTGGATCATTTGGATCTTAAATAATATATGGTGTTATGTAAACTAGGTAGGTAGCACATAAATTTAATAAAACGAGAGAGAAAAATTGTACAAAAGAAATAAATCTGTCTTTAGAATACTCCCATCAAACTGAAGTAGACACATCTAAAGGAATTCAGAAACTTGCCTCAGTGTAGACAAAATTCAAAGCTCAAGAATATGCAGTAATAAAATGATAAAAGCATAGAAGAAAAAAATGCTGTTAAATAGAACCTTTAGTTCAAAACGTGAAGTTGATTGGAAGATGTATTACTTGAAAAGACTTAAAACTCAACTATTTTCTGAATAAACTATATTTTACATTTTTATACAAAACGTCCTTTTATAAGTAAACACAGGAATATATAATGACAACATTCCATGCAAAGCCTACATAACCATCTGTTTTGAATGACTTTGAATTCCTACACTGAGCAGAGTTGGACTTGATGTCTAAATAATCTCTTCCAACTTTATGATTTTACGAAGTAACAAAGTATATGTAAATAATATTTAAAAATAAACATGACCTGTATATTAATTTTTCCCAAATTTTCAATTTTTATTGAAAAAATAAAATCTTTGCTTCAAAATCCCTGGACATTATACAGTTTTAGTTAGAATTTCAGAATTTATCTTTTATCTCATGTAATGTATTCCATGCCTTAAAACTTATAATTTGATAATCTACTTTCACCAGATTTTTCTGCAATAATTTTCTTTCTTCTGCATTATCTAATGCAGCTATGTGACTTAACATTAGTAATATTCAATATTTTCATATTGCTTTATTTTTTATTTAATAAGAAGCTAGAAATATAGGTTAGTTTTTGCAAGTACACAATGCAGCCTATCAAAAATTCATTTCCAAAATGCTATTTAAAAGTTATGTGAATCACAGTACTACATGCATAATTGTAGTTCTAATTTCAGTAAAAAATAATAATCTGTTTGTAGTTCAGTGTTTACGAAGCTAGTATTTTATTTAAAAATTTATATGTTAAAATAATATTTAAATTATTGATATTTAAAATAGCAATACCCAGTTTGATCTGGTAGTTAAGGTGCTGATCTAGAAATCAGGAGACTGTGAGAGCTGGCTGGGTGATTTTAGACAGGTCACTCTGTCCCAGATCAACCCACTGTACATGATTGTTACTATGAGGAAAATTGGGGAAAAGAATGTTAGGCATGTTTGCCACCCTGAGTTACTTATTAAGTGATAAAGTGAGGATAAAATCTAATAATGTAATACAGATGCTAGTTTTCAAATGATGGTAAGGAGCTTTAGATGTGTGTAGAGAAGTTAGTATGTGGGAAATTATGACTATCAAGTTGCAAAGCATCCTAATATGGCATTAAATCAGAGGGTCAGCTTCAAGGGTCTTTGGGTTCTGCTAATTTGGTATTGTATAAAGAAAGATCTTTAATAGCCATCTTGTTTTGGTATGTTTTCGATCTGAAATCCTGGCTTTCTTTCAACTTATTGCCTGGGAGCCTTAACACAAGTGTTTCTTCATATACAGGTAGAACTCAAAAAATTAGAATATCCTGCAAAAGTTCATTTATTTCAGTAATGCAACTTAAAAGGTGAAACTAATATATGAGATAGACGCATTACATGCAAAGCAAGATAGTTCAAGCCGTGATTTGTCATAATTGTGATGATTATGGCTTACAGCTCATGAAAACCCCAAATCCACAATCTCAGAAAATTAGAATATTACATGCAATCAATAAAACAAGGATTGTACATAGAACAATATTGGACCTCTGAAATGTATAAGCATGCATATGTACTCAATACTTGGTTTGGGCCCCTTTTGCAGCAATTACTGCCTCAATGTGGTGTGGCATGGAAGCTATCCGCCTGTGGCACTGCTGAGGTGTTATGGAAGACCAGGATGCTTCAATAGTGGCCTTCAGTTCTTCTGCATTGTTCGGTCTCATGTCTCTCATCTTTCTCTTGGCAATGCCCCATAGATTCTCTATGGGGTTCAGGTCAGGCGAGTTTGCTGGCCAATCAAGCACAGTAATCCCATAGTCATTGAACCAGGTTTTGGTGCTTTTGGCAGTGTGGGCAGGTGCCAGGTCCTGCTGGAAAATGAAGTCAGCATCCCTATAAAGCTTGTCTGCGGAAAGAAGCATGAAGTGCTCCAAAATCTCCTAGTAGATGCCTGCATTGACCCTGGACTTAATGAAGCACAGTGGACCAACACCAGCAGATGACATGGCTCCCCAAAACAACACAGATTGGAAACTTCACACTGGACTTCAAGCATCTTGCAGTGTGTGCCTGTCCATTCTTCCTCCATACTCTAGATCAGTGTTTCTCAAACTTGGCGACTTTAAGTCCTGTGGACTTCAACTCCCAGAATCCCCCAGCCAGCATAGCTGGCTGGGGGATTCTGGGAGTTGAAGTCCACAGGACTTAAAGTCGCCAAGTTTGAGAAACACTGCTCTAGATCCTTAGTTTCCAAATGAGATGCAAAAGTTGCTCTCATCAGAAAAGAGGACTTTGGACCATTGAGCAACAGACCAGGTCTGTTTTTCTTTAGCCCAGATAAGACACTTCTGACATTGTTTGTTGTTGAGGAGCGGTTTGACAAGAGGAATATGACATTTGAAGCCCATGTCCAGGATCCGTCTGTGTGTGGTGGCTCTTGATGCACTGACTCCAGCCTCAGTCCACTCCTTGTGAAAGTCCCCAACACTTTTGAATAGCCTTTTCCTGACAATCCTCTCTAGGCTGCGGTCATCCCTGCTGCTTGTGCACCTTTTTCTTCCACACTTTTCCCTTCCACATAACTTTCCATTAATGTGCTTTGATACAGCACTTTGGGAACATCCAACTTCTTTTGCAATTACCTTTTGAGGCTTTCCTTCCTTATGGAGGGTGTCAATGATGGTTTTCTGCACAACTGTCAGGTTAGCAGTCTTTCCCATGATTGTGATTCCTACTGAACCAGACTGAGAGACCACTTAAAGGCTCAGGAACCCTTTGCAGGTGTTATGGCTTAATTAGCTGATTAGAATGGGACACTTTGAGCCTAGAATATTGCACCTTTTCACAATATTCTAATTTTCTGAGATTGTGGATTTGGGATTTTCATGAGCTGTAAACCATAATAATCACAATTATGACAAATCACAGCTTGAACTATCTTGCTTTGTATGTAATGAATCTATCTCATATTAGTTTCACCTTTTAAGTTGCATTACTGAAATAAATGAACTTTTGCACTATATTCTTTTTTTTTTTTTTTTGAGTTTCAACTGTATATCATGAAACCAAAGACAGATAGTCTGACAACTTACAGTTGTCCTCTTGTAGTGGAAGTTCCTTATGTCCATCTAAAATTTTAAGTCCGTTTGCTTTTCTATTGTCAAAACAATAGAAGATCATTTCATTGTTCAACCATCTATAATTGGAATTGGGAACTTGCTCTTGCTCCTAGGGAGAATTTTGTGGCATGGAGGAAACCAATTGGTCATTTACATTAACCAGAGAATGATCAGCTACAGGATCTTGCTTAAACTTTTTTATTAAGAGCACTTGTTAGAAATAAGACAAAATTACCAGCTAAATGTTTGTTTTTCATTTTCTCAATTTAACATATTTATTTCTATATAATACTTTATTTTTGTACTGTGACAATTGAATTGTGAAGGCCTATTTTGTCCTATAGTATAAATAGTTAAAAATATTAGATGGTTCATTAGTATTCAGTAAATAAAAGTAGCCTTAGAGGATATTACTGCTGGGAGGAGAAAATAAGTAGAATTCATGGGACTTATTAACAAAAAAAGGGAAAGACTATAATGTAACATAGAATTTTTATAATGCATCTTTTGTTGATGATAATTTTATGACGTGATATATATTATTTTGAAATTTGCTTATGAATAATCAGCTTAAATATTTAACACATTTCACAAACTTTTTCATAAAGCTTTCATAGTTACAGTGTTGATGCGACTTAATGCAAGAATGGCATCAGCATTGCATTTTCATTGAGGAAATTATGTCTTTTTCTCTCTAAGTAGATGAAATAAATAAAACAATCTTTTTTATCCTTTTATCAAATATTTAATTAATGTAAGGCATTTGTCAACTTCTTGATTATGATATTGTTAGCAAGCCAAATATTTTTCTTCAGTGCATTTTTGTTACAGCTCTGCAGTACTTTATATTCAAAGACAAAAATGTGCTTTTGAAGTGGGGAGTAAATAGTGTAGTGCCAGTTTGCAATTCCTTAAAGAAACTAAATTATACAGGCAAAAAATGTTCTAATGAGTATATAACAATATGCTGCTTTATTTTGTTACAAGAATGATTTTGTAAATACCTACTAAGTATATTTTTTCTTTTTCTCTCTCTTTCTTAGAATACAGTATAGAAGTCTTTAAAACTTCTGAGTTTTCTGAAATTCAATTCTCACATAAGCATAAATAATGAGAAATATTTCAAATTCTTCTACTGCCACAAATTCATAAATAGGCATTCAGAGATTTTTCAGAGAGCAAGGATTCAATCCTGAAATAGGCCTGTGAGAAATTTTGAAATTGTGGAGACCCAAAATGGATAGTATTGTATTAGACAAGCAAATATTTTAATTCAATAAATGCTGTCTTTCTAGGATAGAAATATATTTACTAGTATGCAAATTAACTCCACTGTTGAGGAGTTTGGCAAATACTATAGTATAGAGCTTTTATCATCTGTCAATAAAAAAAACATTTTTTAAAAAATCCCTACATTATGGTTGAATATTGTATAATTGAATAACCCACTCGCTACCTTTCTAGTAATTAAAGTACTGTTAAAATAGAATATTTGTTCTCATAAAAGATTTAACACTAGGTGGCAGTATGATTCTAGGTTTAATACAAAAAACATGCATGGAAGTATGATTATATCATAACTACAATATTAGTATTCAGTCTTAAGTGTAAAATAGTTGATAACCACCCTTGCTCATTTTCATATAATATTCATAAAATCACAACTGGCAGTGGCATTATGGCTTTTTATAAAGATATTTGTAGACATGGTGATAAAAAGTACAATGACATGCTTTTTGATGGTAGTATACTTGCCACTAGATGTCACTTTTGTTCTGTGAAATAGCAGATGGCTTTTTAATATTAAACTCTAAATGCTTGAGAACTTGTTTTGACATTAGCAGACATTTCAATTCAATGATGCTTATGATTTATTTAAAAGAAAATACTTGCCTGATATAAGTTGATGTCTTAATTCTTTTGCTTATACCTGATTTTTAAATTCTGGATACTGTGAATAATGGGGAAGACAAAAATCAGAATATAGAATGTTAATTAGAAGGGACCTTGGAGCAGGAGACTCTATACCATTTCAGACTCCAACTCCAATCTATTGTTAAAAACGTCCAGGGATGGACCTCCCACAGCTTCTGGAAACAAGCCATTCCATTGATTAATTGTTCTCATTGTCAGCAAATTTCTCCTTAGTTCTACCTTGGCTCTTTCTTTGATAAGTTTTCATCTGTTACTTCTTGTCCTGTTCTCAGGTGTTTTGAAGAATAGGTCAACCCTCTCTTCTCCATGCCCCTCAAATACTGGAATACTGCTAACATGTCACCCATAGTTCTTCTCTTTGTTAGACTAGACATACCAAGTTAACAGACTTTCAATAAATATTTGTTTGCTTGGTATTAAAATAAAAATAGATACATTGTTAATATAATGTAAAAATATAGAAGAGTGAAATATTCACTCTGAATAATAAACTTGAACTTTCAGACTTTTGAATTTAAAATGCAAAGTCACCAGCTGAGAGGAAGAATGCAAAATTCTTTGTTTTATAAAACAGTATTCATAAAGAGTATGCAGACACAGCAAATTTGGGTTTCGGTAGCACATCTGCTTATGTTAAAATTACAGATATTTTAAAATAATAACCTAGAAGTCAAGTCATTATTTGAGCGTACGAATTTCATGTCAAGATGCAGAAATTGATAGAATTGGGTTTTTAGTAGCATTTCTGAATTGAATTAGAAATAGGAATATGTTAGCATGGAACTAAAACAATGATAGCTTTAGGTCAGTAAAACAAAGGCAATGCTCAAGTAGTTTGAGGTCCTTCCTTGATCATATTTTTGGCAACTTCTGTTGGATCTTGTCTTGGCTTAAAAGGTAAGCTCAGATCTAATCAATACTTGGTCACCAGAGAATACCAGGTCTGCAGGATATACTAGAAAGGCAATGGCAAATCATTGTATATTATTGCTATGTAGTTTTCAGTGAAAATTGACTGAAAGAAGACATGGGCAATTTTTTGAAATTTCAGTTGATTCACAACATGATACTTAGATTAACTGGTGTATAATTTTATGCTGTAAATAAAAACAGGTTTTTCCTTAAGAGTTAAACTACAAGGGGGAAAATGGAGTTTTGACGTATTTAATATCCAAGAGACATTAATAAGAATTTCCAACTGATAAATGCTAAATTTTGCAACTATAACCGTTTTTCTAAATTTGTATTTCTATTCAATTTATTCTTTATTGAAATTAGTTTTATTGAAATTAATATTGGTCATAGGTATTAATAAAAAATCAATAACAAAACTGAAAAATCAATTGTAATGTAGGTAGTGATGAATCAATACGAAATGCTTTCATCTACCTCTGTTCGTCTTTTGACTGCATTGTTTAAATTATTAAAAGGAACTAACTGTTTTAAATAACAAAATTGTCTATTGCAGGTGCAAATACTGGCACTACGATGAAAACCTTCTCACCTCCAGCATTATAATTGTCTTCCATAATGAAGGGTGGTCTACGCTCATGCGGACAGTTCATAGTGTAATTAAAAGAACTCCAAGAAAATATCTGGCTGAAATTGTTTTAATTGATGATTTTAGCAATAAAGGTAAATGCATTTAACATAAGTATGAAACGAAGGTTGAATATCATTATCCAGAAAATTTGAGTATCAGAAATACTGAGTTGATATCCAGCTCTTTCTGTTCCTATTTAGAACATAACTTGAGGAATATTGGGCTCTTAATCTTCAGATGTCACAGAATGCGTGCCACTGTGACTGTATGAATTTGTGTTCTTTGTATTGCCCATGAATATCATTTAGATGAAATAAGTTAAAATACTAGGTCTTTATAAATATATCATTATTCAATTATATTTCACTGCATTATATGTTGCTACAGTATGAACTTCTAAATAAGGTTTTAGTTCTATAAATGAGATAATTAGGTATTATTTTCAATTTTGAATTGTATTGTGTGAATTAATTTAATTGAATTTGATAAGGAGCATGGTTAATGGATTAGTAATGGTGGATCTATTGGATATCCTAAATCAATAACCTTTTCAGGAACAGTTAATGAGGGTACTTCTTTACTTAACCACCACAAAATTTGAGCCCAAAATTTGTTGCTAAGCGAAACAGTTGTTATTTTTCAGTTTTGCCCATTTTATGATCTGTCACAGTTATGTGAATCACTGCAGTTCCTAAGTTAATATCACAATTGTTTAGTGAACATATTTCCCATTGACTTTGTCACAAGGTTGCAAAGGTGATCACATGACCGTGGCACACTGTAACCATCATAAATATGGACTAGTTGCCAAGTATGCAAATTCTGATCACATGACAATAAGGATGCTGTAATGGTCATAAGTGACTTTCTTCAGTGCCGTTGTAACTTCAAACAGTCACTAAATTAGATTTTTTTAAAGATATAGTATGAAGAATTTGGAAAGATTATAGCAGTCAAACCATGTAGATGACTAAAGTAAATATGCCTGTAGCAATTTAAATAATATCATACATATTTCAATCATTGCATTTTCTTGCTGAAATAGTGCTTATTGCATTTGGGAGGATATTCTTATCTCCTTCAAAATCCCAATTCATAATTCCTTGCTACATTGAACAGTTAGGAGACTACACAGAATTGTGAATGATCATTTTAATATAGTATTTTAAACATAGTATTCCAGTAAAAAAAATGGTAATCAGTGTAAATATTTTCTTGCATTTTTAATTATTATAAAAGACATACAGTTATGAGAAAAAGTAAGTACATCCCATGTAAAGATTTGTTTTTCTTGTTTAACATATTTATTTAGCAAGCTTATATTGCTGCCCATCTCATAAAAAGTGACTCTGGGGGCTTAAAAGCAAGCCGTATCACAATGTAAAAAAAAAAAAAATCATACATAAAGAACAACGAAAATTAAAAAAGAACACAAAGGAATAAAACATAAAAGAATCCCAGGATAGCTGGTGGGCAATCATAATTTAGCCTTATTCAAGTACATTGCAGGCTCACCAGGTACATTGCAGGCTCACCATTATTAAGGCTAATAATTTAGCCTTATTCAAGTACATTGCAGGCTCACCAGGGGATCCTCACCAGGGGATCCCCAAAACCTTGAATCAGGTTTTCAAGGCTTTCTGGAAGGTGAACCTCATCACAGGAAAAATGATATGTTCTATAGCTGAAACAGTGATCCTGAGTCCCACCAGATGGACCTGCAGTGGTAGACAGTCATAAGAAATACCTGCTTGAAGTAGTTTCTGGGGAGCGCGGATGCCAAGTATTAGAACCATGGATATACTTACTTTTCCATAGAAGTAGATTTTCTGTTTATTATTTTGAATAGATGATTACAAAGTCAGTTTCATAGTGTCTTTACTCAATTGCATCACTTTTATCTTTGAATTTAAAAATAACCTTCTGACAGATGGTCTGACATTACCTTTATGCATCTTCTGGTACAATGAAAAATTTATAATTGATTCTGTGATGTAATTGCCCAGTTCATGATGCAGCAAAGCAGCTCTAAAACATAACATTTCCACCACCATGCTTTACAGTTGTATTAGATTCTTCTAGTGCAGGTGTGTCCAAACTTGGGAACTTTAAGACTTGTGGACTTCAACTCCCAGAATTCCCCAGCCAGCCATGCTGGCTGGGGAATTCTGGGAGTTGAAGTCCACAAGTCTTAAAGTTCCCAAGTTTGGACACCCCTGTTCTAGTGGAATGCTGTCTTTGTTTTTCACCAATTGATGTCCACTTGTTTGGTGATCTTTTAAAACCCCTTCTTAGACTCATAGGCATATATAATCTTTTTGAAGTTATTGGAGGTCTCCTTTGAGCTGGGTATGATGACATCACAACTGCAACAACAAAGAATAAATGAAACTAAATGTCTCAGGTTTTAGGTTCCTTCAGATCCTCTCTAATACTGTTCTAATCATTTACACTTCATTCGATGCACTTGATTATAATTTTAGGCATTTGAGGTAGTGATAAATATGTTTACTTTGTAAAGTGTATTTTTTCCTCATGGAAGGTGTACTTACTTTTTCCAATTGCAAATATCTAAATGACACATAGACATTATGTAAATAGTGCATTACATTTGTTATATTCCTTTATTAATGTAATTGAAATAAGAATCAAATATCTATATCTTGAAAGATGTTGAAAAAATGTTAAACAGCGTCTTCTTAGTTTTTTTACATGTATATGTATTGAAGGTATTTTAAGGATCCTAGAATCTTTTGTTTTCAGGGTCAGATGTACTAATAAAGTGTAGGTACCAATATATCCTCTCATCACATCTTGATTGCTAATAAATGAAGCATTTTATTTTGTGAGTTAAAGTATTGATGATTTTAGAGGGGTGATATATGTCAGAGAACAGCAATAGTATTTTATCATTCTTCTGATGTCAGTTGAGTATTTTACACTGGTAAGAAGCCTAATTTTAAAAATGAAATCTAAAATCATTGTTTTAAAATGGCATATATACATTTGTGACATGTCTATAAAATTGGCTAGTATTGCTTTTGCTTTTCCTTTGGTAAAAGAGTTTAAAATATAAGGATATATAATATATGCCCATGATATACCAAAGGTTAATTTTTCAATGTTACATTTTCAATGTTGCCTTTCTGTTTTGTTCTACACTTGTGAAATAATCAAGAAATAATTCTTAAGTGAACTTGCAGTTATACCAAATTTACATAATAAATTTGACATCCCTAACTTTTGGAGCATAATCAAGAAGCAATTCTTAAATAAATGTGCTTTTATCAATAAATATACCTAAATTACACATTGAATCTGGCATCCTTGATTTTGGGGGTATGTAGATATTTAGTCAAATATATGTTTGTTTTTAATACAGATGTAACTTGTATTGTTAGCTCAACCTTAAATATTTATAACGTACATGGAAACCTCTTTTTATTATTTGATAGAACACTTAAAAGAAAGACTAGAGGATTATATTAATCAGTGGAATGGCCTTGTAAAGATTTTTCGAAATGAAAGGAGAGAAGGTTTAATTCAAGCTAGAAGCATTGGAGCCCAGAAGGCTAAACTTGGAAAGGTAGATTACTATTCGCTAAATAAAATCCTTCTTTCCGTATAGTCTCAATTTTACTTTTAACAGATATTAATCCACTTTATCATTGCAATCACGGTTCTTAATTGCAAAATTACATTTTAAAAAATAAACTCAACATGTATTTTTATAAGAAAATATAAACTAAATTGAAATCTCCTTTCCTCTTTGTTTTTTTAAAGGTTTTAATTTACCTTGATGCCCACTGTGAGGTGGCAGTAAACTGGTATGTGCCACTAATAGCTCCTATATCTAAAGACAGGTAATAATTTGCTTATTTCTATCCCTCAGGAATCCTTTAAACATTGTAATTTGGTAGTATCCCAGACAGATAATCATTTTTTTAAATGGGTAATTTTCTAACACATTTTTTCAGCTGCCCAAATAGAAGTTTGCAGGTTGGCTGATAAAACTGTGCTTTCTCTAGAAGACTAATTTAGGAAAAATACTTAACAAATTTTATCTAAAGTACACTTAGCACTGTAAATAGTTTAAAGTTCTGTTATTACCTAAAGACATCAATTGCATAATTGATTTCACTTGTAATGCAAACAGTTGAAAAGTTACTATCCGTATTTACATAAACGAAGGCTACATTGAAATGAAGAATAAAAATCTAAGAAAGTAGTCCTCAATGTGCAAAGCAGAATTGCATATGAATTGTCAGAAATAAAAGATATTATTTAAATTGTTCCCTCTCCTTCATTTTAAATAATTAGTTTGGGTAATTATAGCAAACCGCTAGTTTTTGTTTCACAGTGTTTAGAATGTATAAATGTATCTGTTAAAATAGTATATTTGCTAGCTTAAATCAGGCCCATTTTAAAAAAAAAATGCATGACATGTTTAAAAATGTATCTGTTAAAATAATATATTTGCAAGATTTATATTGTTTTTTTAAAAATCGATGACATGTTTAAGAAACTGGCAAAATCACTTGACAGTCCTTCTGCCTCATGAAACCAACAAGACAAATGCATTTAACAGCACAATACCACATTATTCATCATTCCCTTTGATAATTAATTTTCCAGAATCTATGCAGAAAAAGATAAATGTATTCTCAACATTAATTTGAATTAAGTCTGTTAATTCATAACCCCTATTCCTCAGTTTTGTTTTCTAGGAAAAGTAAGTGTATGCCTGTGTACTGTATTTGTTCAAACTATATTTGGGTAAGGCATTAAAGATAGTGGGTAATCTATTAGATTAGACAGCTTAATCTTGTCTCTTCCCCTTCCATAAATATTTCAGAACTACATGCACTGTGCCTCTAATAGATTACATAGATGGGAATGACTATTCCGTTGAACCACAGCAAGGCGGGGATGAAGATGGCTTTGCCAGAGGGGCCTGGGACTGGAGCTTGCTATGGAAACGTATTCCATTAAGCCACAAGGAAAAGGCAAAAAGAAAATATAAAACCGAGCCATATCGGTAAACAACATTGTTTTGTTCTATTGATCTTTGTTAATTCATGCTTACCTAAATTCTTTCATTTCTCCCCCTTTCTTTTCCATGAACCATGGTTCGTTTAAATGTGCCATATGCCTTCCTTCATCCTCACCATCATCATCCAAAATCCTGCAGAACCACATGTACTGTGCCGCTTATAGATGTCATAGATGGCAACACTTATAATATTGTACCCCAAGGGGGTGGTGACGAAGATGGGTTTGCTAGAGGAGCGTGGGATTGGAGCATGCTCTGGAAGAGGGTTCCCCTGACCAAACGTGAGAAGGCAATGAGAAAGACAAAAACTGAGCCGTATCGGTAATCACTAAATGGCTTAAATGTTTTTTCTTTTTCTTAAGGATGTACTGACCTATTCAATACTTGCATGATCTTCCATTCTTAAAAATAATGCTTTAAAATAAGTCCTATCTTTTTTCACTAACCTGTGATCAAGCATTTCTACTATAACTAAATTAACTTTTGCAACTTGTCTGTAGTATGTCTACTAAATTTTCTAAGCAACTTATAGTACATTATTGCTGCTTTAGGAGTTGCTTAGAATGGATATTGCAATTTACACATCCTTCAAATTATTAATGTCTCTTAATTCAGTGCATGGTTATTCTTATTGATTAGAAAAGTAATGAGACACTTCAGGCATCAAAATGGGAAATAGCAAAGCATGTTGGTATCAGTGTAAGCTTGCTGCCCTTCTGACATCTTGGGCCCGTTTCCAGTGCATTGAATTGCCTTATAGATTATTTTATTTTGCATTGTATATTTTAACATGTTTGAATGACACTGAGATTAGTTTCAATTACTTAGCAGTTGTGTGATAAAATATTCTGTTATGCTATGCTGAAAGGAAAATCATAACAAAAAATTGTAAATGCTTGCAGTTATTGCTTAGTTTTTCCATTCAGTGCTGGGTCTACCCCAAAAGAAAATAGAGAATACATCCAGGGCCAAGAGTTTTGACAAAGTTACTCCTGCAAAACAGCTGTGTGGCAGGAGAACACCTTGGCCAGAGCTTTCTCAAGCTTGGTGTCAAGAGAAGAGTTGACCAGATTAATTGAAGTATTATTAACACTGATGACAACAAATTGCATGATACATTTGCTGTAAATATTTTGATTTTGTTGATTTTTACAATTCTCTTTAATTTGTTTTCACCAATAAAATGGATGTCCAAAAAGAAACTATACCTTACCTGGAAAGGAATAAAATTATTCTAATTTCCCTTTTCCCTCTCCCCATATTAATAGGCCTATGGTTCTGCTTTGATTCAATTATTCTTCGCTAACAACGCAAACTGGCTTATTTTCTTTTTAAAGGTTCTTTCCCTTTAGCTAAAGAAATGTGTTTTTTAATCATTTCCTGCAGTTTTTAAAAATGAATGCATTGTTTTTATTTTACTTCGTGATTTATTGATATATGTCATTGAAATTATGAAGCGTTGATAAGTTAATTAAACATTTTTGCTTTCTAGCAGGAAAATATTTTGAGCCATTCTCAAATCCCACTAGTCAACAAAGGTTTTTCAACAGTTTATAGCAGAAACTTCAAAAGCATTCCAGTCACTTGGCCCACTAAGAACTTTTTTTTAACCTTTACATGTTTTAATCTATTCTGAATTGATACAACTATTGGCACATGGTGATTAATGCCTCCTTATGTAACAAATAAAACAAGCTGTAATATTTTTTTCCTTTTAAGCTTGGAAAAGTAACTGTTCCATTCTAGCATTTTCCTGTGTATTATTGTTTAAAATTCTTTGAAAGAAAGAATTAAACATTTAATCTATTTCAGTATTCCTAAATTCTAATTATCCTATTGTGACTTCAGAATCAATGCTTTATAATTTCCGCGTATCTAAATTATTCCCTGTTTCTTTAATAAAATAACAATTTATGTCATGCTGCACGCAGACACTTATTTTTTTTATCTTCTAGGTCGCCTGCCATGGCTGGTGGATTATTTGCCATTGAACGTGATTTCTTTTTTGAGTTAGGCCTCTATGATCCGGGTCTACAAATCTGGGGTGGTGAAAACTTTGAAATATCCTACAAGGTAAACAGTCATTCCAGAGAGTCTATTACCATTTTTCAAGTAAATGTGTGATCACTTTTTGTGACCTTCATTGATAAAGGGGCTAAGTGACTTCTCCATTCTTACAACCTGCTTCTGGTTAAGGTTATATAGACAGATATGTAGTACTCTTTCAGTTATGTAATCCTTCATTGTGGATAATCTTAAATTTATTTTTGTTTTGTTTTATACTTTAAGGCCAGTGCTTTGTTTCTGAGAGGTTTTTTTTAAAGCCAAATATAGCTGTTTTTCTGTAAGACTTAAAAATAGCACATTTAGTTATCTCGAATTTGTTCCTTATTTGCCTAATATTTTGGGAGTTTGGCTTAAAAATAAATTTGCATAAGTGAAGTTGGAGAACTCTTATATATAAGATTTAAAATATGGCACTTTTTTTTAATAACCACTTTGTAATTTTGAAGTTTGAACAAGGTCAGGTTGAATAATGCTGTACATTATAAGTTGAACCACTTCTGTCGCCCTCAAAATTGTACCTATATCTTTACAAAGTGAATTAATGTAAATTGTTGGGTAGATAGAAGACTGTCAGTTTCACCACACATGTCATTGGATAATATTTTTGATGAAATGATACCAAAATACATAAAAGCAGAAGTCCATTTATGAACTAGAGCAATATTTCTGAGTAAGCCTACACAGATACAAAAATATTTAAAATGTAAAATTATCTATTCTGTTAAACTATTCAAATGATATCAAGATTTTGGTAACAAAAACAGTATTGATATAATATCATCCAAGTGTCTAGCCACATCTGGGTTTATTTCAATTCAATCTTGCTAATAAAGTCAAAAATTGTATTTCTTTAGTGTGCTAAAATTTAATATATCAACTTGGAACCTAATGAACATTTTACTATGGTCTGAAAAAAATAATATGGTTCAGACTTACATTGCATTTTTTGGTTTTAATATAAGACTACAAAATGAAATGAGTCTCTAAAATAACTTGCAGACATGACTTCATAATTTGGAATAAATCCAGTTCTTATAGTCTTGACTATTTTATTAATATTGAACATTACTTATGTATTTTTTTTCTTCCACATAAAGTGTAACTGCTCATTAGATTTAATTAGGGAAGACATACTTCTTTGGTCATTTTGGTACTAATGCTAAGAGTGCAGTTCAGTTAAATGCTTTCTATATAGTGTTGATTTGGTAAAATCTCCTTGTATATTCAGATTTGGCAGTGTGGAGGAAAGCTACTGTTTGTGCCTTGTTCTCGTGTTGGGCACATATATCGTCTCCAGGGATGGCAAGGGAATCCACCTCCAGCTTATGTTGGGTCATCTCCTACTTTAAAGGTAATGCTTATGTCACTAAAATGTTAATAATATAAATCTGCTACATCATTTCATGTTAAAAATTGAATTAAATTAAAGCTGTATAGGTTCACAATAGATTTATTTACTAATTTAACATATGGCATACGATGTCAGGGAAATCTACGCATGCTAGACACGCAATGTAGTCCGCAAATTCATTTCGTTGGCACTTGCATATATCTCCTTGGTGCACTGTGGCGGAGTTTTACACCAGGTAGCTAGCAGTACCTGGGTTGATAGCTCTTCCAGGCTCCTCCACTGGTCTTGCCTTACTTCATCTCCAGTCACAATGTCTTGCATCTGGCCAGGTCCAGCACTGACTTCCACTCTCTGCATACACAAACTTAGCTAGGTTTTTCCCCACCAAAGTGGTACCCATTTATCTACTTGCATGCTTTAGAACTGCTGGGGGGGCAGGAGTTAGGGATCAAGTGAGGTGAGCTCATTCCATCTCACAGAGCCGGGTCAAACTGGCAGAGTGGAGACCCCACAATGCATCCCCTCTACACCAGCAGAAATTCCTATTCAGTTATTCAGATATATTGCTAAACAGATCTAGATTGAACAGACAACCGCTCACTTTATTGGAGTAAAATAAAATAAAATAAATAAAACCTGATTTGAATCCTAAAATTGGACAATTTTGCACATCCTTATAATTGTTTTCTAATTATCTATCCCTATTTAGTTAATAGACAAGCATTCAGTGATCCCAGGCAACTTTTTTGCATTCTCTGGAAATCCCATCTAAATTGTACTGCTGACACGTGACAGTTAAGTTCTAGATACAGTCTTTAAACTGTAAAACTTCTCCATCCCTAGTTTTATTAAATAAAAATACATAAAAAGTTTTCTATATAATTTCTTACTAATCATTCTGTAAATTGATAGTAGACAATATTCTTCAGTCCCAACTTTCACATTGTTGCAGGAAATGTGACAGAGATTAAACCTTCTTTATACCAGCCTTAAGTTCATAGAGCGAACTACTTAAATCGATTTTGATCCACTGAAAATGCAAATTGACATCATTGTGTGAAATATTCCCTTCATTCATAATATCTTTTCTTGAATAACAGATTGGAATAAAATTAGTCAAGTAAGATACAGGTAGTCCTTGATGTGCGACCACAATTTAGACCAAAATTAATGTTGCTAAGTGAGACATTTGTTAAGTAAATTTTGCTGCATTTGATAACTTTTCTTGTCACAGTTGTTAAATGAATTACTGAAGGTGTTAAGTTAGTAACGCGGTTAAGAGAATCTAGCTCCCCTATTGGCTTTACTTGTCAGAAGGTCACAAAAGTTGATCACATGACCCTGGGACACTGCAAACACCATAGTTGCCAGATGTCTGAATTTTAATCACATGATCTCATGGATCTGTAATGTTCATAAGTTTAAAAAATGGCCATGTCATTTTTATCAGTGCTGTTATAGCTAAGGACTATCTGTAGTTGCTTTACCTTTTTTATATGCATGCATTAATTTTGTGTTTTACAGAACTATGTCCGTGTTGTCGAGGTCTGGTGGGATGAATTCAAAGATTATTTCTATGCTAGTCGTCCTGAAACAAAAGCACTAGCTTTTGGTGATATATCAGACCTGAAAAAGTTTCGTGAAGATCACAAATGCAAAAGCTTTAAATGGTTTATGGAAGAAATAGCCTATGATATAACTTCTCATTATCCTCTGCCACCTAGAAATGTGGAGTGGGGAGAGGTAACTACTCTTTCATCTAAATCAGTATTTTAATACTCTCCTGAGCTAATACTAGCCTTGTCTATCTAATAATGCATATTAGATGAGGTAAAAGGAATCTTGTAAGAAATAGGTGTCTTCTTATATGTAGAAAAGGAATTACAGTATCTAAACAGTTGGAACCATATTAGATCACATAGTAAACCATATTAAATTAAATTCAGGTCTTCTGAACCAAACCATCTTGTCAGAAAACAGTGCTTTTTTCAGGTAGGAGTTGCCAACCAACTAGAGATACACATACCATTATTGTTGCCTGAACTGAAACTGAACAATTAGATTTTTTTTGTAAACCATTGCAAAAAGTAGCAGATATTGATATATTAAGGTGAGATTTTAGGCGTTATGGTATGGAAGAGAATCAAAATGTATTAGTTGTATGAACAGAAAATTGTTTCCTAGGGTTAGGCACTATAAAAATGAGAACACATTTTTAAACTAATTGTTATGGATAGAATGGCCCTTGTGCTTTTTCCAGAGGAGAGTTTTGTAATCAGTATTTCATAATAAATAAGCCAATGGGAGTTAAAATAAATATTGTCTTTATGAAATTGAATTTAGATGGCAAAGAGAAGGGTTAGTAAAGAAGTGGTTTATTCCTAATGGTGCTCATTTATGAGATTGATAAACATTGAGACAAACAGCCAAATACTGTTTCTTAAGAAAATAGGAAAAAAACAAGACAAAAATCTGGAAGATTTTAAAATAAAGCTTGCAGTTATTGCCAAGACCATTTTGCCATTCACTGATTCAAATAATTGGCCACTGACATCTGCCAGGTATAGAGAATTAAATAAAAGCAATAGTTACTGAAAATGATTCAGAGGAATTAAATTTTTGCTTTACTTAAATAGTATGATATCACACACCATTAACATCTTACAGATTACTTGTTTGAAATAAACTCCCTGTTCTTTGCCTATAACAAGAATAATTCTTATTCTCATGCAGCAGATATTTTCAGTGTATTTCATTAGACTTCATTGATTATTGTGGTTGCTGCGGTGAGATAATATTTAATATAGAATACAGTTTGTGGCTATGGTAGAGAATATTAGGACAGATTCATTTATGGATGTCATTTATTGGGAAACCATGCTTTAGACAGTCAGTGAAATTTATAAAGGGAGAGTTCTCTCTGCTGATAATTGAGAATTGAAAACAAGATTAGGTGTATGCACAAATTCTCTTTCTTGTTTTTCAATTTAGTGCTCCATAATCCAGGGCTAAGGAACTTGTGGCCTCTAAATGTTGGTGAATTATAGTTCAGCAGCTTCTACTATGCCTCTCCCCCCCAAAAAAAGTTGTGGCTATAGTTCACCAATATCTGGAGATCCTTATCTCATATCTGAAGCTCCTTTGAGAGTGAATGCAACATGCATTAATTATAAGGAGATTTATAGGGTTTACTTTGAATCTTTTGTTATTTGATATACTATTTACCTTTATACATGCATGGGTTATATTAAGCTGTTTTGTTGTGGTTTACAAATAATAGTTTTCCATATAATTTCTGTTTATTATTAATTTGCTGTATTGTAACAGTAGTGCAAATCATAAATGTGTTTCAGATTAGAGGTTTTGAAACAGCATACTGCATAGATAGTATGGGTCATACCAATGGAGGCTTTGTGGAACTTGGTCCATGCCATAGAATGGGAGGAAATCAAGTAAGTAAAGTCAGATAATAGTTTCAGTTGCGAGCCAAAATATTAAATAAATTGCTTATTATTTTTAAATTAGAATCTGGTCTCCTTCCCAATCCAAGAGACATTTTTGTGATATAAACACCATATAACAAATTTCTTTTCTTATTTGTGTGTGTGTATGTATCATAAGTTATTACTGTCCCATATTCCTTGACCCAATGAATACTATGTATACTGTAATCTCTTTTATTGAGTTATTTGAAATTGTTTCTTTAAAAAAAATGCTTTCAATGTAATGTATACAGGGAAACTGTCTATATGTGAAGAGATTTGGGTTGTAATTCTGCTTCAGTTTATATAATTTTGAAAAATAAACTAAAGCAGCCAAAGTGCCCAGATTTTAAGTTACTGCCTTAACTTTCATGCCATGTAAACAGGAATAATATTCTCACTCTATATTTAAGACTTAGCAAAGGATATGGTGGCTCTGGCTAAGATGCTGAGGTTGTCGATCACAAAGTTCGGGAGTTTGGCGGTTCAAATCCCTAGCACCGGGTAATGGAGTGAGCTCCCATTCTTTGTCCCAGCTTCTGCCAACCTAGCAGTTCGAAAGCATGTACAAATGCAAGTAGAAAAATAGGAACCACCTTTGATGGGAAGGTAACAGTGCTCCGTGTGCCTTTGGCGTTTAGTCATGCCTGCCATATCACTATGGAGACGTCTTTGGACAGTGCTGGCTCTTCGACTTTGAAACAGAGATGAAAACAGCTCCTTAGAGTTGGGAACGACTAGCACATATGTGTAAGGGGAACTTTTACCTTTAAGACTTAGCAGTTTAGTTTCTGTGTACAGTTCCTTTATTTTAGTCTTTCAAATAAACTTTGTTCTAAAATTTTCTGAATTCAGAAGTTGAAATACAGAAGTCCCAGAACCTTCTGCAGGAAATTGCTTATTTGAAATTAACTGTGATTAATTTCTTAGCTAGAAATAGATAGATACACTTTCAAATCTATTCTCAAATGGTAATATTTAGCGTATAGCTTTTTAATTTTTTTGTCATAATTATTTATTTTTGCCAATACATATTTAAGTATGCCTCTTTGGTTATATTTATAGGCTGATTTCAGTCTTACTTGTATGCATCAATATGTTTTATATGTTAACATTTTTCAGTTTTTAGAACAAAATATGCATTGTTTTTAATATTCATTTTTAGCTCTTCAGAATTAATGAAGCTAACCAACTCATGCAGTATGACCAGTGCTTGATTAAAGGACCTGATGGATCAAAAGTTATGATTACACATTGCAATTTAAATGAATACAAGGAGTGGCAGTACTTCAAGGTATCTGATTAATGCTGAGAGTTCCATTATGATAATGATAATTAATTCTATTTATGAATTTTAGATTTAAATAGCATAAAACAGGTTGACCTAAACATGAGATATTATCTTTGGATGAATGGGTTCATCTATGTAACTGCCTTTGCCCATCATAGAAATTATTACTGGTTATAAAGAAGATTTAATGAATTTATCTACAACATAGTATAGTCCTAATATGTATGTATGAATATGTGTGTATGTATGTATTATTTTGTGACTCAAAAGGCAAGGCGGACAGGAAAAGAAGTTGCACACACACCAATAGTGTGATAACTATAGGTCTTGAACTACTTATTTTACTTACTTTCCTCCTTATTTCTAAAATTTGTTTGCTACCTGAAACCTTACTGCCCTCTACATGGCTTACTGAGCTTCCATTATACAATACAATGCAAAAGTATAATAATTAAATAATGCAATTGGCAATTAAGCAGTAAAAGTAATACTGTAACATTCATAGGATGCTGGCATCTGACCATTTCCAAAATGTACATTTAGAAACTGAATACTGGGACAGAAAGGCTGACCCCTTCCAGGACTCATACTGAAGCTCCTGATATTTAATGTCTCAGCCTCCACCATAGTCATTTGAGACCAGTCCTTCAGGAAGGTAAAATACCACTATAAAATTGAGCTTGATGTTTCCACCCTTCAGAGCTGGTCCAGAAGGGGATTGTGATAGATGGTATCAAGTCACTTGAGGACCAGGAGGGTCACACTATTCCTAACTGAATCTTACAACAGACAACTCTTACTTAGGTGCTCACATACCTAAGTCCCAAAGCTTTAGTCACAGAATTTTATTTTCTTGCTCAAAAAGGAATATTTTTTTAATTGGGTCTGGTTTTTCTTTTGTGTATATATTACTAATACAATATATTTGAATTCCTATGTATAATTTTTTTCTTGTGTATCTAAATAGCAGCTTGTCAAAAACTCAAGATTCATAGAATTGTCAGGCTTAGGCAGGTTGCTCCAACAAATAGTTCCTAACCTATATTCCTACTTTGCTGTTGAGAAGTTAAAGAAAAACTAAATTTGATATGTTGTTTTTAATTAAAAACTAATAGTGTAATGCTTTTGCTTTTCAGAATCTTCATAGATTTACTCACATCTCATCAGGGAAATGCTTGGACCGTTCAGAAGTTTTACATCAAGTATTTATTTCAGATTGTGACTCAAATAAAGGAACACAAAAATGGGAAATGAACAATATCCTAAGTGTGTAGACAAAATAGCTGCATCTACCTACTGACAAATGTAATTTGTATAGAACTGAAAATAACCTGAAAACTGCTGCAACTGTTAACTTGTATAGCTGGGAGCCTGGAACGTCCTGATCTGGATGAAGGACTTAGATGGACTGTGATAGATTTATCATCTGCAGTTAATGTTTACAAAAACTGCTCTTACCTTAAACGTCAATAGATGTTTACATCTCTTTGCTTTCTTTTAGGATGTTGTTTTCAGATGCTCTGGCTTATCATTTAAAGTGCTTTGACTTGTTTTACTGGAACAAAGTTAGAAGCACAAGCTTGGATCCAAAGTAGTAGGAGGTTGTTTCTACATGGGCCAGAGGTCATTTCCTTTTCCTCTTATGGGGACAACCCTATCCTAGAGCCCTCCTTAAGGACCTTCTGTAAACTTTCTGAATGGTGTAAAGGGCTGAAAATTGGCAACTTCCCAGGTGTGATTAAGTGCCTTTCACTTGGGCACAAACTAAAGAATTGGATCCAAGTATTTGTTGTCTTCTTTGGGATTACACTCAGGGGTTTGCAGGCAGTTTTTTTTTTTAATTCCAACATTCACACTTGAAAAAAAAAACTTGGTATATAATATGGGATTATTGACTTGTTATATATTGTTTTGTTTTTACATTTTACTGAGCACTGCCACAGGTTTATAGCCAAGGTGGCCTTCTTTCACAGTCATGCTGCTTTTTTGAAGAAGGAATCTTCAGTATATTTAGTGTCTCCTTAATTTTTCCTCCTTAACTAACCAGAGAAATTCATTACAGGATAAATATATTGAAGTCTCTCTTTTCTTATTAGGAATAGGAAAAAATTGCAATGTCCTCATTATGTTTAAATAATGTTCTAATTTTACTAGTATACTCTTTATTCCTAATTAGTACATTAAATAATTTGTGCATAAAGCATACCAATAATGTGATAGGAGTGTCCAAAATAGCCATGTTAAAACATCTTGAACATTTTGAATGATTAAATTGGTGTAAAGGGTAACACTTACATCTATGAACCATTGAAACAGATTGTCTTCTCTAATTTGATGCCTCAAGCGGAATTTGTTGTAGATACAAGCAGTAATTTCCCTGCTATATTATCCCTTACGTAACAAAATATGTCAGAAATGAAAAAAAAATCTACATCTGCCTAATATTGAGTAGCAAAATTTATCTAGTTCAGTTCATAAACTTGAATCCAATTTCTTAACAATTTCTGAATTATCTTACAGGCAGTATTTGGTAAGAAATCTATCCATGTATAGTAGAATTGGAGAGTGGGTTTTTGTTTCTGGTACATAACTTGAGAACTTCATTCTTCCAAATAAATAGTTTAATTAAGAGATGTTTTGAACGATTAGATTTGCCCATAGCATGAAGACAAAATCAAACATAGAAAATTAAATATATACAGCACATTAGTATTGTGCTAGGACTCTGCTTCAGTTTCAAAAATGTACTTGGGAAAATTCAGTGATGTAAACATAATATCTGTCTTCATTTTTTTAATGTATTTCTTTTCCTGAGAACACGAGAGCTGTAGAGGGAAGCTGTGCAATCTAAAACTGCTTTAGAGTTGCATGTAGGTTCACACTCCTGGTACTTCCTGAATCACCTTTTCCAAACTATTTTGGAAGCACTGCTTAGTCCTAACTAATTAAAAAAAAGAATACTTTAAAAAAGGTTTGGTTAATAAAATACATTTTTGGTGAGAATTTTAAAAATGTCCAAATTAAATATTCAGTCTTAAAGAGTGATTTCAATAACTACACTTGTGGGTCAGGTGTGAAGTGCTGCACACCTATATTCTACTGAAATACTTAATGCATAGAATAAATTAATTCAGATTCATTTTAAAATTAGATCATTTTTAAATTATTTTATTTTGAATTTCACAAATGAGTGGCATGGTAGCTAAATGGTGAAGACCCTTGTCTCCCACTCGGAAGATTGAAAGTTCAATCCTAGGTGATGGCAGATATTTCCTAGAGTGCAAAAAAATATCTACTACTGTTCAGCTCCCTCCAGTTGCCCCAACCCTAACCCAAATTAAAGGATTATGGAGTCGTAAATAGGGAGTTTATTGAATTACAAAAATAATTTCAGTAGTGCAAATCTTTGGCACTGATTTTATCTATTCCTCAAAGAGAGTGATGGAGATTCTTTATTTAAAAGGATAAATGCTGACCCTAAGACCAGATACATGTAATTTAGTTTTAGAGTGATTTTATTATGGGACTAATTATCTGTCTTTTGAGTATTAAAAAGTGTTAATAATTTAGAAATAAAAGTGGAAGAAGATGGGAAAAGGGTGATAAAATTTCTGGGCACATTTAATATTTCCTTGAATGAAATTATTTCATTTTTGAATATATATTAATCATATTACTATGCATAAGTGAAAGAGATTGCACATTGTGCAAGTGTGTATGTGCTAAAAGGGTATTGTGTGCAATCCATTTAAAATGATACTGTATGTGAAAATGGATCTGTATTTTTAAACGTAAATCTTATAACATAAACCGTTACTCCTAATGACTTTTCATACTGTAACTTGCTTTTTAAGAAGTAGATCCCATATCTTTGCTCTGTAAGTTGATCACTATGCATTTTTACTCATTTTATAAATTTGATTTATGCAGATTTTGATACACTGTATGTTTCTGTAAAGATTGTATAAATCTAAAAAAGTTTTACAAGAAATAATCTGGGAATTTTTCTGTATATCTTCTGGGCTGCTTGTTTTTTAGGTGAAGAAATAAATTTTAACTTGTGGGTTTATCATATGTTTGCACCAATAATTGATCATGTTCATAATTAATCAAAATATTTTGAGAAAGTATATATATAAGCAATATAGGTAGGTGCTAGGTGCTAGAAGGGATTATGATATTAACAACATCAGTTCATACTACACAGGAGAAGGCAATGATCAACCACTCTGTATTTTTACCAAGAAAACTACATAATGTCAGAGATATATGAAGTGGAAATGGATTTCCTACGTATAGAAATAAAACATTATGCCTTAGAAATTTGGCTGAAGTAATCCAGGTTGAGGTGGTGGCTACTCCAGTGGTCAACCCAGGTCCACCTAATGTAAAATTCAAATAATTCAGGTTTCAACTGAGGCAAATTTGTAACAATTCTAGGCAAATAGGGCATTTCGGGGAGCCTTCTGCTTCTCTTTTGCATGTGGTATGCACAGCATCCTGTCCTCTGCATTGGATACCTATGTGTTGTGATCCGCTGGCAGCCTGCAGAGCTGGTAGTAGAGTCGGACAGCGAGGAGGTAGGGGAGAAACATGGGCCAGTCCTGGAGTCTGGGGAAGGCTTGGATGAGGGCTCTGCATCAGAGGCAGAGAGGGGGCCAGTGCCATCTGGGACTTATGTACTGCCTCTGGAGCTTCAAGAGTCAGACATCAGCGAGGCAGAAGAACAGGCTATCCCTTTTCCCAGTGTACGCATGCACAGAATTGCCAAAAGACAAGAACAGTTAAGACAGAAGGGACGACTCAGAAGGCTTGGAGATTGGCCCCTCCCATAGGACATAAAGGAGGAGCAAAGGCACGTGAGTCTTTGCAGGAAACAATTTGGTTCATGCTGGTCAGATAACCTTCTGAAGCTCTGTTTTGACTGTTTGCTCTGTGTGGCTTTGCCAAGCTAATTGCCAATTAAGTCTTTGGCAGCGTTTCAAGGAAAATAAAGGTGGATGCTTATCAGCCTTATCCCGAAGACTTTGGCAGCCTACTGTAGGACTCTTTACAACTATTTGGGACTCATTATGGGCTGTTAATGAACATAATTCACAGCCTTTGAAATAAAAAGAGGGTTCTTGGGACTAAGCATGTGCCTTTTACTGTATCAGAAAGCCTAGGTCAGAACACTACAGCACATGCACCCTATATTTTTATCCTTATCCTGTATTCACTTCTCATGTCTTTCTACCACCACTGGAATTTTCCTTGTTATTCCTGTCCTGGAATGCCTTTGGTAAAATATCCAGCTCTGAACCAACAAAGCACACAAGCTTTGATCCATGCAGAAGCATGACCAATCCATACATGGAATAATGTGTTTGTTTCTAAGACAAGAATATTAATGTACCAGTGTTTTCCCGAAAATAAGACCCGGTCTTATGTTTTGTGGGGCTCCAAAATAAGCATTAAGGCTTATGTTTGGGGAAACACGATGTCAGGATGATCAGTCTGGCTGGGCACTCCATCCCTCTAGTGCTCTCACAAAAGCACCAAGTGCACAGGGGCCAATATCCAGCAGCAACTGTAACCTGCAGGTCTCTTGGTCAGCGCATTCTGGAGCTGCGCAGCCCGTGCTATGCAAGTAGAGGTGCTAGAAAGACACCCAATCGAGATGCGGGCTGCCAGAAAGCTGATGGGCAGACTGTCAGGCCTGTAGTTATATTCTTTTTAGGATCTTTGGCCTACCACACTTTCTTATAATTTTCTATGCTGTTTCAATAGTGTAGTAGTTGGGAGGGGGGAATAGAAAGGAGTAGGATTGTGGAACGTATGTTGACATTCTTTTATAGAAGCCAAGGTCATCTTTTGTCTCCGCACCTTGACACCTGACCGGAAACAGAGGGGTGTAGATGTCAGCGTGGAAGATGATGATTGGAACATGTGATGGATTTGTGGGTGTGGGGATAGATCATGAACTTTCAACTGGGTGGAATTCCAGGATGTACATCAGAGTTGGAATTTTTCCATAGCCGTGCTAACATGCCTGTTATGAATAAATGGGAACTTTAAGGAAGATTCTGCCTTGGACAATGATTTATTTCATACATGGTATTTAGAACGCTAACACAGACAGCCTTAGGAGACTCTTCTTTGGTCTCTCAGCTTGCCTGCTGCCCATGCGACGCATCTGGATTGCCTGTCACTTCCCCCCATGTCTCTGCCTCATCTGCTGTAGTGCTGTCATGCAAAGATGATCCTCCCAGAGCCGGCCAGGCATTCTACCCCGCCATCTCTCAGCTTTCCCATGGCGCGTCTGGATTGCGTACTTTGCCCCGCCTCTGCCTGCTGCTTGGACAGGTGATCAACACCCCTGTGCTATGCAGGCTGCGGCTGCTGCTGAACACCATCAACCCCCACATCTTTGCTGCCTCCAGTACTGGCCACTCCACCCCCAGCTGATGATGGTATTAACTAGGGCTTATTTTAGGGGTAGGGCTTCTATTAGGAGCATGCTAAAAATCAGGCTCAAAATCTTATTTTGAAAAGCAATTTATTGTATGAAGGCAACTCTTGCATCAATTTGCACTTGAAAATAGTTGCTGTTTGTGCTGGTATTATTGTGCATTATTATGTGTGTTGGTAGAAGAGAATTCAACTTTCAAGTACACCTGTTTTAAAAAGCAGTAAGATATCAAGGTAAGAATTAATGTGATTTTAAGACTTGCTGTACTACAAAAGGGAAGTATTAAAAACTTAAGAATTGCATTTCCCAATCTAGCCATTGTGTAGATGACTCAAACATAAATATTCTTGAATAGGAATGAGATGGAATGAAAATTTTCCATCATTTATTTTATTTTATTTAGATTGTTAGACTGTATACTTAACTATGAAAATAAATACATCTTGACTAAAAAGCAAATATAACTCTTAATAACTTTTCATTGGCAGACATAATTTAGCAACAATTGTGGATGTTTGGCATGTCCATTCTATTCTCAAAGTTGAGGTGTTTATGCTTAGAAACACGTTCAGTGTGAACAGTTTTATATCATATCCCTTATCCATTTATTTATCACAATTAAGAAAGTGTATAATTAAGCTGAATTTGCTACAAATTTATCTCCATATATGCAATAATAAAATCCCTACAGTAATTATTTCCTACTATAAAAAGGATGTAATAAGTCTAGAAATAGAATGGGGGGAAAGAAATGAAAGAAAAGTACTAAGGAAATTAGGGGAAGACTTGCCAATAGAATATGATGCCATGATTTCTTCTGAAACTAAAACTGTCAGGAAATTATGTAGCACACACCAAAGAAAAGTGGCATCAGGAAAACACATAGTCTGACCCTGCTTGATCCCTCATTCTGGGATCCAGGTTTTACTTGATTAAAAGTCAAAAGCATTTTGAGTCTTGGTTCTGCTGAAACGCTGCCACATTTAATGATTCACAGAATTTCTAGAACTTGAAAAGGGAGCCGCAAATTGGCAAAATAGAAAACAGTATATTTTTCATGTGGAAATAGGAATATTTTAGTTATGCTTCAAATATAGAAGTATAAGGAACTTATTAGGTATGATTTTTCATTTTTCTTCCATAGTAGTTGTACAGTTTAATGTTTTTCTTAATGTATGATAATCTTGTATTCTAATCAGAACTGGCGAGACCTGAGTAATCCTGTTCTAAATGTAAGGAGGCAAAATTAGTCTGCCTAAGATCTGTTGCATTTACAGGTAGTCCGCAACTTACAACCACAATTGAGCCCAAAATTTCTGTTATTGAGACATTTGTGAGTTTTGCCCCATTTTATGACTTTTCTTGCCACCGTTGTTAACTGAATCACTGCAGTTGATAAGTTAGTAACTCGGTTGTTAAGTGAATCTGGCTTTCCCATTGACTTTGCTTATCAGACGATTACAAAAAATGATCACATAATTTTGGCAAACAGCAAGGGTCATAAATGTAAACCAGTTGTCAAGAGTCTTAATTTTGACCACCTGATCATGGGGATGCTGCAAAGGTCATAACTGAAAAACAGTCATAAGTCATTTTTCAGTGTCGTTATAATTATAAATGGTCACTAAATGAACTGTTGTAAGTCAAGGACTACCTATATAACATCTGTGCAGTTAATAACTGCATCCCTTATAAAGCAACCCCAATATTACGTATTACTGAGATACATGTATGGGGAGATTTTAATCAATTATGCTTTATTTAAAAAAAAAATTGTTCTTAATATTGTACCCTAACTGTTCTGACCCCTCTCCGTCCGGTAATGAACGCTGACACAGGCTTACCTGTTTGCCACCCTTTATTTATAGTACTATAATCTTGTTGGCTGAAAGCCCAAACACGACTCATAGGCAAGACGTTGGCACCAACCCAGACTCCAACAGATACAGACAAGAGCTTCTCCAGCTTGTTACAAATGGAAACAAGGCAGATCAGACAAGGAGTTCTCCAGATTACTATGAACGGCCGTGTCCTGCAAAAAGTCTCCTCCCAAAATCACTTCTTATATACGCTCTTGGGAGGGGCCAAGCCACAACCACCTGAGCTTGATTATTTCTTAGGAGTTTGTCTCCGGAGCAGCTGTTGCCTTCGTTTCTCCGCCTTTCTTAATCTTGCGTCAGGGACAAACTCCCTTTGATCTTCCCCACTGCTCCATGCCTCAGGCGCCTCCTGGTGGCCAACAGCCTCTCTGGTCCTGGCTCTGGGTCTGAACCCTGCCCAGGGTCCTCCATCTCTTCCATAGCCGACTCATAGGGTTCGTCGCTATCTGAGTCCCTCAGCAGTTCCAATGGATCTTGCTGGGCCACAACACCGAACAATATTTTACAGTAATATAAAAAGAAAGTATACTGTCTTTGAGATCTATGGTTTGCGTATCAGGCTACAGTAATCATCTGATCCTTAGCAGTTCTTAAAAATAGACAAATACAACCTCAGATGAATAACACGACATATTATTTCACAAAAAGAAAGCAAAAATGGAGAAGCTTGTGTGAAAAACAAAGTATACTTTATAATCCAATAGCTTGTAGAGCAACATTTACTTGAAATAATTGTTTTCTGTCTATCACATCTTTGTGAAGGAATTTGCTCACTCTTTTTTACAACTTTGCTTCAGTTCATTGAGGTTTGTGGACATTTGTTTATACACAGTTCTTTTGAGGTACTGCCATAGCATTCCAATCAGGTTGAGATCTGGACTTTGACTGGGCCATCGCAACACCTTGATTCTTTTTTCCCCCCAACTATTCTGTTGTAGATTTGCTGGTATACTTGGGATCATTGTCCTGGTGCACGACCCCAATGTCGGCCATGATTTACCTGTCAGATAGGTGGCCTCACATTTGACTCTCAAATATTTTAGTATACAGAAGAGTTCATGGTCAACTCAATAACTGCAAGGTGCCCAGATCCTGTGGCTGCAAAACAAACCCAAATCATCTCCCTTCTACCACTCTGCTTGACAATTGGCATGAGATGTTTGTGCTGATATGCCACATTTGGTTTTTACCAAATGTGGCAGCATGCATTATGGACAAACATCTCTTTAGTTCCATCTTTCCAAAGGACAGAAGTTTCAGAAGTCTTGTTATTTGTTCAGATGCAATTTTGCTGCCATGTTCTTTTTAGAAGAGGCTTTCTCCTGGCAATCCTTCTAAATAAACCATACTTGTTTCTAATTGTACCATCATGACTTTCAACATCTAACATGCAGAGTCTGCAGAGTCTGAGATGTAGCTCTTAGAATTTTTGCAATTTCTCTGAGCATTGCATGGTCTCCCTTAGAGTAAATTTGCTGGGATGTCTATTCCTGGGAAGATTGGCAACTGTCTTTCACTTGTGAATAATCTTCCTCACTATAGAATTATGGACTTGAAATTGTTTGGAAATGGCCTTATAACCCTTCCCAAATTAATGGGTAGCAACAATTGCTTCCCATTAAGATTATTGATGATTTCTTTACTTTTGGCACAAACCTTAATGCTGGAGACCAGCAAACTCCTAAAACTTCAGCTTTTATAGAGGTACTAACACTTGCTGATGATCAGTTGATCAAGATCACTTGATTATCAGCCTATGGCTGCTACTTGGCCTCTTTACACCTTATGGCAGCAGTAAGGGTATACTTATATTTTCACACATGGCTTCTCCATTTTGGTTTTCTTCTTGTAAAATAAACAATGCCATCATGTAATATGTCACGTGTTGTTCATGTGAAGATGTATTTATCTATTTTTTAATACCAGCTGAGGACTAGATGATTTTTACTATAAAGGTAAAATCATAGACTTCAAAGAGGGTTTATTTTCTTTTTCGCATGTCTGTAAATATATAAATTCCTATTACAATAATAATATAAATTAATCTGCACTGATTTCAACTGCTTGCATAAAGTGTTTTGGTAATTGAAACAAAGCATAAACAATTACATTTTTCACGATGAGGTTTAAAAATGGCCTTTAGTAGATTTTTTTTTTACTGGAAATTGAAAACAATGTTATACGTAATTTATATAGAAAAGTATAAAAATGTTCAAGAATCCCTCAGCTTTAATTTCATGAATTGAGCTACTTGGAAATAAATTAAAGAAATTGACTTTACGTGTAGCATTCAAATTAAAACATTATTTTTAAAGAATATTTTTCTCTGTGTATTTTGGCTTCCTTCACTGCATATTTGAAACATAGGTAAAATAAAAACTAATTAGTAAAGTAAGTAAGATAATTAAGATAAGTAACCAAGATAGTAAGATAAAGTAACCAATTAGTAAATTATCAGTAAGATCATTAATGCTTGAAAATAATTCCACTCTACAGTTTACAGAAGACTTAGTTATAGAAAGTAGGTATTAAATTTTACTGGTTTCCAGATAGCTTGCTATTGTTAATCTGATGCAGCATAAATAGTCATAGATTCAGAAGAGCCATGCAGATGTTTAAATCCAGTCAATATTTGCTGCACGAGCCAGATTAAACCCTTTCAGCTATATAGCTTCCATTTGAACATATGCAATGATGAGACATCCAGCTCCATTTGAATTGGTTCCACTGTCCATTCTGGTAGGAAATTTGTATTCAATCAAAATCAAAAATCACAATGTCTTGAACCTCATACAGATAATCCTTACAACCGTTCATTTAGTGACTGTTCAAAGTTACAACAGCACTGAAAAATGTGATTTATGACCGTTTTTTCAGTTGTGACCTTTGTAGCAGCCTCATGATGATGTGATCAAAAGTCAGACGCTTGCCAACTGGTTCATATTTATGTCTGTTGCTGTGTCCCGAGGTTATGTGATTCCCCTTGTGATCTTCTGACAAGCAAGGTCAATGGGGAAGCCAATTTCACTTAACAAGTGGGTTACTACCTTATCGATTGCAGTGATTCACTTAACAACTGTGGCAAGAAAGGTGATAAAATGGGACAAAACTCACTTAACAAATGTCTCACTTAGCAACAAATTGTGGACTCAATTGCAGGCGTAAGTCGAAGACTACCTGTATTCATTATGCTGTGTGCTACCTAGCATAAGAAAACTACTACTGATCTGTGCAATTTGATTCTTATCACAATCCCATTCGTGATTAAAGATGAAGATTAAACACATCTGTATCTTTTAGTGTCAGTTCATAGGGTTTCATTTTCCCTTATCCATATTCATTGCTGTTTCTGATCCTGTTGCATTTCCTCTGGATGTATTAAAGCATGATAGGCAGAAAGGGCCATTGTACTTTAAGAGGGAAATTGATCAAAGCAAAAATAAAGTGGAACAAGTACTTTCTTTTTTCTTTTTTTAAACAAAGTTTTATTGGTTTTTTTAACATTTTACAAGGGAAAAAGGTAAGGGAAAGGTTACAAATTTTGGCAGTTGCGATGTGCGATAGGTGCCCCCACCTCCATACTCATAGTATACATTTACACAAAGTTCATTACTAAGTAGTAACATGTAGTCAGCATATAAATTCAGTTAGTAATTTCGATCAGTTTATATCAGGTGGATTTTCTTGCTCATTTTTGTGATCTGAGCTTTCTCGGTATTGCCCCATCTCCCTCCGCCGACAGAGCTCCGGCCCCTCCCGTGTCCTGTATGTCTGTTGAAGAATCATCTGGTTTTTCTAGGAGTACTTTGTTTTTTTCCATAAAGGTCTGCGCCTCTATGGGTGTATTAATTCTAACTCTTGTCTCCTCCCAGAATATTAGCATACCTTCAGGCATCAACCATCTGAACCACACCCCCTTCTGATATAATTTATTCGCTAATTGCGAATAGCTTTTTCTTTTTCCCCTCACTTTCTTGGGGATCTGTTTCAGAATGGTTATCTCCCTATCTTGGTATGTCAAGGCTTGCCCCCTTTGTGCACTCAGAATTTCATCTCTTGTACTTTTCCTGAGAAATTTAATGTGTACCTCCCTGGGTACATTGTGTGTTCTAGCGTAGGCTGAGTTCACTTTATAAACCAGATCTATTTCCCACCCCACCCCATCTGTTGTTTCTCTTTCTGGATGTATTCAGCCAAAATACTTGTCATGATGTCCCTTATATTTTCATCATCTGCCTCCATTACGTTTTGGAATCTAAGGTAAAAGGACATTCTCTCAAACTCTATTTTCATCTGTTGGGTGTCAAGTTCTTTGTTTCCCTTCTGCACCCCTTCCATCCCCTCCCTCATCTCAGCCGTCCCACCCTCCAAAGATCCAGTCTCTGTGAGTTCTTATTAATTTGGGCCTGGTTCTCTTTAATTTCTTCTTTCATCTCCTTCAGTTGTTTCTTTATTTCCTCTTGTCCCTGTAGGAGTTGCTGGAACATTTGTTGAAACTCCGTCTCTGTAGTTTTAGGTTGCATCAAAGCTGTTATCGTTGATTGTGTACTAGGACTGGAGGTTGCAGATGTCGGGGCAGAGGCAGTGAAGCCAGGCTTTCCAGGAGGTGGAACAAGTACTTTCTGAAGTGTGGCACTTATACAGCTTTTGCAGCAGTATCATACTACTGGCTTATATTCAGTTTGGGATATGTTATATATATGAAAACATGGAGGTTTTTTTGTTATTGTCTTACACCCTTGCATTGGATTTCTATCTCTTAAGGAAAAAGTCTACACTTTTCATGATTAAGTTTTGTTACTTTCAAATAATTCTGATAATTATAACCTGCCATTTCAATTTCTATAACCTATCAAAATCATTTTAATATCATCTCTGCATTAGAAGACATTAACTATCCCAAATAATTTGGAGTCATTTGTCGTTTGATGAGCATTCCTTCCACTGTTTCATCCAAATCACTAATAAAAGTATTGAAGCTTATGGGAACGAGGAATAGTCTTTTGACACCTAATACAGCTTTTCAATTTGTTGAGGAAGTATTAGTAAGAATTCTTTGAATACCATTTTTCCAAGTCAACAATGAAACCTCTTAAGCAGCATGCCATCCACCTTACACTAAACTTAATTTAATAATCAACATGTGATGAGATACTTTGCTAAACGTTTTGCTGAGCTTTGTGTATGTCTGTTAATACTGCCCAATAGAAAAAGAATAAGGTATTAAGATTTGTTCTTGAAAAATACATGTTTTATTTATTAAATTTATATGATATTCATCTCACCAAGAAGTGACTCTATTTGTAATTAACATTAATCTTTGCTGTAGGGATTTCCCATGTATGGATGTAGATTATTTCATGTACTTTGCTACTTCCACCCCTCTTTTCTGAAAAGGGACAATATTATTAAGATTGTATGAATTCTACAAACACATACTGTAAATATTGTAGTCTGAAATCATATAAGTATGATTTTGGCTTATGCAATGCTTCAAAGGCAGACAGGTCTTTCAAAAATGCAGTTACTCATGGGGTACCAGTTAAAGCAAATGCCTCTTTTTCCAAGATTGTAGGGCTACCCTCTGTATTTGCTACACAATTCCAGGAACTGATGCTTAGGGAGTTGCAGACAGGTACTACAGGTGAAACTCGAAGAATTAGAATATCGTGCAAAAGTTCATTTATTTCAGTAATGCAACTTAAAAGGTGAAACTAATATATGAGATACCTCTCACTACATGCAAAGCAAGATAGTTCAAGTCATGATTTGTCATAATTGTGATGATTATGGCGTACAGCTCATGAAAACCCCAAATCCACAATCTCAGAAAATTAGAATATTACATGCAATCAATAAAACAAGGATTGTACATAGAACAATATCAGACCTCTGAAAAGTATAAGCTTGCATATGTACTCAGTACTTGGTTTGGGCCCCTTTTGCAGCAATTACTGCCTCAATGTGGCGTGGCATGGAAGCTATCAGCCTGTGGCATTGCTCAGGTGTTATGGAAGACCAGGATGCTTCAATAGCGGCCTTCAGCTCGTCTGCATTGTTCGGTCTCATATCTCTCATCTTTTCCTTGGCAATGCCCCATAGATTCTCCATGGGGTTCAAGTTAGGCGAGTTTGCTGGCCAATCAAGCACAGTAATCCAACAGTCATTGAACTAGGTTTTGGTGCTTTTGGCAATGTGGGCAGCTGGAAAATGAAGTCAGCATCCCCATAAATCTCGTCTGCAGAAGGAAGCATGAAGTGCTCCAAAATCTCCTGGTAGACGGCTGCATTGACCCTGGTCTTAATGAAACACAGTGGTCCAAAGTCCTCTTTTCTGATGAGAGCAACTTTTGCATCTCATTTGGAAACCAAGTACCCAGAGTATGGAGGAAGAATGGAGAGGCCAATCAAACACAGTGATTGAACCAGTTTTTGGTGCTTTTGGCAACAGTCGTTGTCTCTAGTTCATCTGGGATCAAATATCCTTGATTGATTCTTAATAATGAGACTTTTCCTTAAAATATTAATTGGGATCTTTCCTAAAAATTGGATTTTATTTCCCAGAAGCCATAAGTTCCTGTTGTGCATATCTCCACTGCATTTGTTGTGCAAAATAAGTGTTCTGTAAATTGTAATGTAACATCTGTTAATATTTGTCAGATATGATAAATGTATTCTTTAACTCCTTCAATCTTCTTGAAAAAGTTGAGTTCATAACTGGCCAATTCTATCAACTTTGAGTCTTTAAAATCCAAACTTTTCCCAGAGTCCCCTTGCCAACTTGCATTTTCCAAGGCCACCTCATCTTTCAGGTCTTTCAGTGATAAATTATATTCCAATCTTGTCAGACTGTAGATTTTGTACTGCTGTTACTATTTTCGAGTTGATTTAGAACTTTATCAAGCTTTTTATACAAATTTTTAAGTTGTATTTGTAAATTCAAAAATATTCATTCTGCTCAGCTTTCCCAATAAGCTTTAGCTTTATGTATTGATTGCATTTTGACTGTATTTTGATATAATCCAAAGCACTTCCATAGTTAAACTTTTCACAGCTGAAACTTTTTCGGCAGATCATAAAAACTCCACTCAGACAAGAAAAACCCTGCAGCAAACTAGCCTAAAAAAACACTGAGGTACTTAAAACAGCAGATAGCTGGAAGGAAAGATACTCACCCTCTGACTGCTCCCCACTCAGAATTGCTCTTCTCATGTAGGTCCAGTTGTCCAACTGTCATCTTGAATCATTCCTAATAGCGGATGTTCAAATCTGAAAAGTGTGCTGCCAAAAGAACCAGCTTTGGCAATAAAACCAATTGACAACAGGGGGAAAAAATCCTGTTGATTCAATATGCCATTTTGGTAAGACTCCAAGGGTTCTTTTATTGTCAAGGGATCTCTTAGAGCAGTGGCCTGCAATCTTGTGGGCTCAGGAACCAGACCAGGAGGGCATGGTTTCGCAAGCTATCTAGATACCACATGTGCAGATAAAACTTTGCTCACTTGCATGGCCTGGTTCCCAACAGACTGTAGACCAGTACAAGTCCGTAGCCCAGGGGTTCGGGACCCCTGTCTTAGAGGAAAATGAGTCAAGTAAGTACTGTTTAGGAAATAGTACTATGCTGCTCGTATACAACTGTTTCCTGGAATTGTTCTTTGCTGGAATGATTTTCAGTTCCTGAAGATCAATTTGGGTCACTGCTTCTTACCTTCTCATGTTGCCTGCTTAATAGAAAAGTATTTCTAAATTTATCTATATTCAAAATTAAATAATGCAGTCCTTAGTTGATTAACTTTTTCTCCCCTTTTGCTGTCGTCAGTTACAAAGATTTCAGGCAAAATTAAAGTTAATTGTTGTTGTTAGTTGCGAAGTCATGTCCGACCCATTGCGACCCCATGAACAACATTCCTCCAGGCCTTCCTGTCCTCTGCCATCCTCAGAAGTCTATTTAAGCTCACGCCTACTGCTTCAGTGACTCCATCCAACCATCTCATTCTCTGTCGTCCTGTTCTTCTTTTGCCCTCAATCTTTCCCAGCATTAGGCTCTTCTCCAGTGAGTCCTTCCTTCTCATTAGGTGGCCATAGTATTTGAGTTTCATCTTTAGGATCTGGTTTTCTGAAGAGCAGTCAGGATTGATCTCCTCTAGGACTGACCGGTTTGATCGCCTTGCAGTCCAAGAAACTCACAGGAATCTTCTCCAGCACCATAGTTCAAAGGCCTCAATTCTTTGGCACTCAGCCTTTCTTACGGTCGAACTTTCACAGCCATACATTGAAACTGGGAAAACCATAACCTTGACCATATGAACTTTTGTTGGCAGGGCAATGTCTCTGCTTTTTAGTATGCTGTCTAGATTTGCCATAGCTTTCCTCCCCCAGGAGTAAGCGTCTTTTAATTTCTTGGCTGCAGTCCCCATCTGCGTTGATCTTGGAGCCCATTTCTTCCCCATCTATTTGCCAGGAATTGAGAAGGCAGATGCTATGATCCTAGTTTTCTTAATGTTGAGTTTCAAGCCAACTTTTGCACTCTCCTTCTTCATCCGCATCAAGAGGCTGTTTAGTTCCTCTTCACTTTCTGCCACTAGAGTGGTATCATCTACATACCTGAAGTTGTTGATATTTCTCCCAGCAATCTTAATTCCAACTTTTGATTCATCTAGTCCTGTCTTTCTCATGAAGAGCTCTGCATATAAGTCAAATAGGCAGGGCAACAGAATACAGCCTTGCCAGACTCCTTTCCCTATTTTGAACCAATCAGTGGTTCCGTGTCCTGTTCTCATTGTTGCTTCTTGACCCGCATATAGGTTTCTCAAGAGACAAATAAGATGGTCTGGTACTCCCATCTCTTTAAGAACTTGCCACAATTTATTGTAATCCACACAATCAAAAGCTTTAGCATAGTCAATGAAGCAGAAGTAGATGTTTTTCTGGAATTCCCTAGCTTTCTCCAGGATATGTTGGCAATTTTATCTCTAGTTCCTTTGCCTCTTCAAAAACCTGCCTGTACTTCTGGTAGTTCTCGATCCACATACTGCTGGAACCTAGCTTGTAGGATTTTGAACATAACTTTACTAGCATGTGAAATGAGTGCAATGGTGCAGTAGTTTGAACATTCTTTGGCATTGCCCTTCTTTGGAATTGTAATGAAAACTGACCTTTTCCAATCCTGTGGAGACTGTTGAGTTTTCCAAATTTGCTGGCAAATTGAATGTAGCACTTTTACTGTATCATTTTTAAAGATTTTGAATAGCTCAGATAGAATACTGTCACCTCCACTAGCTTTGTTGTTGCTCACATTTCCTAAGGTCCACTTGACTTCACATTCTAGGGTGTCTGGCTCGAGGTCAGCCATCATGGTTATCAGGGACGTTAAGCTCATTCTTGTATAGTTCTTCTGTGTATTTTTGCCACCCCTTATTAATCTCTTCTGGCTCTGTTAGGTCCCTGCCATTTTGGTCCTTTATCATGCCCATCTTTGCATGAAACGTTCCCTTCATATCTCCAATTTTCTTGAAGTGATCTCTGGTCCTTCCTATTCTATTGTTTTCTTCTATGTCTTTGTTCATTTAAGAAGGCATTATCTCTTCTAGCTATTTTCTGGAATTCTGAATTCAATTGAGTGTATCTCTTTCTCCCTTGTCTTTTGTTTCCCTTCTTTCCTCAGCTATTTGCAAAGCTTCCTCAGACAGCCATTTTGCTTTCTTGCATTTCTTTTTCTTTGGGATAGTTTTAGTTGCTATCTCTTGTACAATGTTGAGAACCTCTGACCATAGTTCTTCAGGCACTCTGTCTATCAGATCTAATTCCTCTATTTGTCACCTCTACTGTATATTCATCAGGGATATACAATACAATACAATAGTAGAGTTGGAAGGGACCTTGGAGGTCTTCTAGTCCAACCCCCTGCCTAGGCAGGAAACCCTATACCGTTTCAGACAAATAGCTATCCAACATCTTCTTAAAGACTTCCAGTGTTGGGGCATTCACAACTTCTGGAGGCAAGCTGTTCCACTGATTAATTGTTCTCACTGTCAGGAAATTTCTCCTCAGTTCTAAGTTGCTTCTCTCCTTGATTAGTTCCCACCCATTGCTTCTTGTTCTACCCTCAGGTGCCTTGGAAAATAGTTTGACTCCCTCTTCTTTGTGGCAACCCCTGAGATATTGGAACACTGCTATCATGTCTCCCCTAGTCCTTCTTTCTCTTAAGCTAAACATACCCAGTTCCTGCAACCGTTCTTCATATGTTTTAGTCTCCAGTCCCCTAATCATCTTTGTTGCTCTTCTCTGCACTCTTTCTAGAGTCTCCACATCTTTTTTACATCGTGGCGACCAGAACTGAATGCAGTATTCCAAGTGTGGCCTTACCAAGGCATTATAAAGTGGTATTAACACTTCACGTGATCTTGATTCTATCCCTGTTGATGCAGCCTAGAACTGTGTTGGCTTTTTTGGCAGCTGCTGCACACTGCTGGCTCATATTTAAATGGTTGTCCACTAGGACTCCAAGATCCCTTTCACAGTTACTACTACTGAGTAAGGTATCACCTATACTGTACCTGTGCATTCCGTTTTTGTTGCCTAAATGTAGAACCTTACTCTTTTCACCATTGAATTTCATTTTATTAGATAGTGCCCAATGTTCAAGTTTGTCAAGATCCTTCTGTATCTTAAGCCTATCTTCTGGAGTGTTGGCTATTCCTGCCAACTAATATGATTTAGTTCAGACCTAAGTGGCCTAGTGCTTTTCCCTACTTTCTTCAATTTAAGCCTAAATTTTGCAATAAGAAACTCATGACCTGAGCCACAATCAGCTCCTGGTCTTGTTTTTCCTGACTGTATAGAGCTTCTTCATCTTTGGCTGCAGAGCATAGTCAATCTGATTTCTGTGTTGACTGGTGAGGTCCATGTATGCCTTGGGCTGTTAGAAGAGAGTGTTTGCTATGATCATTGTATTCTCTTGACAAGATTCTATCAGCCTGTGCCCTGCTTCATTTTGTATTCCAAGGCCAAACTTGTCTGTTATTGTGGTTATCTTTTGGCTTCCTACTTTAGCATTCTAATCCCCCATGATGACACGGACATCATTTTTGGTGATAATTCTATAAGGCACTGTAGGGCTTCATAGAATCAGTCAATTTTATCCTCTTCAGCACCAGTGCTTGGGACATAGACTTAGACTACTGTGATGTTGAATGGTTTTCCTTGGATCTGAACTGAGATCATTGTCATTTTGGGGATTGTATCCCAGTATTACAACAAGGTAGTAATCCATGAAGGGGGGATGTATTAAAAAAATAAAGTTTATTAAAGAGGCTCAAACCTACATAACATATACTCTTTATTGTTTAGTATCTGAAAAGGTTAGTACCTGCACATAAAAAAAGAAAAGGTGTTGGCTAAAAGAAAAACAAGTTTCAAAAGAAGTCATCCGTGTCATGCTAAAATGTTAACATCACCTTCATTGAAAAGCTAATAACAAAGCCTAAAGTTCCACATTACAAGTATTTCAAATTAACACTGCTACACTGCAATAACATGTCATTTGGGGGAAGTCAGTGGAGGAATCAATTGTTTGGAAGAATTAGTGGTAAAAGGCAAGCAGGCCATCAGAGAACATGGTGTCTGGACACCATCAAAGCTGACATCAGCCAAAGCCTAGAAAAACTCAAAGCAATGCAAGATCAGGAGAGATGGAGACTTGATCCTTAGAATCAAGTGTCAGACATGACTGAATAGAGAGAACTCTATTGCTGCCTTAAGTTGGTAAGTTTTTTTTTCATTGTACATACTTATGTACGTATGTCTTTAGTATAGCTATTAGAAAATAGGTTTTAGAAAGTATGTACTGCGCTATATTAAAATTAGCGTTAATGAAATCATTATTAAAATTTATGAACTACCTTAAAAGTTATTTAGTTGAATAACGGCCGTATTTTCTTATTCAAATGACTTGTATTTTGTCTGTAGGGAGGAAATATTCTACTAAGTTCGACTGTTGCTTAGAATATTTTCTACAAGACTTACCTCCTCTTGAACCGAGAAAAGGCTTGGCACAAAACCGTCTTGAGCGAAGTCTACACCAAGCTAAAAGAGTCTCCAACTTGCTGCGTTTTCTAGAAGCGCTTTTCGAAAATGCAGCAAGTTGGAGATTTGCTCAGTCATGGAGAACAGCAACTGAAAGCGCCGCGCTTTATGGCTTCCAGGGGACAGGCTGCAGCAAAAAAAAAAAAAACCGAGAAAGCAACGGCTCTATTTTTCCCCCTCCCGAAACCGTCAGTACAGATTTCAAACATCAACGGCTGCACGAAGCGCCGCCTCTTCTAACCAGGTGCCCTCTAACAAACGTCAGTTAGATAGACGTAGCACGTGCTAATGCGCGTACTGCAGCGTAAGACCTTTCCATAAGCCATTCCAGTGTAATAAGTCGAAGGAGATCTTGTTTCCGTGCTTCCGCCTAGTAAGACGACGGGAAAGTAGAGAGGCCCCTCATTCGCCGCCTTTCCGAAGGCTGCTGGCCACAGCCAGTAAAATGGCTTGCGCGCGCGCGCGTCCAAGCGAAGACCCGCTAAGCCGCCGCGTTCGACCGCTTTGTAAATACAAGTCCTGCTTCACGCCAAAGGTGCATTTCGGGATTTGTAGTCCGTACTCTCGGTTCCCTTCATGGAAGGCGAGACGGAGAAACTACTTTTCCCGAGAAGCCGCGGGGAAGATGAGGAAAGGCGGAGGAGAAAAACAGCATTGGGGCAGGTTGTTGCTGTTGCAATTTGGAAACAAGCGAAAAGTCTACAGCCCGGTTGAAAAGAGTGCGGAAAGGAGCGAACGGAGTCGACCTGGCCGTAGCTTTACCAAGGAAGGAGGCGGAATTTTAATTATTCCGGGGAGGCAAGATTCTGGAGCCGCGGCTGCTTGAAAGGAAAAGCTGGGCTCTGCTTTTTACAGGGAGAAAAGAGGCGGGAGGGTGGCGTTTCCCGTTCTCCCCCCTCGGTGCCAGTCTTGGGAGCAAAAGGAGCGGGCATTTTGTACCACTCTCATTTAAAGGACTCGGGGCGTGTCCGACTTTGTCTTTGCCACATTGCAGCGTAGCCCTTGGCCCCTTGGCATTGCGAGAGGACTGCAAGAGCCCAAAGGACTGCCAGAGGCCGAGGGGCCTTCCTCCGATCCCCTCCTGACAAAAGGAGACGGAGGAGGTGTCTGGAAGGGGTGAGGGGGGGGGTGAGCGTCAGCAGCAACGCCGCCCAGTTGAGTTACTTTACTTCAGTGGGTTTTAGCCTCACCGGAGCAAGCCCGCGCCTTAACTCAGGCGGGCGATGAACGGCTTTGGCCCCGAGGAAGTGACCCGCGGTGGGGGAGAAGCCGCCGCCGTCCCAGCCGTTGTAGCGAACGCTACCGCCGCGGTGGAAGTCCTGCCGCCCCCGCCACCCCTTCCGCAGCCGACGGCCGGGCTGGGAGCCACTTCGTCGGCTGCTGCTGCGATAGCCGCGGGCTCAGCCGGTCCCCTTGGGACTGCAGGACCCGGTGCTGGGCAGTTATGCTGCTTACGGGAGGAGGGCGAGAGATGTAATCGAGCTGCGGGCAACGCCAGCTTCAGCAAGCGGATCCAGAAGAGCATCTCGCAGAAGAAGGTGAAGATCGAGCTGGACAAAAGTGTAAGTGTCTTAAATCTCCTGGCTTTGGTTGATTTGGGATTATCCCTTGACCCTTTTAAAAGCCGCCATCGCCAGTCCCATATAACCTCAGCAGTGGCGGTTACGGGGAAGAAGACAAAAGCGAACCAACTACGAGGAATGAATGGGAAAGATGCTTTATCCGGATAAGCCAAAGGTTCTGTGGTCTGGCTGCGTTGGTTTCTAATTCCTTTGATTTTAAATATGGTTTGGCTTGGCTTTCCCTCTTTGGAAGGACACCTTTATTGGATGAGGGACATTTGCTCTTTTCTTACAGCTCATTCCAGCTTTTTGTGGCGACCTGTGTTTTGTCTATATTAGGAATAGGTATTAAATATTTATGTGCGTGGAGAAGGCTTTAGACCTGGAAAAGACTTGACGGGGGCGATTTCTCTTATTTTTCCCTTCTTCCTTCCAGATCTTTGAAGGGTTTAGCTGTTAGCAACCCTTGTGGTTTCTGTTTTTGTTTGCTCTTGCTGTTTAGTTGGCTGTGGGCTGACGCTGCAAAAGCCGATCCGCCTCAGCTACTGGTCTTTGTGAGTGGTGGCAAGTCGCTTCTCTTGTTGCTCCTTTATGCTTCTTGTCTGTCTTCATCTCCTTCTTTTCCCCTTAAACATGGTGGTGGAATTTAGCATAAAGTCGCGCGAAGGTCTCTAGGCAAGAAATTGCAAGCATTGTTTACCGTAGCGATCATCGGTGTGCCCATATGTGTTACACGAAGCACTGAATTTGTTTCCTCCTGGAGAGGACAAGTGCTTGACTGCTCCGCCTCGTGCTGCAGCGTTGCACGTCCCATTTTGCCACTTGGTCGTCTTCCTCTTGGCAGCCATCAAGCTCTTTAGAAAACCTTTCTTTTTCAAATACGAAATGCCCCCAAATATACGGTATTCGTGGCTTCTGCATACATTGCTAAATAAAAGAATGGGGGAAAACCCCTTTAGTGCGAGATATTCCTAAACTCGAAGCACGTAATCCAGACAGTCAACGTCTGTCAGGTTCTACCTCCCTAATGTAGAGCGGATACTTGTGATTTTTTTTTTTCACCGGAAAGAACAAGTCTGGGAAATGTCTCGTTATCGGTATTGATGGAATTAAACAGTGTTGCTAAATGTTGGGAGCGTATGATATGATTAATTGCAGAAAATCCATGAAGATTCACATGGTGTGTGTGTGTGTGTGTGTGTGTCCCCTTACTGCTTGCCAAGCATGCTACTTATTCCTAAACCAAAACAAAGATGAGAATAAACTCTTACAGTGTGATCCTTAGTGGATTAATAGCACAGCTAAAATATTTATTTTTACTAGAAAATTAGAATTCAGTGAGCTACTCTGTCCTTAGCAAATGGATTTAGAATTGTTACTTTATTGTACACTGCTAGATACTTTCTTGACAGGAAGCATTATTAGATTTTGTAAAACAAATAAATACAGTTATATGTTTAATGCTTATCTATCCTAGTACTTTGTGGGGGCTTTTATGTCATAATGGAAGTGTAGCATGAAAATTAGTGCATTTTTCATGTTGCTTTAGATTAATCAGCATACCCATATGCAAACTAACATTGCATTGATTCACAATCACACACTCTGGAAGAAATAAGTAAAGCCCAAGTCCTAGGACAGCCAGCTGGGGAATTCTGGGAGTTGAAGTCCACAAGTCTTAAAGTTCCCAAGTTTGGACACCCCTGTCCTAGAACATAAATTACTGCCATATAATACCTAGTGAATCACAAATATTTGTTTATTGTATTTTTCTTCTTTCTGATAGAATGCTTATATATGTATGAATAATGTGCGGACTGTCTTGTTGTGGAACTTGTTGTATGGTTTGTAATTCCTGATGTCAACTGTAAGACTCCAGGATAGTCTGTCTGTTCTCATTCTGGTCTCCATCCACTGTATTGTCCACCAAAGGAGGGAAAAGAAAATTGAGGAATATGGGGGATAAATAATATTCTATCTGTACATATGATCCTGAAGTGTATATGGAATGAGGCAAGCTGGAATTGTCTGATGACTATTGAATGGAAGTAGATAACAAAACCAAAAACCAACTTATTGTCTTTTCCATGGTAGGAAGGACGTCAAGCATGGAAGGACATTCTCTAATTTATAAGGTGTTAATATCAGTAGAAAGGTCAGGAGCTTCCTTAGAAGAGCAAAACTTAAAGTATGGGTCTTGTGAGGTCAACCCATGTTATCAGATTCTATATTCCTGTATCATTTACTCGGTTTTTGTAAGTCCTTTGTATTATTTCAGAGAATATATAACTTGTAACCTTGTGGGCATTGAGGCTCTTCAATATTCTTTTAGTAAATATCCTATTGATCCTATAGTTTTTGAGTGCCAATAAAATATCCTGTACTTTATTGCATCTATTGCCAAACTCTTTAGTTCTTTACTGAAGTGGACATTTTTTACTGAAACAACTTGTTTCTGTGGTAGAAATAATTCTAATATTGAGTGTGCATCATTAAATTACCCAGACATATTTTTTTCTTAAGGTGGCTTTGTAGCTTTTTTATTACTCAGTGCACAATCAAAAATATCTATTTTCCATAGAAAACAGTAAGAAATTTTACTTTTGCAATTTAATATTCTAAAACATATTAGAAGGAAAGTTAAATTGCCTTTTGAGAATTGAACATTTCTTTTTTTGTACAATAGTTATTTTCCTTTCTGTACATTTTGTATATACATGAACACAGTATCACTTCATTTTCTTCGGGTTTGTTTAGCTAGTAGGTTAAAAAGGTTAAAAAACATTTGCTAAGTCATGATGTACTGCAGTAACTAAGGTACCAAATTTCCTCTTACATCAACTAGTGCAGTCAGATCAGGAGTGGGTTCCTATATTGGTTGGTACTGGTTCAGTGTGTGCACGCACTGGCCATGCATTGCTGGTACATGTGCAGTTGACTAAATATTGTTCTGCGCGTGTGCAGAAATATGCCAGCAACAGCCTAAGAGATTGGGGAACTAGTTCAGGGGCATGGCCAGCCTGGGTCGCTGCCGGTTCTGCGACCAGGCCATAATTCCACTACCAGTTTGGCTGAACCGGACCAAACCGGGAGCAACCCACCTTTAAATCAGATGGGTTAGTGATTAATATCATTGCTTTGCTTACTATATATTAATAAAATCATTTGCATGTGAATTATGACTACAGAAAATGTTACAGAAATGCATGTTAAACTACGATATCTCTTTAAACTTTCAGGCAAGACATCTTTATATTTGTGATTTCCACAAAAACTTAATTCAGAGTGTCAGAAACAGAAGAAAGAGAAAAGGCAGTGATGATGATGGTGATTCACCAGTACAAGACATCGACACTCCAGAGGTAGATTCATATTTTTTTCTCAGAATTAGTCTCTGCATAATTCATATGTGATACAAAAACAATACTTTGTTCAAACATTTGGTGGCTTAGATATGTGTTAGATATCTCATTTAGTGCTAAATATGATTTTTTATTAGATTTATATCCACCCTAATTTTTGCCTAATTCTGATTCCTGACAATCTATGTCAAATAACTCCAATTTATAAGGTTTACTTCTAAGAATAAATGATTTTAGGTAAGAATATATAAATGCCAGTAAAATGAATTATGATTTTGAAATGTATAGAGCTGTATTTCAATAATTATGTGGAACATCATTTATCCATCTTAGTTTATATGATAAATAAAGAATGAAGGTTATTTTAGGTTTTGGTCAGCATAGCTGTTTTGCTGTACTTTAAACTCATTACTAGAATGAGATAGTTAAATTTACCACGCGAAGCTCATTATTTTGTAGACTACTCTAATAGCAGCTTTGTGGATTTGTGGCACTCCAGTGCCCCTAACTTGAGATATTTTAAAACAGTTTCTGGAGATTGAAATTGGGACCCTTCATTGGTGTAAAACATGTACCATCCTTAACCAAAGAGTTCCAGTGGCACCCCCCTGCTATACATTACAAAACGAAGACAACATTGTTCAAAATTTCACACAATATTTGCAAGATAAAACAGGTTGACAATTAACTGTCAGGTTAAAGAACCATGTTTCTTCCTTTTTAGGTTGATCTGTTTCAGCTGCAAGTAAACACACTAAGAAGATACAAAAGGCACTTCAAATTACAGACCAGACCCGGACTTAATAAAGCACAACTTGTTGAAGTAAGTAGGACTTTATTTTGTCTTTTGAGTACAAAAAATTAAATGTGCCATAATACATAGTTTTTCTGAATTGTATTACAGCTTTAAATGTTTTAATTCTGGGGGCTTTTTTTTTTGTTCCAATGATTGCTTATATCTCCCTCCAAGTTCTATTTCTGCAAATCTTTGCTATTCCTTCATGTTGACATCTATATGGTTTTCCAACAAGGTTAGGGAAAACATCTGCTCACTTAATAAATGTACCTGGCCAGGTTTTGATGGATGAAGAGTCTATTACTTTGACATATGTTGGTACCACATCTTTCTCGTCTTTAATTGCCTGGGGTTGAAGTCTGTAGAAGAGGCTCTCCTCTAAATTTCCACTTTTGGAAGTTATCAAGTGTAGCTCCAAAGAAATGTTATTTGGGACACACACACACACACACTTATGAAATAACTTTCCTTTGAGCTTTTTAGAAAGTGGTTCAAGACTGGCCATTTCAAAAGACCTTTAGTTTTGTTAAATGAAGCTCAAATTAATGTATCATAAATAAAATGGAATAAAATACTATGTAGATTATGAAGAACTTGCAGAGGTAAATTCTAAGTCGAAAACATGATGTCTTCATTTACTGGTATAATTTCAAAAATGAAAAGCATGGAAGCAAGCATGTATAACTTTTCATAAATAAACATGGCTAGAATCTGAAGTGGATTTAACTTATAGAAAGACGAGAACAAGATAGAAAACTCATTGATAAACATTGGCTTATAATGTTACAACAATGAAAAGGTAGAAGAGTAGAAACAATGGAAAAGCAATCTAGGCCTGGAAATGATCAGAAAAGAGATTTTGGAGAGAGATTGCAGGTATTGGCCACCTGCATTTGGAGAGTATTGAATTGGCTATCCATTTTCAGATGTGTTAAAACTGAATTAAGGAGAAATGGAACAGAATTGGTCTGGCTTGCTTATATTATGTGTATATTGCCAATTTGTTTGGGTTTTTAAAATATTTTTTATGCTTTTATCCACCTACATCATAATGGAGAGATGGGTAGCTATGTAAAATAAATGAATGAATGAATACATATAGATAATTGGAAGAAATAGAGTTATTAAAATAGTTAAATAGGCTAAGTATACCCTATTTCCAGAAAATAAACCTCCCCTGATAATAAGCCCAGTCAGGCTTTTGAACGCATGCACTGAAATAAGCCCTCCCACGAAAATAAGCCCTCCTCGAAAATATTGCAACACAGCAGCAGTCATGAGGGGACCACACTTGCTGTCTCCTGCACCTCGAAAATAAGGCCAAGCGCTTATTTCAGGGGTCAAAAGAAAATAAGACAGGATCTGTCTTCTTTTCGGGGAAACACGGTAATTATTAGAATAGGTTATATCACCAAATTTAACAAGGGATATTACGAAGGAAACTACTACTTGTTGCTGTTGTTATTAGCATATGGTGGTGTTACATTAACCAGGAGACCATGATGCTATTGTAAAGTGGTAGTTTGGCTGCCAAGGTACCAGCTCTGTTGTAGAAAATGCTCACACACTTCTCACGCACACCACGACAGAGCAAGCTGGCTTCATACCAGAAAAAAGAAAAAGTAGCTCTTCCTGCAGCAGGCCCTCTTCCTCCTAGAACTGCTTCTCCAACGGGTGCTGCAACCAGTAAGATTCAGAGGGTAGGAAAATGACTGCCTGGATGGAGCACCAGCTCATTTCCCCCACTGAAGTGGTAGCTATTTTATCTACTAGCATAGAACATGCTTTCAAACTGTTAGCGGGTTAGCTGAGGTGAGTGACAGGAGCTTACCCTGATATGCAGTGCTAGGACTCAAACCACTGGGGTGGAGATCATCTCCAATATCATGAAGCCACTGCGCTTCTTAAAGGAAACTGATAAATTGTAGTATTCAAACATCAGAAATATAATATGAAACAGTACTTCTGGTTTTCATCAAGAACAGGGGTCCACAAGTCCCTGTGCATGAACCAGCACTGGTCCTTGCAAAAAAGCAGATGCCCATCTGCAGGATGCAGGCAGCACACAAAATCAAGCACTGGTCTGCGAAAAGATCTCTCTCCACAGAACTGTTCCCTGGTGCTCAACACGTTGGGGGCTACTGATCAAGAACATTTGATTGAATCAAGCTTACTTTTTGTTTATCTTGAGGATATCTATATTGAGGATATTTTGAAAATTTAGAAAACTTCTCGAGTTCTTCATTCTGTTTAGCAAAAACTCGTCCTATAGGTATAGATTAAAAATTTGGCTACTTTATCAAGGTGATGACGCATAATTGTCCCAGTATGGACCCTTGATATTTCAGTGTGTGTGTTTTTATAATTTGCATAAAAGAATAGTACATAATTAAGGTAGAAGACAAAAAAATTAATATTAGATCCTTAACTATATCAAACTAAAAAACATTTTAAACAAACTTTAAAAAGATGGCGTCCATGAGTAGTTGAATTCTCAAGTTTTTCAAAATATTATAAGGAAATGAGTCATATTTGGTAATGTATTAAACTTATTTTTACAGATTACTTTGATAAGTTAATCTTTAATATATTGCATCATTTCATTTAAGATACATGATGGTATAATGGGTATAAGTTTTTTTATTATTCCTTAATCAAAGCATAATAATTATGTTATTATTTTTAATGTACTTTTTAAGAAGACTGGTATCTTAATGCTTCTATTCTTGCATGAATTCCTTAACATTTTAATAAATTATTATTACTTGGCTTACTTCTGAGACCCTTGTCCAATCTTTTTTTCCAATATATAGACAAATACTTTTTTCCCCCTCTCTAGATAATTGGATGTCATTTTCGGACTATTCCAGTGAATGAAAAGGATACCTTAACCTATTTCATCTATTCAGTGAAGAATGACAAGAACAAATCTGATCTAAAAATGGATAGCAGTATTCACTAAATAAACAAACTTAAGACTTACAGACCTAAAGACTGGTTTGGATGTTCTGAGATTTTTTTGTATTAGTATTCAGAGTATTCTGATGTTATTTTTCTTGGGAAAATACTATTCTCATAAATTAGGTTTCCATGATGAAAGTATTTTAAATAAATACTATTGATGTCCCTGTGCCTATATCTGAATAATATCTGACATTTCTGTAAGCTTTAATATTAAAGCTCCATTTCATTTATTCAGAATTATGTCCAAAGAATATTTTATTTTATTTTCATTTATTCAGAATTACGTCCAAAGAATATTTTAAGGCCTTTATGCATCAGAGCTCTTATATTTTCTCAGGTATATTTTTTAAAATCCTTAATACCTTTCTAAGCAAAATTTAAAGATTCTGTAAGGCCACACACTTTACACTTCTAGAGATTTGTCAGTCGACTAAATTAGTACCTGTTTGTGTAAAATCCTGGGAAATGTTGATTTGCAAACTGTTTTATGCTGAGTGGTTTTGTATGATGTCTGGATTCATTGATCCTTGCACCTGCATTGCAGCTGCAGAGGATTATCACCTTGGAAAGGAAGAATGTTGAACTAAACACTAGAACTACTTTTGTTTTTCAAAACACACTTCATCCATTTGAATGTTGCTCATGCTTTTTAAATGCATACAGATTTTATAATGAAAGTGGTTGAGCAAGGATAAGTATATTTAGCTATAACATTCCTTGATGTCTTTGTATGATTTGGAATATTTCATCTGGGTGACCTCAGATGCTCCTGTTTGCACGATTTGTCCTTTATGTTGTATGATAAAAGTAATGATAAGAATAGTGCTTGTTTTTTTCATCTTATTTTTTTTATTGACTGTAAAGTCTGTATGCATTTAAAACGGATGTAGGCTTGCTTGAAAACTCCAAGCATGATTTGCCCTCTGTGCCATGCCTACTCTAAATCATGATGTAGATGACATTATTGAGCCTTAAGGGTCATTTGTGGCATTAAGGAACCAACACGTCTTTTTTATTTTAAATAAACTCATTAGGGTATTCAGCATTCTGGATAGGAAGAAAAAAAGGTGTTTTTGAGATGCATGATAATGCATTCTGAATCTGTGAGCCTGCATATGATGCTGCATTTGTTTTCTGGGCTTGCGTGGTGTCTATAATAAAGATTCAGGAAAAGAATCATATTTAACTAAGGAGGAACTGGCATTGATAAGCACGGCATAATATCTCAAAGACATAGATATTTTCCTAAAATCATGTGGCTACTATGCATTGTCTTTGAGGAAATACCAAGAAGCATAATCATGCTTGGTATTTCTTCAATCATGCCAGCACCTTTACTTTTCAGATAATGTGCTGGAAGTCTATACTTACCTATTATATTACAGTCTATAATAACAACCATTTAATTTTGTGGTCAGAAACTAAACTATAATTTTACTGGAATGTCTTGAATTGCTGTCCTAGCTGCTACACTTTGTATAACTGATTTATTTTCTTCAGTAGCAGACAAGCAATATAGTCGTCAACGTTCGATCACAATTGAGGCCAAAAATTTTGTTGCTAAGCAAAGAATAGACATATCAGAAATAAACAAGTGTCGCAACAGTTTTCCAATTGACTTCTACGTTGCAGGGCAATATATTTCAGGAATGTTCATCAGAGCTATGACAAGATTTGTGTTTTGGGAATTAATTGTAGCTATTTACTTTATGACATGCATGTTATAAGGCCACTCAACTCACATGATGTGATTCTGGGCTGGAAACAAAAAACAAGCAAAATACATTATTAAAAAAATTCCAATAAATAAAATAGAAATGTTTTATGGCAAAGAAATAAAATAATTAAACAAAGTCCACTTGACCCAAATGTTGGTGAAGTCAGGGTATAGCAGAAGTACAACTTGGTAGACCGTGGCCAGATATGAAAAATACTTTGTTCACTCAATGGTGCCCTACCAGATCTTCCTGCTAAGTTTAAATCTCTATTCCTCAAAATCCCGTCTACTGTGTTTCCCCCAAAATAGACCTATCCCCAAAATAAGCCCTAGTTTGGTTTTTACACTTGTGCCTAATATAAGCTCTACCCTGAAAATAAGCCTCAGTGAAGGGCATGGTCAGCACAGAAGTTGATTCCCTGTCCAAGGAGCAGATGGAGGCAGAGGGAAGGGGGGGGGCAGGCAATCCAGATGCGGCATGCGAGCCATGGGGAAGTCAACAGTCGTGCCAGATCGGCGGGCAGGAGGCTCTGCAGTGGCACCAACATCAGATGGAGGCAGAGGCATGGGGGAATGCAGGTGATCTGGAAGCACCAAACAGGCTGTGGGAAAGCTTAGAGTCTGTGGACTGGTGTCTCTCGGCTTGTCTGCAATCAACACAGCGTGTTGGAATTGCCTGCCTTTCACCCCATTGTTCGGCTCCGTCTGCTGCTGGTGCTGCTACATGAAGACAAGCTTCCTGCATGCCTGCTCGGCCCACTGACTCTTCGCTTTCATGCAGTCTGTGTGGCGCATCCAGATTGCCTGCCTCCCCGCTGCCTCTGCCTACGTTTGCTGCTTGAACAGGGAATCAACTCATCTGCTCTGAACAGGCTGCGCAACCCCAGAGTCTGCCGATCAAGAGATTGGGCTGCAGCTGCTGCAAGATACCATCAGTTCCCATGCATGAACCATCTTGTGCGCGCGCCGGGGGGGGGGGTGACCAGTCGTACTGATCACCCTGAAATCGTGTTTTCCCCAAAATAAGCCCTAGTGCTTCTTTTGGAGCCCCAAAAATATAAGACTGGGTCTTACTTTTGGGGAAACATGGTATTTCACTGCTCATTGTCTCCCAGTCTTGAATTGCCTTTACATATAGCTTTTCCAACATATAGTAAGATGGAGCCAGTGAGTGAGAAGTACTGAGTAATTATATTTGTATTATTACAATATCAAGTTTGATAACTTAACAGATTAATTTTGAAACGAATGTTAAACAAGAATTTAAATTTAAACCATACAGTCCTATTCATGTTTTATGTCCCTTTGTTCAATACAGTTTGTTCTCAATACACTACATTTTAAAACTGAAATCCAATATTTATAATTATGATTTCCACTAATTCCACTTAGGTATTAAAATTGATGCTGCAATTTTTACAGGATTCTCTGTATTTTCGTAGGATTAAACATTGAAAGAAATGGTGCAAAAACTAAGATTAGATTATACAAAACTTGAGTAATATGTTATGTTTAATTATTGCATTTAGACCCCTGGGAGCTTATGATGGCTCACCTCCTCATTTCTTCAACAGTCATATAAAAGTTTGCTAAAGAGTTACTGATCTTCAAAGTCAACTTGAACCTTGAATCCAAATTTCACAGATCCTGGTTCCAGTGTTATGACAACCATATTTTATTAAACCATGTCTTTAGATTTGGTATAATCTGCCTTAGTTAAGCATCAGTGAGATATGTAAAATGTACACAGATGTCCATAGGAAACTTTCTGTTTACTCTCAGAATGATTCTAAACCAAAAACAGAACAATACTATAAAAATACCTGCTTAGCAGGGGAAAGGAGACTTTATTTACATTTTTATAAATGTAAAAATATAAAAAGCAATAAAAGACACTTTCAGCCTGGTACAATGTAAATTAGGAGAGCCCACAACTGTGAGCTTGTTTTGTTTGAAATTCCTGGCTTGATCACATTTAGAGGAGCCAGTCTAAGGAAAACTAATTCTGGCACTGGATCCTACTGAACCCAGTGGCACTTATTTTACATAAGCATGCATATGATTTCCCCAACAGCATGTTTTTAACAAGACAGCTGCCTATAGTAGCCTTCCTACTCCATGCTAAAAAGCTAAGCAGACTGCATATTATATTCCTACTTGACCTAAAAACAAATTCAATAAAAACATTTTAGCAGCTAAAAGGATACAGTGATCAAAAGCTGCTTTGCATGAATGTCTTCACCTGTCAAACTACTGTTAGAATTTGTCAGATTAGCAGTCTCATAAGAAGGAAGATATTTTGATGGCAATCATTTTTGAAATCCTATTGAACAAAGAAAATAATCTTGAAATATCATCTAGGAACTAGGATGTTTCATGTGGGCATTCCAAAGACAAGAATTAAGGATTGTCGTTGCAGGCTTCCTTCAGAGCTTTCCTATATACGGTACATGTAGAAATGGCGCATTCTTGCTTTCTGTTTCATGAATCTTCATTAGACCTACAGATAAATATTTCAAATGAACTCAACTATACTAATGGACTAATGTCCAAACCAGTCTATCAGTGCTAGAAGAACTTCTATTTTGAAGAAGGACTTCATAAAGCTTTAAAAAATACTTAAGATACTTTATCTTTTCTCCTTATAAAGCTATTTTTCTCCAGAGTCAACGTACATATTCAATTATTCATATTGAAAAAAGTTAAGATTCATTTTGTTCCTCCAATCATGATGAGTCACTAATACAGTATAAATGATCAGTTCTGACTTTGATACGAGATTTGAGTATGAATCTACAGTGTATCTATTCAGAAGGAATAAAATTCCACAACCCTGCTTAAGATGTATAGGACAGCAATGTAAAATAAACAAATGTGTTGGATTGTTATAGTAATCAATATATGCAATAATTTGACTGCTACTGAGATTTTCATTAGTTCCTGTTGCAATTAGCTTAACATAGTGAATAAATTAAGGTATGGCAGATCTTGTTCTTAACCTCGCCACTTCTTCCTAAAATAGAGCAGAATAGAATCAACATTTGAATTGAATTATTAAATGCAATAACTCTAAGGTGTTTCAAAACAATACTGCAAGCTGCTTTATACTTAAATGAATTATAAAGTTCATTTAATTATATTTAGAAATGTTAATATAATGTTTTGAGTCATGTTTTATAAATACTTTATCCCTCTATTTAAATTCCAAGCAGTTATTGAAATGTTATCATTTCAGATAGAAACTTGATGCTTGTAAACACTTCAGGGTTTAACCGAACTTCTTTTGTTCTGATTTTTAAGTGGGAGTTAATGAAAAGCAACAACAGCAACGTGGTACTTGCAAATGGAGATTGCAACATGCTCAGAAAAGAAAAATGGCTTCAAAAAAAAAAATCACAGACATCCAATAGATTGGAGGTGATTTCTTTTAGTTATCCTGGAACAAAGCCAGGTAGGACTTTATGTTCAAAAGCAGCACTACTAGTAATGAAATAGTCATTTTGAATAGGAATATCACCTACTAACATCTTGGCTGCTACCTTTTACCCCAAAGATAGCTTACAATCTTTTCCAGAGTCAGGCTTATACCGAGAGCATTGCAGTATACTTATCTAATTGCATAGTGATGAGTTCATGGGTTACTGTTGCCACAGTGGAGACATCCGTGGCCTTTCAGACCTTAGAGAACTACAATTCTCATGGAACCTCAGCATGGCCAAAGGTAAGAAGGGATGATGAAGTACCTGAAAAGCAACAGGTTCCCCATTCCTGATGCATGCCCCAAAGGTGCTTTTTCAGGAGGCAACTAAACTTTATTTTTTCTTTGAAGACATTTTGCTTTTCATCCAAGAAGCTTCTTCAGCTCTCACTGGATGGTGAAGAATGGAAGAATTTATATTCTTTGCAGACGGCTGGTCATTTGCATTCTTTTAGAAAGTCATTGAGGCCACTTGGAGCTTTAACTGTGTACCTGAATAGTGCAAATGGGTGTGGAGCCTTCTTGGCTGCAGGATGTTTTCTGCCCTGTGTCCCTTTACTGTTGAGCACAAGCGTAGGCTATTGGAGATGAGTCTGTGTTTCTCAAACTGAAGTGGAAATGGTTCCTGTAGTCCGCAATTTTTCTGGAAATCTGTTCACACTCCACACCATTGTAAGGGTGTTTATCCCAAGGTGCATAACTAAAAGTCTATGGAGTATGCTTCCAAACGAAGCATTATCTTGAAACATGGCCATTATTTCCCTTATTAATCCCTACCCCCAGCGCCCAAAAAATAGAGACATTTCTGTCTATGCTGTCTCTTTGCCTTCTGCTCTTTTATAAAAATGGCCGTAATATGATTTCAAAATTCCAAATGGGCTCACTAATGTAGTTACTTACTTGCAGGTTTCCCCAAACTGAAAAATCTAAACAAGAAACTCTTCTTTGTTCTTTATGGCATTAAATAAAATTTTACCTTAACTGAGTCAACCTTTTGTCCGGCAATGATCTGTGATGACTTTTAAGGAATAAAGGTAAAGGTCCCTCTCGCACATATGTGCTAGTCGTTTCTGACTCTAGGGGGAGGTGCTCATCTCCATTTCAAAGCCGAAGAGCCAGCGCTGTGCGAAGATGTCTCCATGGTCATGTGGCCAGCATGACTAAATGCCAAGGGCACACAGAACGCTGTTACCTTCCCACCAAAGGTGGTTTCTATTTTTCTACTTGCATTTTTACATGCTTTCGAACTGCTAGGTTGGCAGAAGCTGAGACAAGTAACGGGAGCTCACTCCATTATGCGGCGCTAGGGGTTTGAACCGCTGAACTGCCAACCTTTCTGATTGACAAGCTGAGCATCTTAGCCACTGAGCCACCGTGTCCCTATTTTTAAGGAATAGGACCTAATTAATCATCCCATTTTGACTTTGTGATTCATTTTCTTAACCTAAAGGGTAAAGGCTTATGTGTGAATAATGGACAATGTGTACCAAGTCTGTGCTGTTCTCTTCAATGTTTCTGTGGCTGTCTTCTAGCCATGGTTGCCACTCTTGTAGACTGTCTTTATATACCATGTAAAATTATGGTCGTAGGGCTAAATGCACCCTTCTGTGGTCTTCTGCAGTCTCCTGATCTCTCATCCATTGCCACCAATTTTAATCAATTAAAATGATTTTAGAATTGGATAAAAATGGAAAAAAGAAGTTTTAAGAAAATGGATGGACTGTAAAAAAAAACTGGTTTGTGTTCTGTGCTTGCTGTGTTTTCCTTTGTAATTCTCCTCCCACTTCTTTCTCATGCATCCCCAATTCATTCCACAAATAGGCACATCTACAGAGAAGGAGAAAAAGAACTATCAAGAAGGCAAGTGCAGCCACATGTATCCTTTGACCACACCTCAAAGGTGGTGTATTCATGCAGCCGAAATATTTATGGATTGAATTACTTTAATCCTCTGATGTGCCTATTTTTAAACTAGGTTCTTGCAACAAGGAACTCCATACAGGATGCTGGTGCTACACTACTTGATTACAAATGACTTAAATTACATTTTCAGTAAGCCACAAACCTTTCCACATATATTTTTCCTTATTTTTTATTGATATGATTTGTTCTTCCACTTTCTCTGGCGTCAAAAAAGAAAAGTGATTCTTTGCATAGGTAGCCACATGCAACAAGAAGAATGGAATGGAATAGAAATGTAAATGGAGACAGAAATATCTCCACAGTTTTGAGTGTGTTCGTGTCAAGATTGTTCTGGCTGCACCACAGGGTTAGTTGTTCAGCTTCCCATCTATGTGCAGACTCATCTTTGTCTCAAATGAGACCAATGACTGTCGTATTACCTGCAAACGTCAGTACTTTAACTTTGAGATTTCCTGCTTGAGCAGGGGGCTGGACTAGAAGACCTCCAAGCTCCCTTCTTCTCCTCTTCTGAATAGATGCAGTTGTTGGTATAGAAAGAAAAGAATAATGGAGAGAGCACACAGCCCTGGAGGGCACCTGTGTTAATTGTACAGGTATCTGATGTAATTTTGCCAAGGTATCTGATTAATTTTATTTGAATCTGAATATGAAAGAATCTGAATAATTTTACCAAGGTATCTAATTAATTAATTGTATCAGACACCGGTACATTTAGCAGGTGTTCTAACTCTACAGCTATCTGATGTCATTTTGCCAGGATTACCCAGTTCTATGTTTATGTTATTGTCCAGCCTAGCCAAATCCCACATTACAATTTTCAATCTCTATGCAGAGGTTCAGTCATTTGAGTGGTCAATTTATTTATTTATTTTAATTTATTTTTCAAATTTATACAACCATCAATTTTACAAAGCAAATGACTTTGGATAGTGTACAACAAAGTTAAAAAAAACAAGAATACACAAATAACTTAAAAGCATTAAAAATGTAGAAATTGCAGTTACAAAGAATAAATAATAGGTGAATATTAATTGTGCAACCTCACTAATTTGCTGATTCCCTGGGATCTAAAGTCTGATAACACAACCAGGTCTTGAAGATTTTCAGAAAGTCAGGAAAAATGCTGTTGTGGATTCTTTGCCAAAGAAATGAACACATGCTGGCTAGTGTCCTTGCAGCAAAAAGCGAACAGCCTGGTCAGCTTCAGCATTTTTTCTCAGCCCTGGCATGTGGCACATGCGTCCACCATCAATCAACTGACTTGAGCTGCTACCACCACCGGGGAATGCTGCAGCCTTCACTGCCGAGCAGCTGATTGACAGTTGGATCAGCCTCCTGGAATACTGCCAATCAGTTGTTCTACGCGGTGGGGATCACCGCCATCAATCACCATCAATTGCCGCCACTGTTTGCCACCACCAATCGCTGCCTATTGCTGCCGATCGCCGCCACCATTTGCCACAGATCATCATCTCTGATTGCTTCTGCTGCCGACCACCACAGATCGCTGCCATTCACCACCGCCACCGATTGGCACTGCTGCCATTTGGCAGTGGCAATCAGCACCGATTGGCAGCGGCGGCGGCAAACAGCAGCAGTGATCCCCACCACCCAGAACAGCTGATCAGTGGTATTCTGGGAGGCTGATCCAACCTCCAATCAGCTGCTTTGCCAGGCAGTGGCAAATGGTGGCGGCGGTGGCACCGAACCCCTCCACCTGACACAATATTCACTCTATAAGATGCACAGGGGATGGTGGTCCAAGGGGCCGGTTAGGGCTGAGTGCAAACCTTTTGTTAAAAAGCAAGATGAATTGTCTGTATTATGGGGATGTCTCCTGTGGGGGACCGGGTAATTGTTCCACCCAAACTGCGAATTGCTGTATTAGAGGCCTTGCATGTAGGGCATCTGGGAATTGTCCACATGAAATCTTTGGCAAGGAGTTACATGTGGTGGCCTAATATGAATGGGGAGATTTAAGAGTGGGTGGCAACCTGCGGTCCGTGCCAGGAATCCCGACCAGCTCCCCTAGATGTGCCCACACAGGTATGAAAAAGACCCCAGGCACCCTGATCCAGAGTACACATTGACTTTGCGAATCCTGTGCATTGGCAAGTATTTCTGATAGTTGTGGACGCTTACTCGAAGTTGTTAGAGGTAGTCCTCATGCCTCTACCGTGCCATCACCATGGCAGAGGCAGTCATCAAAGTGCTACAGAGACTTTTCTCCAAGTACAGCCTGCCCGACGTCTTAATCTTAGACAACAGGGCTCAATCCACAGCCATCCAATTTGAGACTTATTTAGCAAAATAGGGAATTAGACATGTCCTGGTCACCCCATTCCATCCGGCTAGCAATGGGCAGGCGGAGAGAATGGTGTGATCTGCAAAAGAAGCCCTATCCAGGATGGAGCTGGGAGATTGGCAAACTTGGGTAGACCAATTCCTCCTTTACCAACTTATCATGCCAATTGCCACGACCGGCAGAAGCCCTTCTGATCTATTAATGGGTCGCCAACTAAGGTCTCCCTTAAATTATTCTGCCGAGCCACCTATTGATTTGACCAGCAACTAAGATCATTTAGCATAGGGGATCGAGTTTACGCCCATAACTACATGGGAGAGGGGGGGGCTCTCTGGATTCCTGCCACAATTGCTTAAATCACCAGACCATGCTCTTACAAATTGGAACTCGAGGACAGGAAAGTTTGGAAGCAGCACATTGACCAACTCCAAGGCCACCTCGACCATTCAAATCTTAGGCAACCAGAGGCAACTCCTGCATGAGTTAGCCACAGCCCTACCCAATAGGAGCAAGCGTACACTTCTTCCACAGACTTCTCAAGGCCGAAAGTACCGGAGTACTTATCTGAGATAGTTGGGGGCCCGCAGCGAGTTCCAAGCGAACTGGCTCTAGGAACCCCAGCCATGCCCCAGGGAAAGTTCCAGGAGCTTCCACCAGGCAGAGTCAGAGAGACAACAGGTCTAACCGACCTGACTGAAATCCCATCACCAACTGAACTGCACAGGTCAGAGAGAGCTTCTAAAAGACCCGCCTACCCACGTGAGAACGTCACCAGCTGGATCAGCCCAACTAAGAGGGGAGGGCTGTTACATACTGACAGCCAGTATGGTAGGTTCCACCAAGGTCCTTCAATCTGGTGGCAATATACTAAAAGCTGATTGGCCGAGCCGTTTGACAGCTCCCTATAAAAGGGCTAACTCAAACGGAATGATGCTGGATTGAACATAGTTTGCCTAATAAAGAGCTGTTGTTTGTCACGGGGAAAAAAAGATACACAGACATTTCCACCCACTTTTTTTGTGGGGGGGAGGAGTGCATCTTATAGTGTGAAAAATATTGTATGTTGGTGGAGCAAGGTATAATAACTCACAGGGCTAGGACAAAACAGAAGTGGAGTTTTTAAAAGTAGTTTTAAAAAGTTAATTTGATCTTGTTCTTTATTTTTAATGGTATTTTCCCTTCTGTTTAATTAATGATGACAATGACAGATTTTAAAAGCCTTGTAGGTCCCATTCAAGGCTTTCAAGGCTGCAGCTGTTTCTCGAGCCTCACCTTCTCTATTTCTGAAGCAGCTTATAAGAAAGATGGAACAAAAGTTGCATCCCATAAAGGCACTTTCCCAAACCATGATGAAATCTCTGCCTTTCTTTCTTCTTAGATTTTGTGTTCTAAATGAAAACGTTTGTTTAAAAATAGCTAAAAATAAAAACAACCTTAGCCATCTCTGAAGGATTTTTTCCAGAAATAAAAGAAATTGGGAAATGCAGGCACATACTTGCTAACGTCTATGAACATGAAAGCCTTTTTCTGAATATTTATTTATTAAATTTTTCTTCCATGATTTGTGAAAGAAAAAGAATCCTTAAGATATCATATTTTGTGATCCTCAAAATAATTCTACAGAATAGCTTAGTCTGAACAGAATACTCAAGGCCATCGAGTGAGCTTCATGGCTGCCTGGAGATCAAAGCCAGCTGCTCCAACATTCACGCCATTGGATCCCATTAAATGGTTGCAATTGATCCATAGAGCTAACAGCGAATGGATTGCATGTATCTGTTCCACTCAAGAAACACTGTTAAAGGATTGCTTGTTTCAGAAATTGGGATGTGAGCTTCTGTTCAAGGTGAAAGAATACCAAAATTTGCTAGAAAATAAAGATTTGGGGATCAATTCAATTTCAGTACATTGCGAAGCTTCGGTGGGGAAATATTTAAAAATATAAAGGTATAAATTAACAGATTAGCTAGTAGAGAAGTGTTAGGTAGTGGAATTATTCCATGTAATAAGGTTATGCTTTCAACGCAAAAACACTGTTCATTTCTTGGTTAACTGTAGCACACCAATGGTCCTTATTCTGAATGTTCAAATCCAGGTTTTCTGGCTCCATCTGGTGGTCCTAGAAAGCAATTGGTTTTTTTTTTTTTTATACATGCATACCAACAGTATATACTACCTACAGCACTTAGAAGTTTCTCTCTCATATTTTTGTTGGAAAATGCAACATTAATATTTAAAATATGGTTAATTAGGGACTAGCCAACACAAACATATCTATTTTTATCACTTTGCCATATTTATTTTCGTGTAGGCATTGTAAAGTAGACCTAAGCACCATCCTTGTTTAAGCCTTGCAATATGTCAGAGGAGCCACCTGAGATAGTAGACTGTTGAAGCCAGAAACTGATTAATAGAGGATGCACCAAAAATTAAATAATAGTTCTTTGCAGAAGTGATGATGGGAGATGGATTTAGATTCCAATTTGATCCATATCTATACAACATGATGTGACTCTTGTGTTATTCCATTCAGTTCTCATCATTTCAAAACAGTATGGTCAAAGACAGGATACTAAGTGCAATTATTGTCCAGCAACATCTGGCTGACCATGGGTTTTCTGTACTTGAAAATGATAAAGGTTCCAGGCAAATAAAATTATTTCAGAAAGATTATTACAGAAATTGTCTTCACAATCTTCTTCTCATGGAATAAAATTTTCTAAGAGGTTTCTGATTCTATGAAATAATTACAATACTGTATTGGAAATGGTGGGAGTGGTAAGAGGCCAATATTAATTGATTTATCTGACTTTGGTTTTGTTTATGCCCTCTTACTCCCAGCTCTGTTTCTAAAGATTAAGGACATTCTGGTTTTGTTATAACTGAGAAGAGGAAGATCAGTGACATTTGCATCTTTCTCACTGTACATTAGCTAAACCAAGAACCAACTGAGCATTACTTGCCATTTAAATTAAATATTTTCGTGAGTAGAAAAAAAATGCAAGACATTTTTATTTACACTGTGCATATTTTCAATAAATCCTGTCAACTGTTCATTTTTAACCATTTTATGACTACCCATTTTCAAGCACCTTTAAAATGTTAGTTCTATAAGTAAAGGTGTAATTGTAGTTCCCTGTTCTATTGTTTTAAAACAATACCAACAAAATGTGTGCCTATTAAGAGTATGGCTGAAATTCATGTAGATGAATTTCATCTATGATGAAATTGTAAATGAAATCTTAAATTGCAAGAATTATGAGCTTGGAACTAGAAAACAAATCTAGATTCTAATTTATTATCTTCAATGAAATTCATTTAGAAAGTGATTGGTTTTTCAGTCTTATTTTAAGGATTAAGATTTAAATATATTAGTTATTATATTTTCTTCTGCGGTGGGTACCCAAATTGAACTCATGCTAAAGTGCAGAACAGCATGTATAATAAGCATATGCTATGAATAGAAGAATTCTGACCGCACCAGCTTAAGCCTCCGGATTAAATCAAAAGACAACATAGAAATACCATAGCATACATGTTACAATGAATGCAACAATTCATTCACTTGCATAAAAAACAGCATTGTGTTGAAACTCACTTGTCATACTTACAGTACTTGAAAATAGTTCAGGACAACATTTGAAGAAATTGTATTTTTAGAAAACTATTTCTCAGCATTTTAATATAATGTAAAAGCAAGGGGGGGATCAAACAATAGATACGCTAATGGGAGAAGATGGCAAAGAAGTAACGGGCAGTAGAAAGAAAGCAGAACTGTTTAATTCATATTTTGCATCTGACTTCACACAAAAAGAAAACACTACTCAACTTATCAAAAACAGAACCACAAATAACAGGAATGCAAATTAAAATATGTAAAAAGAGATGACAGGTGTTCTTCAGAGGGATTCAATTCACCTAGTCCTGATGCACTACAGCATCCCAGAGTTAACAGATGTTTTTTTTTTCAGAACCATATCTTTCAAAGCTCTTGGATCACCAGGGAACTACCTGAATGCTGAAAAAGTGCTGATATGGTTCCCATCTTCAAGAAAGAAAAGAAAATTCAGGAAATTATAGACAATCTGCCTGATATCAATACCCGAGAAGATTTTGGAAAAGATAATCAAGCAACAAATCTGCCAACACCTAGAACCCAAGAAAGTTATAACCAAAAACCAACATAGGTTCACCAAAAACAGATAATGCCAAATCAATCTTATTTCATCTTCGACAAAGTGATCAAATTAATAGATCAGCAAAATGTTGTGGACATAGTACACTTAGATTTCAGTAAAGCATTTGATAAAGTAGACCACAATCTACTTCTTGGTAAGTTAGAAAAATGTGGGATAGATAGCACCCCCACCAGATGGATTTATAACTGGCTGATAAATCAGACTCAACATATAGTCCTCAATGGAACTACATTCACATGTAGGAAATAGCAAAACGAAATATCAAAGATGCACTGGGTGGGAAGAACCACTGGGTGGATCCAGTGCTGGTATGAGGGAGATAAAACAGTGAAACGGAAAAGAAGTAAATGAAGTTCTGCTCTACAAACATCACTATATCAAAAGGGATAGGCAGAAATATCAAAAGGTTAATTTGTAGAGAGGGTGATAGGCAAAGCAAAATGCAAGAGATCTCGGTAGAAGCAAAAGATCTAGATTCATTTTCTTAGTGGAAAAGAGAAGGATTGCCATTGCATGGCAAATCTGTATCTAAACCAGACCCTGAGGATTTTTATTGTCAACATTACCATAAATGGTGTCCATAAGTGATTTAACCAGTAGTGCCAATTCTTTAAAAATGATTATGTAGGGAAATGTTTATTTAAAACCCTGACAATCCCTCTCAGCCCAACTCACGCCCACAGGTTGTTGTGGAGAATAATAGCAGAGAAAGTAGCATTAGGCATGTTCACACCGCCTTGAGTTATTTATAAAATAATAAAGATGGGCTATAAATTAAATAAAAATTTAAAAAATGATGCAAATATATAATCTCACATCTGCACAATGTTATTCATATGTCATTATTTGATATCATTATAGTTGGTTAAGCATACTGACAATTTAGCAATATTTTGTAGTAGCCAAAGATAAAACTTCAACATAAGGTCAAAATACACATTCTGAAAGGAACTGAATCATGCATGGCCAGCTTAAGTCTTCTAATAACACCAGTGCACCAACTGATTCTAAAAATAATGTTGAATTCAAGCTGGGAATCATTTATTGAACAGACAAATCTTAAATAACACATATCCAGAACAACTGACTGGCACTGCATCAACTTCTGATTTATCTGGAGTGTGCTTACTTTTCATTTCTCTTAACTGTGAAAATAACAAATATTTTCTCTACATGTAGTTGAATGAATAGGAAAAATAGGGCATTAAGCTCCATATTCTGAAATGGTTTCAACCAATACATTCAGGTAGCCATTGAAAAACAGATGTCCCAGTATAACATTTTTCTTGGGATGCTCCATTTTTTAAAATAGATTCTATTAATTTAAAGAAAAAGATTTGTAATTTAAGAGCTGTTTGCAGTTGTTCTATATAGTGATACTAAGACATAAAGTGTTACTTTCTATAAAGTACTACAGGCCTTTTCTGCCTCTGCAATCTTTATAGGATTTTGTGAGTTGACAGATTCATCTATTCTGTACTATCCAAAAGACAAAGACTATATGGGGTATAAGTAGTTCTTTCTGATTGATGCAAGGAAACTGATGACCTTTAAGAACTCCTATAATGGAAGTGGAAAAAGCCACTTTAACACTAGAGCAACAAATAAATATTTGAAATTTCCTAATCCATAGGTCCAGAATGAGATTAAGTTTTCTCTCCATTAATGTCTTCCAAAGCCATAAGAGCAGGCTGCAAAGAAAATTACAGGCACCTAGGCTTCCTTTCCCCCCATTTGAATCTTCTGCTCAGCCTCAGTGGACAAAATTGCTTATAACAAGATAGTGAGAGGTCTGGTTTCTGTAGCCAGAATGTTGGCTATTGCATATGAAGTCCAAATCCCCCCCCCACTTTTTTTAGCAGCAGAGAATTGTTTTCTTACAGACATAGTACTTAATGGTTCTCTTGAGTTTGAGCCAATCCCCCCCTGTTTTGATCCCATAGCTAACATCAATTTGTGACATTTTCTTTTTAAACTTTACCCAATTGAATTGCCTCAAAAGATCAATAAAAGATAATTGGATTTTTAGATCACGCTATAAAAGGGTGTGTTTTATTTTTAAAAATTTAGACGAGATACAAAATGAAACATACAAATCTATGGGTGTGAGTTCTTTTATGATGAGTTTTTTCTCTAGTAATGCTATTTGTATATCAAATCCTACTATTCTACAGTATTCTACTTTTATGCAATATTGTACTAGTTCTATTAGTAGTATACCATTACCATTGATACTATACCAGGGGTGTCCAAACTTGGCAACTTTAAGACTTGTGGACTTCAACTCCCAGAATTCCCCAGCCAGCAGAGCTGGCTGGGGAATTCTGGGAGTTGAAGTCCATAAGTCTTAAAGTTGCCAAGTTTGGACACCCCTGTACTATACTTTAGCATCCAACAGCGTTTTAACTCTTACAGACCCCTGGATTGATTTTAAAGTAGGTGTGAGTCCAACCTATAGTCTAGAGGCCTCACATGGTTTTGGATAGCTAATAATGTGGTTTCATAAGATTGTTAATTTTTATCGCTATCTGGGTTTTTTTAGTGATATTTATATACATTAACTATATTATATATTTCACTATGAATGTGGCTTGAGAGAATTCCTCTTCACTCAATGAGGACTGTGCAAGGCAAAAGATTGGACACCCATGTTTTAAACCCTCTCTCTTTCTCTCTCTCTAGCATTTCTTCTATTCTTTATCATTTTTATTAATAGGCAGCAGGTGAAACATTAGCTCCATCCCAACATTGTTCTGTGCTTTCTTGTGCCTGTTCTCTTTTCTCCAGACTCTTCAGTCCTTTTCTTTGGCAGCAGCTGTACATCCGCAAACCTCACATTTCTTCCTGTTTCAAAGTTTAGCTCTTTTTAAGGAATTCCGCCATTTGAGGCTGGGGGGGAAAAGGCCTACAGGTGCCTGCAATCTTCTTTGCAGCTGTCTCTTTCAGGGTGAAATATCATAGTCCATGATTTTCTAGTCATACACCAAAGCCCTCAATTTGTTCCTATCTGGTGAGAACAAAAATACCACAGGAGATGCAGAAAAGTAGTGGCGATATTTATGTAGTTATTTATGTAAGGCAATGGTTCTCAACCTGTGATCTGCAGACCTCCGGGAAGGCACGATGTTGTCACAGGGGGTCCCTGAAGGCTTGAAGAAATGTTATGATTAAATCTTTAGTTTAGTCTTGAGGTCAGTGGCCATGGCCCTGGGCACAAAAGGCATTTAAAGGGGGTCTGAGGTAAAGAAAAGATTGAGAACCACCGATGTAAAACCCAGGGAGAGAAGAGGCACATTAGCCTGCCTTCAGATCAGCTTATACAATCTGACCACAGCGGGTTGCCTTAATGACAGTACCTTGAGAAGGGTATTTATTTTATCTTCTTATTGCCAGGCACTTCTCTGTTTGACAATGCTACGTCAGTGATGTTTAAGTAGTTGACCAGTTTAATGACGAATGTCTTTATGGAAAAAATGACTTCATCTCTTATGCTTCTATCTCAGCTCCTACCAATCAGTGATTTCAGATTGTTTTTGTTTTAACTGTATTCAACCCATCTTAGGGCAAAAACAGGATGTAGGAGAGGCACCGGAAAAAGCCTAGAGATAATGGGAAGAATCCTGCAGTTAGACTAGCCCCCAATTGGCTTTTGCTTTGCTTGTTCTTCATGCATAATCATGATATGCACAGTCATATTACACATAATTCATGTAAAATCATGATACCTTAAGTTGACAATGAGTCAAAAGAGAAGTAATAGAGGCAGAATAGGGATAAAGCATAGGGGGAACTATTTCATAGATATATGTTTATTGTTGTCTTCGAGGATAGGTAGAGTGGGGAAAGGCTCTTTATTTGTATGGCGTAGAAAATGAAGTGCCGTATTTTTCGGAGTATAGGATGCGCCTTTTTCCCTCAAAAAAGAGGGTGAAAATCTGAGTGCATTTTATACACTGAATAGAGCACTTTTTGCCTCCTGAAACTCAGGCCCCATTGCAAAAATGGCTGTGCATAGCCTTTAGAAGGCTTCCAGAGTGCTCCTGGGGGCTGGGGAGGGACAAAAATGAGTGGAAAGTGGGCCATTTTTTGCTTGTTTTTGCCCCCTCAGCCCCCAGAAGCACTCTATAAACCTCCTAAAAGCTATGCATTCTCTTTTTTTGACAAAAAATGGGCCTTTCTTTGCAGAAAACAGACCCAATTTTGCACAAAACGGGGCCGCTTTTGCTCGTTTTTGCACATTTCCACAATGATGAGATTCAACTTTTTTTCCTACCGGGTTCTGTGGGCATGGCTTGGTGGAGGGTCATGTGACTGAGTGGGTATGGCCAACTCACGCCCACTCAGTCACATAACCCCCACCACCAAGCCATGCCCACAGAACCCGGTAGGAAAAAAACTGAATTTCTACATATCTACCTATTTTCTGCCCAGGCCTGGCCTAATCTTTCAGAGATTCCTCCTGTATGCCAGACCCGATCTCCCTTCACCAGTCCCATTTCTGCTCCTTCAGAGACCCTGGTCACTTCCTCCTCCATGATCGCCTCTTTCTTCAGAGGCCCCAGTCTTACACAAGCTCTTTCGTTTCTTTTACAATAATACAATACAATACAATAGTAGAGTTGGAAGGGACCTTGGAGGTCTTCTAGTCCAACCCCCTGCCTAGGCATGAAACCCTACACCATTTCAGACAAATGGCTATCCAACATCTTCTTAAAGACTTCCAGTGTTGGGGCATTCACAACTTCTGGAGGCAAGCTGTTCCACTGATTAATTGTTCTAACTGTCAGGAAATTTCTCCTCAGTTCTAAATTGCTTCTCTCCTTGATTAGTTTCCACCCATTGCTTCTTGTTCTACCCTCAGGTGCCTTGGAGAATAGTTTGACTCCCTCTTCTTTGTGGCAACCTCTTTTGTTTTAGATGTTAGAATCCTGTCTATAAGAGGGACAACCTATTGTCATGATAGATCTTTTCTGGCTTTCTCCATTGCAGGTTTCTGATGGCTGCCTAAGGCACAGCAGTACTTGATCGTCCTTGAGATCTAAATTTAGATGTGGTCAGAGTTATAACATGAAATGCCTACTTTTGACTACATCACAATTCCCATTTTGCAGCAACTGTGCCTGAAGCAACACAAGGTGAGCATGACAGCTTGTATATTTTTAAATAGCTAATTGTTGGTCATGTAAGAGATAATTTCACTTGCTCAACAAATTCCTGAGGACAGATTATTAAAAGCAGATTTGGAGGTGGCTGCTAGTATAAACTTTCGTTTCATGAGGCATCAACCAGTATGTTCTCCTAGAGTTGGAGTCTATTGATGAGCACTTCTGCCAAGCTTCAATTAGCAGCTGATTTTCAAAGCTTCTTAAAATTTAATCAGATTATATACAGTAAGTCTAACTGAATGTAGATGTCTGTTTTGCCTGATAGTTCACCTGCTTCTATTTATAGGGATTTGTTAAAAATGTAGAACTGCTTCATTTTCAGAGTCCTGCCTTTTCAAATATCAGCAACCAGGAACCTGTTGCTTGCTGTTTTCTACAGCAAGATGTTTCAGATGAGGTAAGGTACGGGGACTGGTATTAACATGTGTTCCTACATGAGTAATTTCAGTTAAGCATTAAGAAGTTAACCCGAGAAGACAGTTAACCATTCCTCCAGTCATTCTCAAGATATTTTCTGTGCCTATCATACAGAATGGAATACTAAAGTTCCTTTTATCCCAATTATGTTTGTTTATCTGGAAAGAAGTTTAAGGCACAGGTCTCATATTAGTAACATTAGCAGAATAGACTTAATGGATAAAGAACTTGGGGAAAAAATGGAACTTGCTGCTAACAGCAGCAAGAATACTTTATGCACAAAAATTGAAGGATACTTTAATTTCCACAATGAAGGAATGGCTGCAAAAGTTGATGGAGTTAGCAGAGATGGCTAAACTGACTGCTTTGATTAAAGAAAAGAATACAATTAATTTTGTTTCTACTTGGAAACTGTTTTTGGACTTTGTGCTTGAGGTGGAAAAAGTGAAATTAATATGCTTTAATCATTTAATCCTTCCACATGCCAATATAAACTCAAAATCAGCCCTTAGTGGGAAGACCTGCTGATCGCCCCATTTGCAAGCAGGTGAAGTTTTCAGTCTCCATCATTTCTCCATCTGGGCAAAAAATGTTTGGGCACTTATGAGGCCAGGGGTGGGTTCCTGCCAGTTCTAACCTCTCCTATAGAAGAGGTTCCACAAATCTACAGTGCCGTTTAGAACCGGTTCCACCTCCCTCCCCCCGCCTGTCCACACATCATCAAGATGAAGAACAAAAGAAGGAATTCTGGGAGTTGAAGTTCACAAGTCTTAAAGCTGTCAAGTTTGAACACCCTGGGGTTTTTTTTCTAAAAGGTTAGGGGTGCAAGGATCTTGTAACTTGACAGCTTTAAGACTTGTACACTTCAATGCCAGAGTTCCTGAGCCAACATGACTGGAGGAGGAATTATGGGAGTTGAAGTCCACAAGTCTTAAATCTGTCAAGTTTGAACATCCCTGGGGGCGGGAGTTCTAAAGGGTTAGGGATGCAAGAGTCTTGTAACTTGACAGCTTTAAGACTTGCGTGCTTCAAATGCCAGAGTTTCTGAGCCAACTTTTTGGTTGCTAAGCAAGAGCGTTGTTAAGTGAGTTTCACCACATTTTACAAGTTGGCCACGCCTACCCGGTCACATGGCTGGCAAGCCACTCCCACCAGGTCACATGGCTGGCAAGCCACTCCCAAAAAGCAGGCCACACCTACAGAAGAGGTTCTAAAAAATTTTGAAACCCATCACTGTATGAGGCACTTGGGAATAGTACAAACCACTCTGTTTCAAAGCACCCCATTTGCAAGCAGGGGAAGCTTCTGGTCTGTGCTGGAAGAAAAATATGTCTGTCATGGGAAGCCCTGTAAGCCATCATGGCCTGGGCAAGCAGATGGTGGGAGGGAGAAGGCGGGCAGCAGCAAAATAAGACATCTCTCAAAATAAGACCTAATGGGTCTTTTGATCTAAAAAAATATAAGATCCAGTCTTATTTTTGGAAAAACACTGTATTCTGTCCTGTCCTGTCCTATCATAGCCTATTTAATGTTTCATGTTTTGAATATAAAACAATTTCTTTATGAAACTTATTTACATTCCAAAAATATAATCAACCATTAGCTAAAAACAGTTAAAATCTTAAAACAAATTAGACTAAACCCCCCCCCCCTCTTTATTTCCTTCCTAAAACCTGTGTTCTGGAACCAAAAAGGTTTAAAGAGTATGGATTCCTCTCTTACGATTCCTGCAGTTTTGTTTCAAAAGGGCAGAAGACTCTAGCAATTCTTGTGGAAAGGCCAAATGCTGGTCTTTGTGTACTTTGGTCTCAAACAGCTGAGTTGTGACTTCCAGACCACAACTTTGCTGAGATCATTTAAGTTTCCTACTGAACAAATGTTAATGCTTGCATCACTGTGAGAGGAAAAATTAAGATAATTCCTAAGTTACTCCTCCCAATGCTTAAGAATAGCCCTGCCATGTCTACGCAGCTTGCATTTCGTAAGCCCCCGAAGCACATCAAGCTTCTTTTCTGAGGTAAAAGATATTTGTTTCATTTCTTATCTATTCTATATATCGAACCTGATCAGAATATTTTCTGAAGCCAACTATGATAGAATGCAACTTTTATAGGGTTTCATAGGGACTACTGAGAAGATGTTGCTGCCACCCTTTGTATGGCTATTACATTGGAATTGCAAAACTCCAGTTGACCACTCAATGAATACAAAGGATACAGGAGATTCTAACTCTGCGGTAGGCAACTATGGTGACTTTTCTTGCTCTAACTTTTTGATGCCCTCTAGTGGTATCTGGATTTCTGCAGCCCAGATCCAGAAGTCTTCTTGCCCTTCACTCAGGTCTGCTGCCAGAGATAACTGTCTTGTGTGTCTAATGCTCGTACTGTTTAGAATCTTGATCTAATATTAAACAGGAAATAATGTCACACATTAGTCTTCGATTAAAACTTATTTTCATTTATTTTTCATTTAATTAAATATAAGTGTAGCGCTAACCCTCGTAAGGGCCGCTGGAGTCGGGGTTCTCTTGGCCCCCTTCGTATGGCTGCCAGTCCAACCTGGCCCCTCTCTGATGCACTTCTACTTGCCAGGGTCACGTGATGGGGTGGTGGTCAGCCTCCTCTCAGCAGGCAGCTCACAGATAGGTTGGTATTCAGGTAGCTGGTTGGAGCTTCTTCCTCTTCCTCTATCTTCTCTTTCTCTTGAACTGCCTGCTGGGCTCTCCTTCCACAGCCTCTGCTCCTTCGTTGTTTTCTCTGCTTGCCTCCTTTCGTTCAAACTCCTCTCCCTCAGGCTTGGCCCACAGAAGCCTCTGCTATCCTATTCCCTTACCCCCCCCCCCACTTTTTCCCTTGGTCTCACCTCCTCTCTCCCTGCTTCTGCTCCTTCTGCTCCATCTAATTCTCTGAGTATTTTCTAGAGTTTTTTCTGAGTGTAGTCTTGCTTTTAATATGCCTTTTTTCAATTTTTAGTTGATTGCAAAAAAGAAAGAAAGAAAATAAATTAATAAAGAGATTTATTAGCCATTCAGAGCTTTTCAACATTTTCAGCTATTTTATCCCATCAACTCTCCCTAAATTAAATGAATTACTCATTCTTATGAAAGGGAGTGGCAAAATATACAATGTAAAAACCTAAAACCCCAGCTTCATCAAAACTGTGACATAAGCTATGTCTATCCTTGTATGCTTATGTATTTTCAATCACATATATAAATGCAAACTTTAAATCTTTATTTATTTATTTACTGTATTTTATATGCTGTCCATCTTGTGATCGAGGTGACTCTTGTAAATAAAATAAGGAATCTCTATACAGCAAAACCAAAAACATTTTCCATTCCATCTTCAAAAATGCTGAGACAGTCCTTTTTTCCAGTCTTTTTTCTATAATGCAGTCTTTTCATATATAAAGTGAAAAACTTATGTAGCAGGGCGGAGGAGTGAATAAAAGGAGGGTTTGTGAGGAAGGGGAGGGAGTGCAAGAAAAGGAAGGAGGGACTTGGCTGGAGGGGGGGGGAGAAAAAAGGAAAGGGAAGAAAAGGAGTATAGAGATTCCTTATTTTATTTACAAGAGTCACCATGATCACGAGATGGACAGCATATAAAATACAGTAAATAAATAAATAAAGATTTAAAGTTTGCATTTATATATGTGATTGAAAATACATAAGCATACAAGCATAGACATAGCTTATCTCACAGTTTTGATGAAGCTGGGGTTTTAGGTTTTTACATTGTATATTTTGCCACTCCCTTTCATAAGAATGAGTAATTCATTTAATTTAGGGAGAGTTGATGGGATAAAATAGCTGAAAATGTTGAAAAGCTCTGAATGGCTAATAAATCTCTTTATTAATGTATTTTCTTTTCTTTTTTTTTTGCAATCAACTAAAAATTGAAGAAAGGCATATTAAAAGCAAGACTACACTCAGAAAAAACTCTAGAAAATACTCAGAGAACTAGATGAAAATACAAAAAAACCCACTAATCCCTTCACCATTTCAGTCTTACAGTAGGCTTTATATACAATTTATTTTATTTGCATTTATAAATACATAGAAATGTCATTTGTATCCTAGACACATTAATTCCCTCTCCCCACTCCCTTAACCATCTTAATGGGAAGAAAATATGTTGTTCCTGATTTATGAACTTCAGTTGTGCCAGAGTTCATTCTAAATGTACACAGCTGCTGAACACTAGTTTAACTTGGCAGATAGTAGTAAACCATTGGGTTGTGTCATTTATTTGTGCATTCATACAATGCATTACTTGTACAGGTTCTTCGGCACTGCTTGCTTGGAAAAGTGACCTAAAACAAGCCTGGGAGAATGACTCATGGTTTAGGCAATTGTTCTCAAATGAGAACATTGAATATCAAGGAAGAGATACTTTGATAATCTGTCAAAAATATGAGCAGCAATTTGTCAGAAGGAACCTGGAATCTGGGTGGAGGGAAATCTCTGTCTGGATAGTACCTGAACTAGATGGAAAAGCTATATTCACACAGACATATACATTTGCAAGTACCAAAAGAATTAAAGACAACTAAACACTAAAAAGATAGTCAAAACATTTCATATTGGAGATCAGATATCAAAAGTCTTACTTTATTAAACTGAAATATGAATAAACTTTATGACAATTTGCTTCACGTCATATCTCTGGTCTGTTGCCATTCAACACTTCCTGGGTGACTGGTCCAAAATCACCCAGTTGATATGAATTTGGGTCACCTGGTTGTAAGTCCAGTATTTTAAGACAGGGCTGAACAGATGCTGTTGTTGAAGTGGTGTTGTGAAGCCTATTAGTTGGGGAAAAACAACCTTAGTTTAATCTGAGAAAGACTGGTTACAGTTTGGGTAGACATTAATTTCGAGAAAAAAATACATCTAGTTCTTTACAGGGTTATATTTCAGCAGATATTAGGCATGCACAGGTTTAGCATACATGCAACTTATGACCTCCCCTAGAATGGGAACATTTACACACAGTTTTCATTGTTGTTGTTGTTGTTAGTTGCGAAGTCATGGCCGACCCATCGTGACCCCATGGACAATGTTCTCCAGGCAATGTTACTCCAGACAATGTTGTCCCTCAGACAACGTAATTCACAGTTACTTATCCCTAAATTACTTCTTAATTGTTTATTGCAACATCTTCTACAGGAGACAACCCTTGAAGCTTCAACTCATCCAGAATGCACCTGCTTAAGTAATTATGGGTGTATCCCAACTTGTCTAGATCACATCGTACCGTGGGAGCTGAACTGATTGCCAGCTAACTTCCAGTACAACTTTATGTTTATCTTTTTTTCTTCTCTTTGCATTGTTTTAGGATTGTTATGCTCTTATTTTTGCTTTTCATATCACACTTTTTATCTGTGAACTGCCATCTATCATTTTGATAACGACAATAAATAAATTCAAGGTGCTGATTAGCTCCTTTAAAAATATTGATGAATCTGAATAGTTACAGAATTGCAGACTCCCAATAACATCTGTTCATCCAAAGAAATCAGATGGAATGAGATCTATCCACATCAGTGGTGGGTTCCAGATCCCGTTGTAACCAGTATGGTTGCAACAGAGCCCGGCGTCTGCCACATGAACGCACGCACACACACGTAGTGTGTGCATGCGTCCTTACCTCTAGCAACACCTTCTTGAGCCTCTGCGATGCTCCAGCTGCTTGATGGAGCATTGCACAGGCGCAGTGCACTCCGTGTGCATGCACGGAAGCGCCGAAGAGCTCAAATACAGGTAAGGAGCTTGGGCAGGCAAGTGGGTCCTCTGGAGCACCATACCAGAACGGTACCTGGTACTCCGGGCAGGCACCAGTACGCCCGTACCAGGGCGTACCACCTGCAACCCACCACTGATCCACATCCCTCATCATCTTTAGATGTTCCCTTCTAAGTAATAGGATTCCCTATTGCTAGACCTGGTGCATAGTACCTTTTCTTCAGAGGTGGGTTCCTACCAGTTCGGGCCGGTATGATCAAATAGGTATCTTCTTTTTTATATTTCTCTGGAAGTATACCCAATAAAAATATCTCTGGTCTAAACTTTATGTTTCTCTGTAACATTTTCTCTAACCATGTTCTTATTTTAGTCCAATAGTTCCTTGCTTCTGCATACATCCACCACATGTGATAATACGAACCTGTATATTGTTGACATTTCCAACATTTCGCTGATTTACTTTTAAACATCTTTGCTAATTTTTCGGGTGGTGTGTGCTATCTATAAAACATTTTATATTAAAAAAAATGTGTACGCTATTGACATAGTTACTTTCTCATAGTTGTTGCCATTTTTCTAACGCAATCGTATAACCAAAATTCTTTGCCCATGCTATCATTGTATCCTTAACCATGTCTTCTTCTAGTCTGATTCTTAATAGATAGCTATGTAATTTCTTAATTATTCTTTCTTCTGCTCCCATGAGTATCTTATCCAGCTCTGAGCTTCCCAAATTGAAACCATATTCCCTCTTATCTTTTTCGTAGCCTGATTGCATTTCCCATTGTGAAAACCAACCTATATCAATCCCTTGTTCTTCTAACTCTTGTTTTTGTTTTAATTCTCCCCTTTCTGTTAAAATATCTTTGTATTTAATAATATTCTTCATACTACAAATATGTGGGTGTGTCAATGCTTCCATTGTTGAAAGCCTCATTGGTATTTCTAAGTAGTGTTTTTCTTTTACTTTTTCCCATGTTGTTAATAGTCTATTCCTTATGCCAACCTAATGGCAAATCATGTCCCTCCAAAGTCAATAATCTTGTATTTCTCCAACCCTGCTGTTCTTGTGTTGCTATGATCAGTGCCTCTGTGCTGTCTTTAGTCCAGTGATGGCGAACCTATGGCACGCGTGCCACAGGTGGCACGCGGGGCCATTTGTCAGGGCACGCGAGGCGCTGCCCTGTCAGCTGGCCAGCAACCATGCGCGCGCTGGCCAGCTGAGTTCACCTTTTTAAAAGCCATTTTTCGCCCTCCCCAGGCTCCAGAGGCTTTATAGGAGCCTGGGGAGGGCGAAAAGAGCCTCCCCCGCCCCCCCCAGAGGCCCTCCGGAGGCTTCAGGGACCGTCTGGAGGCTTCCCTGAAGCCTTCGGAATGCTTAAAACAACTCTCTGAGCAAACCGGAAGTGACTTCCAGTTTGCTCGGAGGGTCGTTTTAAGCGTTCCGAAGGCTTCAGGGACCGTCTGGAGGCTTCCCTGACATCACTTCCAGTTTGCTCGGAAGTCACTTCCGGTTTGCTCAGAGGGTCGTTTTAAGCATTCCGAAGGCTTCAGGGAAGCCTCTGGACAATCCCTGAAGCCTCCAGAGGGCCTCCAGGGGGTGGGGGAGGCTCTTTTTGCCCTCCCCAGGCTCCTATAAAGCCTCTGGACCTGGGGAGGGCGAAAAAGCATGTAAAATGGGGGGGTCACACGTTGTGCGTGCATGCGCACTGGGGGGGTCGCACATTTCATTATGGGTGCGGCACGCCCGCACACAACCCCCCTGCGCTCCCCCCTTGTGGTACGCGAGCCAAAAAAGGTTCGCCATCGCTGGTCTAGTCCTTTCCAGCCATTGATAGGATTTCTCAATGCCTGCCATCTCGGCTATATGTTGGTGGTCACATCCCATGCAGGGTTTTCTCTTGCCAAATCAATTAGAAACTTCAAATTATACTTTTATATACTAGTTTGTTGGGATGTAAGTAAAAGAATTATGACATTATGATTCATTATTGTTCTAGTAATCAGTTTCTGTTAGGGTGTGAATTCTGCCCTGAATTAAGGAGGTGTGAATCTTGGCATCCCTTGTAGCATACTTTTGAAATAAGTGAAAATAAACCCGAAGCAAGATCTAATAAAAACATTTTTAATATAAAAGAAAATAAAAATACACAACTTTGTTTGGGCAGGAAAGAAACTGAGAATAAAACTTAAAATAATGCAAGACATACGTGAAAGAGGAGGCTTAAAAATGCCTAACTTAAAATTATACTATGAAGCAGCAGTTTTAACAACAATTAGCGATTGGATTAACCTAACAGAGGATAGAATATTGAATATTGAGGGTTATGATTTGGTATATGGCTGGCATGCTTATTTAATATATGACAAGAAGGCCAACAAGATCTTTAAAAGTCATATTTTAAGGAATGCCTTACTGCGTGTTTGGAAAAAATATCAATATAGGCTAAACGACAAGATACCTATGTGGGGGGTGCCTAGACACGCTATAGAGAATATAAATATAGAACAAAAACAAGATGTAACTACATATGCAGAACTCCTTAGTATGGATAGAGGTGCACTGCAGTTGAAATCTTTGAATGCATTAAGAGATGAAAGGGTAATTCAAACCTGGTTCTAGTATGGTCAGTTACAGACTCGATGGAAAAAAGACCAGAAATACGGTTTTATCCAAAATGAGGATAACTTGATAAAACAAATCAAATGCATATAAAAAGGTTGTATAATGTACTGATAGAAATAGACTCAGAAACAGAATTAGTTAAAGATTGTATGATAAAATGGGCACAAAATTTTGAAGAACCAATAATGATGGAAACATGAGAAGAGATTTGGGTAAGAAATGTAAAATTTACACAAGCTCAGAACTTGAGAGAGAATTTCTACAAGATGTTGTACAGATGGCATTTAGATCCAAAAAGGCTAGCCTGTATGTATCCGAATCTACAATCTAAATGTTGGAGATGTGACTGTGTTGGTGCCACGTACTACCATATTTGGTGGACTTGTAAAAAAGTTAAAGCATTTAGGATAAAAATATGGTGGGTTATTCAAAATATTTTGAAAAAGAGGATAAAGTTCACACCCCAGTTGTTTTTGTTAGGCATAGTTTCAGACTGTACTGTCATAGAGACTAATCTGATCTTGAACCTAATGATGGCAGCAAGATTGTTGGTGGTGCAATACTGGAAGAAGGAAGAGTTGCCCACTATCCAAGAATGGACGTTAAAAATAGTAAACTTAGCAGAGATGGCCAAAATTTCAGCATATCTGAAGGATCACTCAGATGAGAAGTACAAGCTGGACTGGAGAAGATGGATTGACTATATTCAAAATAAATACCGGACTAAAAAATTTCAGTTAGCTTATGAATGAAGGCATAAAGAATGTTACAATTTATTCAAAGTTAGTTTAATAAAGGGGGAGTTAAAGCACAAGAATAGTAACATGTTAAAATTAGTTAGCTTATGTTAGCGTTTGGTTGTTAAATGTTTATACCCTGTATTTTGCTCTGGGAGGTCAGGGGGAGGGAGGTTGGGAAGAGGGAAGGGTAAGGGGGGTGATAATTGTAAAATTTATTAAAACTTTTTAATAAAAAAATACAAAACTTGCTAATTGAATTAATTACATTTTGGCAAAGCTATGTGCCTGTCTCCTTCGGCAAGTGAACGAAAGATCAGAAGAGAAAGTTAAGGAATTTGAAGGAGCATGCGCACTAAATCACTTGCAGATAAGAACTGCGACCTGCGCAGTAAATTTTCAGCGCAGCTAGCAAACCAATTAACGCAGTGACAGTTTCCATGTTAGGAAACAGAATTGTTCATTCTTGACTCTGTAATTCACTTTTGCCCCAGTCTTAATAACTATTTTTTCCTGGCTAATTCAGGGGTAAAATCATGTTGGATGCCTGTTTCAGGTCTCAATGTCATTGTAGCATTTCTGTTCTATTATTGGATGGGCTGCATAACCGTATGCAGTTCTATTCCATTGAAACTAATATCCTGTGTCATCTCTTTTTCCTTAGAAAGCCCCAGGGATTTTTCATCTACTTTTCTGTCCCTTTTCTCGTCAGCTACTGCTCTCTTAAGTGGTTCTCTATCTTCTTTTCCATTATCACTTGGTCAGCTTCTGACTTGACAAGAAATTTGACTTTATGTTATGGGAAGCTGGAATATTTATCTCAAGTGATCAGGCTTTGATGGGACTAGTCTCCTACATGTTTTTTTAAAGTAAGAAAACAAAAACAAAAATAATTCAGCTCATGCATTATGTATAGTCTCTCAGGCTGATTTAAAAATTGATTTGTGTGTTTTAGCATCTTAACAGAAGTCTGCCAGTTAAAAATTTCCTTCAAGCTGAAAACCTAGATGTCCACAACAGATGTTCCAAATCAATATTAGACAAAAGTGATTTTATGTATAAAGTAAGAAAAAAAATTATTCCCCAAAGTACAATCAACCACAGTTTTAAAAAAGAAATGAAGCTACAATCAGCTCTTTCTTTAAAAAAATGTCAAAAGATTCAAAATACTGAAGTTCACACAAAGCACTAAAAGACCCACTACATTGGGGAGTATACATATGAAAAATTATTCTCATTTCAGTTTATTCCAACTTTAATATATTTTCATATGTGACTTATGTAGACACGCATTCTATCTGAAACGTGTTTTTAGTCCTCCACCCACATTTTTCCCATAGAGTTTGTTCTCTAAGTTTTAATTTCTATCTTCCCTTGTAACTGTTCTTTCAAAGTTGAACCTTTTTCAGTTTCCCCAATATAGATATTTTTTCTAATCTTAAAACTAACAAGTTGTTGAACAAAGTTTGATACCATTCATTTCTTAAACTTCTACCAACAGCTAATGAGAAAAGATTTTCCATGTTTTATTTTCTTTCCAAAAAATTCTAATAGGTGCATATATGATTAATGACTTTGCTACTTTTGTTCTTAGTAGTAGAGATAATATCAGTATAATTTCCTAAAAAATAAAATAGAATTAATTGAACTAAAACTGATTTTCATCAGTTTTATTAGATACTTGGTGACACAGTGTTAAAAAGCAAAAAAACAGTGACTGAAGACATTTATAAAATATCTATGAAACATCTCTGAGCCTAATCATATGTCGGTTTTGGCTATCAACTGCTTGAGGTGAAATTGTTTTTACAAGTATTTTCTATTATTATTTCAATTAAATTGTTTTTCCCACTTTAGCAAGATGGGTGTGGTAACATTCATTTATTTACTCATGTACCATATTTTTTGGAGTATAAGACGCACCTTTTTCCCTCAAAAAAGAAGTTGAAAGTCTCAGTGCATCTTATACACTGAATACAGCATTTTCTGCCTCCCGAAACCCTGCCCCCTTCACCAAAATGGCTATACAGAGCCTTTAGGACCCTTGCAGAATGCTCCTGGAGGCTGGAAGGATAGAAATGAGCAAAAAACAGGCTGTTTTTCTCTATAAGCTTCCTACAGGCTATGCATGCCCTTTTTTGACAAAAAATGGGCCTGTTTTCATGAAAAACAAGCCACTTTTTCCTCGTTTTTGCCCCACCCCCAGGAGCACTCTACAAGCCTCCTAAAGGCTATTCATGCCCTTTTTTGAAAAAAAGACAGGGCTGTTATTGCGAAAAACGGGCCGTTTTTGGGAGGTCTTCAAAATTACAAGTGTGGCTGTTTCCCTCCATTCTGATATTATGGGAATTAGCCACAATTTAGTCTAGTATTTATATTAAACATTAGGCTAAAGGTTTTCATGACAGGATTCCAATATCTAGAGTCTGAATGTATTTTTTTCAGCACACTTCATAACTTAAAATATTTTCTTGAATGCTTCCAGATGTGTTGTGGTGTCTAAAAGGTAAAATGAGTTTCATAAGATTACTTCATATATAAATAAATAAATAAATAAATATTTGTTTTTGTAGATTTTCACGGGTGTAGGTATACTGGTTTTGTTGTATTTGGGTCTTTTCCCCTGTAGGATAATTCTACACGGGAAAAGACCCGAATACAACAAAACCAGCATATATATATATATATATATATATATATATATATATATATATATATATATATATATATATATATATATATATATATATATATATATATATATATATATATATATATATATATATATATATATATATATATATATATATATATATATATATATATATATACACATACATACACACACGCAAGATATATTTTAAAACTTAAAACTATACTATATATCCTGTGCTTTAAATGAAATTTCAAGACAGACAGAAGTGATCTATTTTATTGTTACAGGTGGGTGAGGTAAAATCACTTTGAATCCAGCATGCAATTTTCTTTGTAGTATAGCTGAAGTGATCCGCTGTTATCTTTTTGATTTCCTGACTAAGCTATACCTCTTTTATCTCCTGGTGTTCTCCTGTCCAAATAATAGTCAGATCAAACCCTGCTTAGCTTTTTGAGATCAGTCTGGTTTAACCAAAGTATTTCTTTTGTCCCATTCTTTAATTTCCATGCTTAGAATTTCACTTTCATAAAATGAAATAAAATGTTACATTCAAGCATATAGCTGTACCTGATTTCCCACATTTTAGGCATGGAAAGTGAAACAAATTTATTGTTTTATTATTCACATTATTCCTAGGGTGAGGATACCTATAGCCCTCAACTTATTATTGAACTAAAATTCTCTGGAATTATATATAACATGGTATAGTATAGTAGGATGGGGAGGGTCATAAGTTCCCATTCATATATTAAATACTTGCAATGTCTGCTAATAGCAAACATACAATACAAAACATATAAAAAGTACAATGGTATTGATGGGGTGTGGCCTGAATCTCAGCAACAGGATGTGTTCTCCGGAGGGGTTTCTGAAGAATCATCAGATTTCCTGCTATGTTGAGGGATGTTTAATCATAGCTGCCTTGTGGGGGCAGTGAAGAGGGGGAGCACAAGTAGGTGTGGTTGGGGAACCCGCAACTCCCTTAAAACACCTGCAAATTGCTATGCAATTGCTCCTAGACCTAAAGCAGGAAAGGTAGTCATTGTGAGCTTCCACAGCTGAGCAGTTTGGAAAATCAGTGAAGTGATTTTCACCAAGATTGCTTGAAAGTACAACATTCCTGTAATTAACCTTAACCTCCGGTTGAAAAACTTTTTTAAAGAAAGAGTGACAGGAGATGGGGGGATGGGCGTTAGAAAGCTCTCCCACCCTCGGACCAGCAGCGAACAGACAGTCGGAACCATTAACAGAATAAAAGAAATGATAGATCTCGAGAACTGTTTAACTGTTGTATCTCTAGAAGGAAGAAATTAAAACCAGCTGTGTAAACACAGTGTTGCACTCCCTTGCTACATTATAATGGGCTGCTGAAAAGTAGAGAATACCTTTTGATAGTGTGCTTTTTTATTGGAAGAAGAAATTTGGTTAAACTAGACAACTCAGACTAAAAGTTTTTTTTTTTAGTTGTCTACTTTGGTCCTTTTCCAATGCAATTTTTATCTTTCTCCTTCTTTTTTTTCCCTTTCCTTTTTTCTTTTTCTTCTTTCCTTTGCCTTAAGGAAGATAACTATTGCACTTAAAGGAAGATAACTATTATAAGGTGAGAAAACAAATAGAAATAGATTTGGAAAGATGGAAAAACCTAAATTATCATTGATGGGAAGAATAGCAGTAGTAAAGATGAATATACTACCAAGATTGCTATACCTATTCCAAATAATACCGATAAAATTGGAGAAAAAAATCTTTGAAAGTATGAACAAAATAGTGGGGAAATATATATGGCAGGGGGAAAAAGCAAGAATTAATATAAAAATGTTGTAAGATGCAAGAATTCAAGGTGGATTTGGATTACCAAATTGGGAATTGTATTATCAAGCAGTGGGATTAATTTAGATGAAAGAATGGATTCTACTGAGTAATACAAGATTATTGACATTGGAAGGTCATGATTTGCAACTAAATTGGCATATTTTTTGTGGTATGGTAAAAATAAGGTACATGGCTATTTTCAAAGACATTATGTAAGGAATGGATTGATAACAATATGGGAAAGAGTGAAAGGGAAATACTACTTAGAAATAACAATGTGGCTTTCAACAGTGGAAGCACTGACACATCCAAATATTAGTAGTACAAAAATATCATTAGATATATTTTTTAACAGAAAGGGGGGAAATAAAACAAAAACAAGAATTAGAAAAACAAGGGATTGATATAGGATGGTTTTCACAATTGCAAATACAAGCAAGATATGAGAAAGATAAAAGGGAATATGGTTTTAACAGAAACTTTGGAGCAGGATAAGATATTTATGGGAACGGAAGAAAAAATAATTAAGAAACTATATAGCTACCTATTAAGAACTAGCTTAGAAGAAGAAGTGGTTAAAGATACAATGTTAACTTGGGCAAAGAATTTTGACCACACGATTGAGCTAGAAAAGTGGCAACAACTATGGGAAAGGAACTATAAATTAACCACGTCAATGGCCTATAAAGAAAACTTACACAAAATGTTTTATAGATGGCATATGACACCCAGAAAATGAGCAAAGATGTCTTAAGACAAATCAGCGAATTGTTGGAAGTGTCAACAAGGAATAGGCTCCTACTATCATATGTGGTGGACATGTGTAGAAGCAAGGGAATATTGGACTAAGATAAGAGTATGGTTAAAGAAAATGTTACAAGAAGAAATAGAATTTAGACCAGAGATATTCTTATTAGGTATTATCCCAGAGAAATTCAAGAAAGACGATACTTATTTGATTATACACGTAACTACAGCAGCAAGAATTGTATTTGCCCAAAATTGGAAATCAAATAAGCTACCAACAGATGAAGAGACAATAAAAAAGACATTAGATTGTGCAGAGATGAATAGGTTGACAATGAAAAATACAGGATAAAGAGGAATTGGAGTACTTCGAGACATGGGGAAGATTCTATGATTGGCTACAGAAAGGAAATTAGAAAAGAAAATAGGGAGAAGATATAGAACCCAGACGAGGCACTGTTAAATGGAAAAAAAAGGGGGGGAGAGATGGTGAAAATAGAAAAGAAAATATTAAATATATAAGTATACATCCAAAAGCGAGATATAAAGGAGAGGAAAATATAGCTAGGATAGATTAGCGAAGGTAAGGGAATAAGAAATGATATCAAATTATATTTGGGTCTGCGGAAATACCATCCCAAGAAAATATAAACTGAGGCCGGAAAGAGACACCTACAATAATAGAAAAGAAAGAGAGAAAGGAGAACATGAAAGTAAGATGGGGGAAAGAAGAAAGAGGTGAGGAGAGGAGGATGGAATGAAGAGGAAGAGAATGAGAGAGAGTAGAAAGGGGAAGAGGAAGAGGAGGAGTGGGAGAAAGGTAAGGGAAAAAGGAAGGGGAAGGAGAGGAAGAAGGAAGAAAGTAGAAAAGGGAGGGAGGGGGAAAAGAAAGGGAAAATGAGGTGGGGTTACAACAGGAAGAAGGGATGGTAAATAAAGCAACCCAAACTGTATATTATAACCTATTAAATGAAATAACAAATGTATAAGAATGATAAACGTATAGAAGAATAAAAACTATGTGAATGTATACTTATACAATGTATACTATGCATACTATGTAAGAGAATAAAAAATAAAAAAAATTCTGGGGGGAAAAAAGTACAATGGTACCTTGGTACTCATCATTACTTGGTTCAAGGAGGCACAATGATGACCAAAAATGATGAATGCCAAACAATTTTTTCCTAAAAGGAATAATGTAATGAGTCACAAGGCAGCTGACACAGACAAATTCTAGCTTGTGCATTGAGTACCAAATGAACGATGAATAGCACGACCATTCAGTCTCAATTGTTAGTACCTATCTTTCCATCAAACCGTTAAGTCCTAGAGGAGATCAACCCTGACTGCTCTTTAGATCCTGAAGATGAAACAAATACTTTGGCCACCTAATGAGAAGGAAGGACTCGCTGGACAAGTGAGCCCTCAATCGTTCCTTATGCTGGGAACGATTGAGGGCAAAAGAAGAAGGGGACGACAAAGAATGAGGTGGCTGGATAGAGTCACTGAAGCAGTAGGTGTGAGCTTATATGGACTCCGGAGGATGGTAGAAGACAGGAAGGCCTAGAGCAGTGTTTCTCAAAGTGGTCCGTACCGCCCCCTTGGGGGGCGTTAAAGAAGTGCAAGGGGGCGGTAGGAAGTTCCGCCTTACATGGGGGCGTTGAACGTACAGAAGGGGGCGTTGAACAAATTCTATTTATTACTTGTTCTGCCGGACTCACACAGCAGTCATTGCGCGCGGCACGTGGGCAAACCTGCAACACCGATCGTTGCTGTTGGAAACATGGCTTTCATACGAGCGAATGTGCACTTCCTTAGTCAGTCTTGGGTCTAACATTGCGTCCCCAGTAGCGCAAGGAATAGAAAATTCAATAAAATCCCATAGAATGCTGATCAAATTTCTATGATATCCTATTCAAATTTCTATGGCTGTGCTACTGGGGGTCTAGTGTTTGCCGCGCGCAGTGTGAGTCAGCCTCCTTTCACTGCGCCAGGAATGGAGGCTTCCCCAGTAGCACAAGGAATAGAAATTTCAATAGAATCTCATAGAAAGGTGATCAAATTTCTACGGTATTCTATTTAAATTTCTATGGCTGTGCTGTTGGGGTTGCTGGGTCTTCTTCCTTAGAGTTTAGGCATCCTTGGCACATCTGACGAGCGAAAATGCCAGTTTCAGATACGTCCTTCCCTTCTGTCTGAACAGCCAATCACGTTACAGATCGTCATTTGTGTGTCAGACGTCGGAGATGCCCAGTAATTACTACCATAGAGTTATGAATAGAATTTCATCAAATTTCTGTGGTATTCTATTGATATTTCTATGAATATTTTTTTACTGGGATTTTTCAGAAATTTGAGTCATATACCCGGTGGAAAAAAGTCATAGAGTTATGAATAGATTTCCATAGAAATATTGTAAAATTCTATTGATAACTCTATGGCTTTTTCCACCGGGATGATGATGTTGTTAATCGACGGATTTTCAAATTAATTGTACTATCAGCCATCCTAAGATAAGGTGAGTGTTTGACCACCTCTATGGTCGTTCTAACCGTTAGAACTATTGTTATTGATATAGAATTTAAATAAATATTTCGTATAAGTCGATGTACAAGATTACAACATCCGTGCTTCAATATCTTGTTATAAATTAATAGAGTTCAGTCATAAAGCTGGCCTATTGTTTCTGGGGCTCGTAACATAAAAGCTAAGCTGCTTGCAAACTAGGATATAGCAAGCACTTGCAAACATTCCTGTAACATAAAACGTCTTTTCTTGCAACTGCTTGCATAGCCACACGCAAACGTAAAAAATGCAACCACTTGCTTTTGGCAATGTAACATAAACCTCCAATCCGCTTGCAAAGCCGTTCGCAAATTTGCATGCAGCTGGAGGCGCTTGCAAAGTCACCTTTCTATGATTCATCGATGAGAATGAAGAAAAAGCCATAGAGTTATCAATGGAATTTCCTAATACTTCTATGACATCATGTTCATAGATCTACCGGTGAAAAATTTATTTACATGTAATACATTTTGCAATTTAATACATTTTGTATATTATACAATTAAATAATCTTTAGGGGGTGGTGGCAAATCAAATTGTGTCTTAAGGGGGCGATGGTTAAAAAAAGTTTGAGAAACACTGGCCTAGAGGAACGTTGTCCATGGGGTCACGATGGGTCGGACACGACTTCGCAACTAACAACAAATCTTTCCATCCCCCACAAACACAACTCACGAAGCTATTGGAGGAAAAGCAAGATATTTTATTCTTCCATAAGGAAAAAACAGTTCAGCTGTCTTTTGAAAAAGCACCTTTGAGACAATTGCTGTAACAGATATGCTATCTGTTTTGGCAGCTCATTGATGGAATTCTTACTGGCTGCCATTGAGATACGTTATCTGAAGCCTATCACTTCTGTTTCTGGCAGGACATATCTATGTAAATAGATCCAAAATCAGAACAAGAATTTCTTAAATAGGGTAGTAGGAAGTTCAAAGTTGCTAGCAAATGATAATTGCAATAGCAAAACAAACAAACAACCCCCCCCCCGCACCCCGTACTAACTTCTTTTTAAAATAATTTTTCAAGCTCCTCTAAGAGTAAAAAGGCTATGAACTGTTGTTTCACAATCAAAATAGCAAGGAATATCTTTCTGGAGTGCAATCTTTCATTTCCCATAAGTAAGTTTTAAAAATGGTGCCAAGTACATTGCCTGCAGTCTTTCTTTTTTTTAAAAAAAAGATCACATTGAGATTGTCCATCCTAAACAAATCAGATGTCCCATTCTAAAGATTTCCATTACGGACAACAAATTGTATATTGCAGTACCAGTACTACAATGTGACAATTCACATATACCAATAATTAAATGGCAAATCAATTGCCAGGTCTGAATCACTACCCTTTTGCTTCCAAAATGAACTATTTATCTTTAGAAATCTTGGCAGCAAACTTTCCAGGAAATGCATAGAATTAGGAGTCATATATCAGTTTGTAGTGACCTTAGCCTCCAAAACTTTCATGGCTCCTGGAATGTAGTTGCTGCCTTCCATTAAAGAAAAAAATCCACTTTTGGATACTTCCTTGTGCACACTGCTTTAAAAAAGTATTTGCTTGAAAAAAAAAATAATCCAGTATGGAATATCTGAAATATAATCTGCTCAATTTTATTGCAGCATTTTTCTCATCAATACTAGATCTTTAAGGATCTTTAAAACAAATACCTGATAGTATATGATAAGGCATTTTTCCTCACAGTGGAGGAATAGGAATATGGATCTTTTTTTATTGCCATTTACCTAATAAATGAAAAGTGATATAAAAGTTGAGCAATGTAAGAGCCAAACTACATCAGGAAAGGGTTTTTTGATATATGACAATCAGTTAAGTGGAACAGGCATGGAATGTCCTATTAAGTTGGTTTTAAGCCTTCCTTAAAACATATTCAAAACCAGGCATCTCTGAAAGTCTACAGAATAAGTGTTTGGCAGATTAGAAGAGATTGTGAATAGATCCATCCTTATTGGATCTTGCAGTGTTTGTTGAAACAAGAGGGACAGTCAAGCACATCAAAACCACTCAGTTCTCTAGACTGACCAACTCGTCACATGCTTGCATCACTGTTAAAATTGGCAGGTGACTTCCTTTCAGATTATTGAAAGGGGTTAGGTGCAAAGCCAGATAAATTCATCATCACTTTGCACAGGAGGAAGGATCTTCAATAGGACCAGCAAATGAATGCCAATATTTTATATTCCTTCAAAGATGGACAGAATTTTATCTCAGCACTGATATAGGTCCACAGTTAATATGGGAGTCAATGGGTCAATTGTCACTCACAGTTTAAAGCAATTTTGTTAGGAGCTAGCACCAGAGGTGGGCTTGAAGCCTTTGATTCATTTGAAGCTATATAGAAGTTTACCAAGTTGCTGTAACTTAAATATTGCAAAGAACTAAAAATGAAAACACATTTTAAAAAAAATCAAATATGTATTCTCTCCTTGGAAGATTGCCCTTTGAAATTTATAAGATCAGAAACTTTCAACCTAAAGTCATCACAATATCTGTCTATAACATAACTTATTCTATTACTATATGCTCCTTCATCTGACTTTTTTTCATGTGTTCATTGAACAAATCCTTTTAATTGATAGAATGTGTTCTCAATTTTATTTGCATACACAGCCTCTCTCAAATGTGTGTCCTGTTCTTCATCAAATATATTGGGCTAAGCTATGGGGAGCGCCCATTTTTATGTTACTGATTTGAGCAGCCTTAATCTTTCTGAACATGTATTGTCTACTTCAGAATAAACACTTCCATGCTTATTACCACCCTGTTTTCAAACCCCCAAGGAGTTAGTGATTATTCATTGATTATAAAAGCATGTGCAAAAAAATCCCCCCAAACTCTACAGATAACATTGAAGTATCTTTTTAAAAAACTTATTTTCTTCTGAAAGAAACTCATGTTCCAAGAGGACAGAAATAGTTTCTCAACAGCACACTTAGCATGGATCTTATGAACTTATACTTAGGTTTTTCATTCTTACAAGATCTATTGTGGAATTAATATGTCCTATTTGTGAAGTCAGGCTAGCAGCAGAATTTCTCCTTCTGCAAAAGAAAAAAAATATTAAATTTTAGGGGGGGGGGGAGATGTCCTGAATTCCTGGATTTTCCTTTTTATAGCCACAAATTGTCTCAGCTTTGCCACCAGACAGACTTTTGCAAAAGGGGAGGGGGCTTGTAATGCTTCCTGAATTGACCATTGACACTACAAAGGAAAAAGCCTCATCCATCTCTAAAATATCAGTCATTGTAGCTGGGAAGGGATGGAAAGCATTAAGAGCCCATTCACCCTATTCATCACTAAGTGGCCCAGAAAACTGAAGTTGAAGATTTCAGTAAAAAAAAAAACTAGATATAAATTTTTGGAGACAACATCTGAATGTGGAATGTAAAATGGTTAAGTTTATGCTAATTTGTATATCCCAGGTATGTATTACTTTATGTCATGATGTACCATTGATCCAACTGGATGTCTTTAGAAAATAAATATGGGGTATTGTGGAGAGAATATTATCTGAATATTCCTACTACTGCTCTTCTTTCTACAAAGTTTGTTATCAACCTGAGAGCATCTAGAAGAAGAAGAAGGTGCCTACCGACTGAAGATCTCTTAGTCTTCATACAAACTAGAGAATACACCTCATGAGCATTTCTGATAAATGTTTACCTTTTTATCTTCCTTTGTCCCTTCAAAGGATGTGATGTGATGTCATTAAAATTACAGTGACTTCATAAACAAACAACACTTTCAGCATATATATTTTCAGGAGAAAATCCTTTCTGCATATGACAACATGCATTCTGATTTCTTGTAAGCCAAAAATCTGACAAAGCTGAATATATGTCTGCAAGATAGCTGACATTAATTTGAATGATGTTAGTAGAAGGAAGTTTATTTGGAGTATTCATCTAATGAATATTCCCAATTTGTGTAACTCCTGAAAAGACTTGTGTGAGTATTTCCAGTTTAGTCTGACTCTTTTCAGTCCTTAATCTTTACTTTGCTCCCTGAAGAAGGAATATGTGAATCCTCTGGTGAGAGACTATAGATTAAAAACTGGAGCTGTAACCATGGCTTGGAGAAAGAAAGTTTAGGTCGTTAAGTAGGAACATTCTGCGTTCTCTTATGCACCTTTTTTCTGAATGCCCATCAAGAAGAGGGCATTCAAATCAAATCATGTGTCATATGAGCCAACCTTTTGTGACTGTTTTTAACCCTCTACCATGGCAAGTATCTGTTCTTAGGAGGTTCCCTTCAGGATGTCCATAAACACCCATCTGCTTCTCTCTTAATGTTTGATTTATCTGATTGTGGATGACAAGACCACTATGGCAAAAATGTCATGAATGGGCAAGTTACCCATAATCTCCAGAAATGTGTTCTCATAATTGAAATATAACTATAGTGCAAAATGTTATGTATAAGAATTAGATATTGGTGTAGCTTACATTGGTCTGTGTGCTAGACCAGTGATCCCCAGCTTTTTGGGCACAAGGGGCCATGTTAGATTCGGGCAACGAGAGAACAGACTCCAGACGATAGTGACAACAGCTCTTTATTTATTAGTAGTAGTGATCCAGCTTGCTATGGGGTCGTGTAGCTCTCCTTTTATAGGGATCTGGCAGACCTCCCGTCCAATCAGAACAACCCCTTGTTCCCGCCCTAGTGGCGGACCTGAGTGGAGACTACAGCAGTTTATGTAAACATCTAACAGGCCAGTTTTGTGGAAGATCATTTTTACATGGACTGGGTGGGGGCAGGGTTTTGGTTTCTTTCGCTTGCTCTCCTCCAGATGTGCAGCCCAGTTCCTAACAGGCCACAGATCAGTATCAACCAATGGCCTGGGGTTGGGGAACCCTGTACTACTATAGATTAAGCAAAATAGGGTAAACAAAGCATTCTTAGAAATATGTACTTTTACATTGATCATAAGCTTTATCTTATTTTTGTTTTGTTGACCTGAACAACAACAAAGCCCTAGTTCAAATAGTGTGCAATGAAAAGTGAAAATTCTGCATTTTTATTAAATTTGATGCAGAATCTGATTTTAATTTTATTTCAAGAGAAAACAATGTTTCAGTGATATAGTCATGGAAAGGTTGCGTTGTTCTTGCACTTATTAGGAGATAACTAAAGCTGTAGACATTTCTTCTTTTTCATTGTATACTTTTATCAGCAGCAGTCCACAGCCCCCATAAACTCGGAATTTTTAGTTAAAATCTAGAAAAGACATCAGAAGTGAAATTGCCTTGTTGGGCTTGTTCACAGAAATGTATAGGGTAATCCTCTACTTATGACCACAATTGAGTCCCATAAGTCATTGCAGTTGTTAAGCAGGTCATAACGGGACCTGATTTGATCTTATGACATTTTTAGATCAGTTGTTAATTGAATCATATGGTTGCTAAGTGCACCATGTGAACATTAAGTGAATACAGCATATCCAATGTCTTTTGGCATTTTCTGTAGAAAACACCAAAAACCATCACAAATCCAATCATAAGACCGTAAGACATTGCAATCTGCCATAAATGTGAGCCAGTTCCGAAGCACATGAAATGCAATCACATGACCAAGGAGGGGGCAGTGATATCTGTAAGGATGGGTCCTAAGTAACTTCTTTTGAGTCCGTCTTAACTTCGAACAGTCATGAAGCAAGCAAGGACTATCTGTATAAGTACCAAGGAATGAGGAAGATTATATGTTGCAGAAAACAATAACAACAACAACACTAAAATTCCTCACTAATTCTAACCATAAAGTAAAACATAGCAATAGGAATTCAAGTGTAATTGTCAACTATTCTGAGAGCATGGAAAAATAAGAAAGTGCTTTCACAAGGTAGAAAATATTGAGAAACTCATGGCAGATTTGGGCACAGCATTAGCTTAAAATGGCTAATCATTGCTTATTGGTTTTGTTTTGGATGGATCTCAAATTATTCATGCAATAGGTATTTCTAATTGAAAACCCCAACTTTTTGTACAAGAGACTCTTAAAATCTTTGTTCTGTTACAGCTGTATTAATATTCCATTTTTTCATGGTTGGAAAACATCTGTTCTCTCTTTCTGCTTTCTTATCATTTTCTCTCCATAAAAAACACATACAAGAACATACAATCACTTACAAAATTAAATTAGTGTATCTCTACTTGGCTGTCAAAGGTGCTGCTAACTCTCCCAAATGGTTCTTGGAGTTAACAAAGGAAAAGCTTCCAAACCCATATGGCTAAGGTTACATTTCTCCATGTTTCAAGAGCAATGATTAGAAGTAAGCTTAAAGACTTCTAAACATGTGTTCTTGATCTCTAACACCCAGCATAGTGAAATAATAGTGTGTATGTTGTGAACCTCAGATGTCATTGGGAACCACCAGTTGATATTTATGCACAAATGTTTTGCCTTTGGTGTCACTCCTGTTGTTAAAATTGAGTGGGTCAGCTTAGAGGCAGAATCATTTTCCTGCAACGCTGTTTTGTATACTGATGTATTTGCACAATGCATGTATAATGTATTTATATTTATATTTAACATTTGTATGCTTCCTTTCCTTGATAAGATCTTTATCATAGTTTACAAAGTACATTTATTAATTTCACAAGTAGAGCAACCCTATCTTTTAGCTGTAGGAGCGATTTGACTTAGGAGTGTTTTGAAGTTTCCAATTTTCTTCAGAAGTATGTGGAGGAGGATAGCTTACTTCTATCGTTGTGACTCCTTTCTGCTTATTTTACTGCACTTTCCCCCAATTATTTACAACATAAATTTTTTAGAAGAAGGCTGTGAGCCCTGAAACTTTGTCAGATAATCTGGTTCCTCAGCCCTAGGCACATCCAAATTTAGTAAAACAATTCTCTTAGTTTATTTTACTGGCCTCAAAGAAGGGAAAACCCATTCATTTAATATTGCAACCCAAATACTTACCGTACAGGAATAAATATCTTGTCAAATTTACTCATGAGTTGAAAACTTTACTTGAAAAATCACTGATTTGAGTTCAGGAGTAATACTATTTAGATTCAATTTAATGATGTAATATTGAACACCATATTTACACCAGCAATTCTTGCTATTTACTCCTGACATAGTTGCTTAGTATTGGTTGTCTTCTGAATTATTTTTGATCAGCTTTTCCATGGATTGGTCTAATCCTACTTCTAACTTGAATCTTTCCTCTAGAAACCTTTGTCATGTACTTTGGATATTAGTTTTTCCATGAAAAAATCTACACAAATATCTGTGCTATATACTTTTGCAGCATTTAACTTATTTTGGCCTTGTGGGGAAATAGAGTTTTTAAAAGAGTTTCTGCAGCAGACAAGAAAACATAAATTGCATTTAAGAGATTCTAAGAAATCAGGCTGGTGATTTTGTTTTGCCAGTAGACGCTCTGACAGAGAAATGAAATTCCATTTGAACAAGAGCTTTTCAAATATATTTTCCATTCTCCCTTATCAGTGAAAAGCAGGTCCACATAAGAGAAAGGATGGATGTGTGAAAGATGAGTCTGTTCTATTGAACTGAATATAAAAGCTGTATGTGCAAGTTTTGAGCTCTGGATTTTGCCTTTTTTATTGTTTACTTGTTTTTGGTTTTTTTGCTTTCTTTATATGAGCAACTGATATCCAACATATGATTCTGTAATAAATGAAAACAAAAAGGCATTTTAAATCTTAATTCTCCTTAATATTATTTTCAATGGCAGTTTTCCTTAGAGAAGTGGCAAATTACGAACTGATTCTGCTCTTTGTAAATGCTGAATTATTATTTTAAAAAATTGTTCTGTGTTACTAGATTTAACACTGAAAACCAGTAGAAGACGTTATGGTGTCTTTCTGTAGGTAAACTGATAAACAAATGTATTTACAGAAATAATCTCCCTATTATTGAAATTCTATTTCAATTTGCAGCCAGAGAACCACTGGAAATAGTAAAAAACCTGAAAGATTTCTAGAAATGAGCTCAGTTTATTACATGGAGGAGTGCCTGGTTGCCTTGATGCTGTCAAGGAATTTAGGATATGTTTGAAGAAGATAGTCTTTGTTAATGCTTCTTAGATAATGTTTCCTGGGATTCTCATGTCTGTTTGGGATATACTATACAAATAAAAACAACAGTCAGCCCACATACTATTCTTTTTAATCTCTAGAACATAGATTTATTAAAGTGTACCTCTATTGAAATGAAACATAAACTGTGCAGTTTTAATACCACAAACTGAACATTTATCAGACTGAATGGGCTGCTAAGTCAAAGATACTATGCTGAAGGGGCTTATGCTAGAAGAATTGGACTAGGCCTATTTACGATATTTTGAGAGGTAATTTTTAGTAAGAATGCGGGGAGATCTATCTGCTTCTTCCTCCCTACAGAATTGAGCAATCTCATTCTTCAGACAACCTGGGCTGTCAAATATTTATCTGCTGGGTAGATCATAAATGTCGAATTATATTTTTAATTTTATTTTTACTGAATAGAAAATAGACATATGCACATGTCAGCTACATTTTTCACATGCATATAACTACTTCATATGCCATTACATATCAATTTCTCATAAACTTTTAAGATTTTTGTAGAGGAGTTTATTGCTTACATGACAAATAAAACCATAACATTTTCAATAAAAACAATTTTTATTTTTTGTCCATCCAGCATAGTAAGTAAGTAGTAAGTAAGTAAATCTTTATTATGGTCAAAGACCAGATCCAGCATATTTTTTTCAAAATTATTCATATGTATATCAATAAACTAGACCTACCTTGAAATATTTGAAGAGAAAAATTATCTAAATATTCCAGTGCTGAGGAATAATTTCTTAAATTTCTAATATTTCTGATCTAGTTCTGATTTGTAATTTGTTTATTCTGTTATTGAATACACCTAACATACTTGGAGAGTAATCAATCCTGTGTTTCATCAAAAATCTCCACTCAGAATTTTGTACCATTAACACGTGTCCTCCAGAGATGGGGAAAAAGCCTTTTCTCTTTATAGCTCCTCCAATAAGTCATTGGATATGTATGCACTATCAATGATATTTTATTGGGATCAGATGCCAAAGATTTGAAATGTTAAATTATAATTTTTGCAGTTAAACTTCTCCTTGATCATGACGATCTTTGTAGTTTTAGAAGGCAATTAGTCAAATCCTTGCTCTTTAAAATCAGAAATAAAAGTTCCTTGCTTAAATTTTTAATCTTACAAACTTCCAAAATTGTGCATAATCTTAAATTCCGAGGAATAAGTAATCATTTCTTGAAGCAGTGTTGCTGCAAGATGGAGTCAGATAAGCAAAACTGAGTTATTGTGCTGCCATTGTGCAAGCTGACACACCCTTTTTATACAAGCAATCGCTGGAAGGAAAGGATGCAGCTTGCATCACAACATTGTAGCCAGGTTTTGCCAAATAAATAGAAACTTTGGATTCTGTGGATTCCTATGTCTTACACTGTCAATACAGAAATTAGCAGACCAGTTCATTCATTTACTTGTTCTGTAAGAGCAAGATCCTCCGAAGACATTATACCCATGATAGTATATGCAGCCTGTTACATTTCTCCCATTAAAATGGTTACTTTAGTAGAAACAATATTACTTTCCATTATATTTATGGTATTTTTTACCTTGATTAAAGATTCAAGGCTCTACATATATGAGATTATTTGATGCTAATCCCCAAAATCCATTTTATTCCATATTTGTATCAGAAGTAAATTAATAAATTGTATTTATTCTATGGGAAATCTAATTTAAATACCAATAGGGTTTTTAAGCATGATACACCCTTCTGTTTTATGTGCTGAGAAGCATATGATGCATTAGGGAAAATAAAAACCATGTAATCTGTAAATAAATATAACAGCTTTTATTCTCTCTATTCTTTAAATACAATTTGACAAGATTCAGAGTATGGTTATTATCTTTTTCTTATCATTATAGTCCTTTTATGTTATTTCAAAAAAGGTATTATCTATGAATGAACAGATAATTACTGGTTATACAATTAATGTTTAATATAACATTAGTAAAAGATAAACAGAGTATATTGTTTTCATGATATAAAAATTATAAATTTGTGTAATATTATTTATAAATGTATTATAAAGGGAAGAAAAACACACCTAAAAATATAATTGAATATATAATGTCTGACTTGTTCCTTTTAAGTTCTCCAACTAATTTGTAGTACGTATTGCGGCAAACTTTAGAAACCATACTCTGTTTGTATTTATCTTGCTGTATAATATATAATATGTAGGGAAGCCATTCTTGGTTAAAGTTAGTTAAATTTCTATTGTGCATATATATTGTTTGTTTTGAGATTGATGCATAGTTTTCAAGTTTCAGTTCTCAATATTGTGCTTTTTCCCATCATTGTACAAAGTTGATTGTTGCAGGTATGAGCATGTAGTTTAATAAATTATGACATTTTTATTGATATGTTCCAGTGACGTGCAGTCAGGTGAGGCAAGTGAGGCAGAGCCTCACTACTCTCATCATGAAAAAAAAAAAGTAAAAGGAAAAAGCTGAGCTAGTTGCTGCCTCACCGTGGATGACTCTGCTTAACCTCACTGGTGCTCTCCCTCCCCAAGTGTAGTGACTTCCTCCCCAGGCCCCCATTCATTTCTCTCTCTCTCACACACAGCTGGATAAAACTATATATAAATCTAGCCCAGCTTCACTGATTACAAGTTTGAAAAGGCAACGTGGCTCCACCTGCAATCAAACTACACTTGGGGAGGGAGAGCACAAGTGAGTACTGAGGAGATCACAGGAGGAGGCAGGAAGCCAGGCAAAGAGCCATGCTGTAGTACACACACTTCCCCCCAGCCTCTTTCTTTTGGAAGGCTCGGCTTGGCTCCCCTCTGGCTTCTCTGCCTCTCCTCTCACCCCAGCCTGCCAGCAGGAGGTGGTGGGTGGGCTTTATTGTGTTCCAGGCATTTCCCACCCAGACAGCAGGCTGCATTTGCAATGGTGGAGGTGTTTGGGAAAGGCAGCAGGGGAATGGGGAGGGGGATGGCAGAGGAGCTGCTTTCAAGCCACTGGAAAAGATATCCAATCCAACTTTTGTGTGTGGGGGGGTTTGTTTGAGAGTGAGTGAGAGAGGGAAGGAGTAGGAGAGATAGTCCAATCCAACTTGTGTGTGTGTGTGTGTGTGTGTGTGTTTGAGAGAGGGGGAGGAAGGGAGAGAGGGAGGAAGGAGGGGAAGGAGAAGAAAAAGAAAGAAGGAGCAAAGGAGAGAAACAAATGCTGTCACTTTAAATTGGAACTGAGCATGCCTGGCTGTGGAATTCTGGGAGTTGAAGTCCACAAGTCTAAAAATATTTGAAACCCAGCACTGTGTCAGTGCCTCACCAGTCATAAACCTCACCGCACGTCACTGATGTGTTCTGAATTTATATCTAACTGGTCAGTTGAATAGTCATGCTTTGCTATGGAACTGGAACAGCAGTAAGTAGCATTCTTTGCCATTCACGCTCCCTTATCCTGTAGCTGTAAAAGGCAGCAGCAGACACTGTCTTCTTGAGAGGAACCTTGGTGTTTGGGTCACACTGATGTATATTGATGTAATAGCCATCTTCTCCATGGCAGAACATCAGAGGGGACTGGAGAGCGTCATAGGCATGGTGCGTCTCACTGATTCATAACTACCTGTTGTCTCTGCTGTGGACAATGATTGGGGCATTGAAACGACCTCGGTGCTCTCCAGTTGGCTTGCTATAAGTTCTTGTGGCCCTTAAGAACAGAATCAACAGCAGCCTTAAGTTCCAGAATATACTTGTTGTGTTCACGCAGCAACTTCTGCAGTTGGCTAACCAGTTGTGGATTAACACCTTAATAGATTCCACAACGGATATGCTTCTCATTGTCATCATCACCAACAAAGTATATCTGGAGAAATGAGGATGCTGCTGAGGTCCCACCATGATACCCCCTATCCTGTGGTAGACCTGCTCCTGCGTTTTGAATGTTGGCATAAAATTTCCTTCCTTCACCTCTATGGCTCCAAAATATGTCATTTGGAAGCATCCGTTATACTTACGGACAGCAGAAAGAAAGTGTTTTGCCATTGGGTGCTGGTGGGTGAGAAGGTTGTGTAAGCATTAAGAATAGGGCTGAAGAGGAGGGAGGTGGACTTACCGCCACTGCAACACATCCCAGAACTCTCAATCACTCTAGAGCATGGCACTAGGCACAGGGTAACTGGGGTTCGAGATCAACAACCTTGTCCCTGAAGCAATCAATCTGAGGTTCATATTTAAAACTCATAAATACTTATTAGTCCAAGGCATTGACTGATTAACATAGGGGTTATTAGATGTATACTTTTTTACAGCCTGTCTACTGACTTGGAGATGTGTTTAATGATACTTGTGTGCAGGTTCCCTTACTTGTGTTTTCCTAATCACATCTGTAAATCTTTTTCTGCATTTTTGCCCCCTTTCCCTTTAACTGATGTTACAGTAGAAGGAACAGATTCATCTGAACTGAGGAGGAAAATAAGGGGGAAATAATCTGCCTCTGCCTACCAGCATCCATTGGTATTCATCTGGCTAGCATCCTGTCAGTGTGTGAGAGAGTTGTGGGTGTTTGGAAATGCAAACAGTATTTGCTGTGTGAGCAAGAAGGAGACAGGAAGGAGCCTGGGTGTGGCTTAGCTCAACTATGGAGCTAAATTATAGGGAGGGGGAGTAGAATTCCTTAGCATCAGAGCATGGAACAGATTTATTTTGAGGTGGGGAGGGGGAGTAGAAATCCTTAGCATCAGAGGGCTGTTTTGAAAGTGAAGCAGTATTTGCTGTGTGAGCAAGAAGAAGACAGGAAGGAGCCTGGCAGTAGCTTAGCTCAACTGTTCTGTAGTAAAGCTGCTTCCTGCTGTGAAAGTAAAACTGAAACAGAATCTCCTCATCTCTCCTTGTGTTTTGCATTCGGAACAGATTTCTTTTCAGGTTGGGAAGGGGAGTAGAACTCCTTAGCATGAGTGTGTGTTAATAATAATATAGGAAATACTAATGCTCTAATGGTCATTTCGAAAAATCCTTTATTGGAACATACATGGCAAATTTGAAGTTAGTAGGCTTTACGGTTCTGGAGATTTCATGATGATACATAAGTTGTATTTCATATTGGACTTAATTCTCAGTAACAGAGAAGAAATGATAGAAGATGTTGAAGCCACATGAACCCTGGGGGCAAGTGACCATGCAATATTGGAATTCAACATTATGCAAACACAAGTAGTAGAACAAAGTCAAACTAGAGACTTGGACTTTAAGAGAGCTAATTTCAATAAACTTAAAGAGAGTTTGGGAAAAATTCCATGGATGAGAATCCTCAAGGGGAAAACAACTCAAGAAGCTTGGGAAATTTTGAAAAATGAGGTTACAAAAGCCCAGTCTAGCACAATACCAATGAAGAAGAAAAATAACAGCTCCCAAAAGAAACCAGCATGGCTGCATAAAGAAATCTCTGACAAATTGAAAGACAACAAAGATAAGTATAAAAAGTGGAAAGAGGGGGACATACTTAAGGCAGAATATCAGCAAATAGCCCGAGCCTGTAAAGATGAAGTGAGGAAAGCTAAGGCTCACAATGAAGAAAGCTTGCCACAAAAGTAAAAAATAACAAAAAAAGCTTCTTCCAACATGTTAAAAAAAAGAAAAAAGTAAAGGAAACAATTGGTCCAATGAAAGTGGCAAGAAGGTGACAGGCAACCAGGAGAAAGCAGAACTATTTAACTCATTTTTTTTACATCTGTCTTTACACAAAGGGATAAAACAGTCCAACCTATCAAAAACAGCACCATAAAAATCAGATTAGAAACACAAGTTGAAATAGGGAAGAAAATGATAAGTGAGCACCAGTCTACCCTAAACAAGTTCAAATCACCAGGACTGGATGGATTACACCTCAGGGTTCTGAAGGAACTGGCAGGTGAGATCTCAGAACCACTAAAATATATATTTACAATACAATACAATAGTAGAGTTGGAAGGGACCTTGGAGTTCTTCTAGTCCATCCCCCTACCTAGGCAGGAAACCCTATACCATTTTTCAGAGATCCTGGAGGACTGGGGAACTCCCAGAGGACTGGAAAAGAAGTGATGTGGTTCCCATCTTCAAAAAAGGAAAAAAAAATAGATCCAAGAAACCACAGACCTATCAATCTGACCTCAATACCAGGAAAGATTCTGGAAAAGATAATCAAGCAACAAATTAGTGAACACCTAGAAGTAAACAAAATAATAGCCAAAAGCAATATGGGTTTGTCAAAAAGAAATGCATTATTTGACAAAGTGACAAAATTAGTGGACCAGAGGAATGCCGTCAATATAGTTTACTTGGACTTCAGTAAGGCATTTGATAAAGTAGACCATAACCTACTACTAGATAAAGTAGAAGAATGTGGGTTAGACAGCATCACCACCAAATGGATTCGTAACTGGCTGACCAACCACACTCAATGTGTAATCCTCAATGGAACTGCATCTACATGGAGGGAAGTATGCAGTGTAATACCCCAAGGCTCTGTTTTAGGCCCAGTACTCTTCAATATCTTCATCAACTTTCTGGATGAGGGAATAAATGGGGAACTCATCAAATTTGAAGATGACACTAAGTGGCAGAAATAGCCAACACTCCAGAAAATAGGCTTAAGATACAGAAGGATCTTGAGAAACTTGAACATTGGTCACTATCTAATAAAATGAATTTCAGTGGTGAAAAGAGTAAGGTTCTACATTTAGGCAAGAAAAACGAAATGCACAGGTACAGTATAGGTAGTACTTTGCTCAATAGTAGTAACTGTGAGAGGGATCTTGGAATCCTAGTGGACAACCATTTAAATATGAGCCAGCAGTGTGCAGCAGCTGCCAAAAAAGCCAACACAGTTCTAGGCTACATAAACAGAGGGATAGAAGCAAGATCACTTGAAGTGTTAATACCACTTTATAATGCCTTGGTGAAGCCACACTTGGAATACTGCATTCAGTTTTGGTCGCCATGATGTAGAAAAGATGTGAAGACTCTAGAAAGAGTACAGAGAAGAGCAACAAAGATGATTAGGGACTGGAGACTAAAACATATGAAGAACGGTTGCGGGGACTGGATATGTCTACTTTAATGAAAAGAAGGACTAGGGGAGACATGATAGCAGTGTTCCAATATCTCAGAGGTTGCCACAAAAAAGAGGGAGGCAAACTATTGTCCAAAGCACCTAAGGGTAGAACAAGAAGCAATGGGTGGAAACTAATCAAGGAGAGAACCAACTTAGAACTGAGGAGAAATTTCCTGACAGAACAATTAATCAGCTTGCCTCCAGACGTTGTGAATGCCCCAACACTGGAAGTCTTTAAGAAGATGTTGGATAGCCATTTGTCTGAAACGGTATAGGGTTTCCTGCCTAGGCAGGGGGTTGGACTAGAAGACCTCCAAGGTCCCTTCCAACTCTGCTATTGTATTGTATTGTATTACACATTCTGTCATTTTCCTTTTATTCCTTTCTGATTTTATTCTTCCAGCAGTTTGCCCTGGTATGACTGGAAATAATTGCAGAGTAATTCTTGTATCTTTATCATAGGGTCTATATGGAACATGTTTGCATATGGAGTTATGATTTTCTTACAGTAGTCGTCTCCAACAAGAAAAGCAATTAGAAATAAATGTAATTTGTAATCTTAACTTTTTTTTCCATGATGAGGACAGTACCTTTCACTCTTAATGATTTACATTTAAACTAACTTTAGGATATGAACATCTTTTGCACTCTTCAATTCATTCGGTCCCTGTGGTTTTTCATCTTTCAAAACTTTAAACCTTGAGTTCTGATTCTGTAAAATGTAGATATAAATATTCAGTATCTTCTGCTCTCAAATTGTCATTTTGGAGTTCTTGTTAAATTTAAATGTATAATATATTATTGTAATTGATTTATTTTTATATTACTTTTATAATTTAATAATCTCAGTTTCTAAAATCATCTTCTTTCAAATTAATCTGGGAAATTTACTTACGATTCATAAAATTAATTGAAAAATACTGTATTTTTAGGAGTATAAGATGCACCTTTCCTCCCACCTAAAAGAGAGTGGAAATGTTGGTGCATCTTAAATACCGAATGCAGCCATTTTTGGCCTCCTGAAGCCTCACCCCCACATCTCATTTTTGTAAAAAAAACGGACCATTTTCCACAAAAACAGGGGTGTTTTTGCCTTTGCCCAACTCCCAAAACCTCTGCAGGTTTCAGCAGGGCTGGGGAAAGGCAAAAACTTCCCCATTTTGGTGAAAAATGGGCAAAAAACAGGGGCATTTTTGCCTTCCCTCTGCAGAGTACTTCTGGGGGCTGGGACAAAACCTTTTTTTTTTCCTTACTTACCTCTTTGAAATCTTGGTGCGTCTTATGCACCGGTGCGTCTTATAGTCTGAAAAATATGGTAGTAAAATATCAAGAGTTTACTAACTACCTCTGTTTTTATTGATTTAGTAATACTTGTTGAGTGCTGTAGAATGAGAAGTGATCTTGAACATATTAAATGTTATTTGACCATTAGGATCTTATATTAATTTAATGAGGTGTTTCATTTTTTCAGTCCATTAATTAATGGTTTTGAATTTTTATTATCAAATGTATAGTATTCATGGTCTTAATACTGAAATTTATTAATTTCTAAAATATTATATTCTTTCTCTTTTTGACTGCAAATTTTGGAGAATGTGTTTTCTTACATTTTCTCAGAAATCCTTTCAGTTCAATTATCAAGTGTATTGATAATTATGTAGATTTTAAAACATTATTATCCTTATTTGACTTATGTTTTGTCATTAGTGACACATACCATTAATGACATCTAGCTAAATTATTTCCATTAAAGTAATGAATTTTAATTGAATGGAAAATGTGAATGATCGGAGATCAATTTTCCACCAATTTTCAGTGGGAAGAAAATCAAACAAGAGTGTTAAACTTTTAATAGGCCAACATTTTACATGACTTATTTTCCCCTAACTTCAGTTTTATTGAATTACTTTGGATTTTAGAATACAGTACTGTATATACAGTCTATTTTAATATCTGTCATATGTTGAGTACAGCTATAGAGATGATAAATGTATTTTATTTTAAAACCTTTTTAAAAATACTACTTTCATCCATTGTCTTTGTCTCTCCCTCCTTCCCTCCACCCCCTCCTCTCCTATCTATTTCTTTTAGAACTGAGATTCATACCAAGTCATTTTTTCTGCTTTTCTTAATGGAAAAGTTGGAACTGAGAAGTTCTGCTTATTTTTCTTGCTGCTGAAAAAAACCTTAATGTTGTGTTTATGGCCTTGAGTTATTTTGCCTGTGTGTTGAGGAAAGGAGAGGAAGGGGAAAGAAAGCTAAAAAACCCCAAAAAACCCTAAGAAACACGTTTTGGCCAGTAAGGACTTTAATTTCCACCACATGCCTTCCACATTGCAATTTATATAGCCTTTGTTGTCCTTTATTCCTCCACCCCTCCCTCCCCCCGCAGCTCCCTAATTGCATGTTAAGACTTGAAAACTAAACTTCTAGAAAGAGTGATTTCAAAGTCCCATTTCTCCACATATCCCGCACCCTGGTCTTGGGGAAATATTAGCCGATTGCCTTAAATACCAGAGGGGTTTAAATATAGGTAGACCTCGACTTACACCACTGTGCAAAGTGACCATATGTGATCATGTGATTGTGACTTGCAATTTTACTGGCCACTTTTCCATGAAGTTGTTGGCTGCTGGCAGTGAAGTGCATAAATGGGCGTTATTTGACCACAGAATGCTGCAATGGTCATAAACACCCACAAGTTTCAAAGCACTGAAATGACAATTATGTAATCATACAGATCAGTGATGGGTCCCTAACTGGTTTACTGAGAGGGTATTTTAAGCGTGCGCTGCTTGCTTTGCTTGTACGCATGAGCAGTTAACTGAAAACTGTTCTGTGCATGCGCAGAAACATGCCAGTGAAGAGACCGTAACCAGTTCGGGGGTGGTTCAGTGGCGTGGCAGGCCTGGGTCACTGCCGGTTCCAGCGACCCAGGCCGCCATACCACTACCGGTTCGGCCAAACCGGTCCAAACCAGTAGGAACCCACCAGTGGTGGGTTCCTCCCGGATCGCACCGGATCGCGCGCGCTCCCTTTCAGCGCTCCACCTGGCTTGCGCGCTCCCTTTCAGCGCTCCACCTGGCTCTCGCGCTCCCTTCCGGCGCTGAAACCGGAAGTACAGTTTTGCCCGGCCCTGGTGAAGCAACGACGCCTGTCTGCGCTCCACCAGCTCGGCTGGGAACGGAGATGTTTCCTCAGCGGAGCGGAGCGCCTGAAAAGTCTTTTCAGACGCTCCGCTCCGCTGAGGAAACATCTCCGTTCCCAGCCGAGCTGGTGGAGCGCAGGCAGGCGTCGTTGCTTCGCCAGGGGCGGGGCAAGACTGTACTTCCGGTTTCAGCGCCGGAAGGGAGCGCGAGAGCCAGGTGGAGCGCTGAAAGGGAGCGCGCAAGCCAGGTGGAGCGCTGAAAGGGAGCGCGCAAGCCAGGTGGAGCGCTGAAAGGGAGCGCGCGCGATCCGGTGCGATCCAGCAGGAACCCACCACTGGAACCCACCACTGGTACAGATGCTGTGATGGTTGTAAAGGAGATCTGGTTCTAAAATTATTTTTTCAGCATATTTATATCTTTGAATGGTCATTAAGCAGAGCAGTTGTTGAGTGAAATCTACATGTAATGTATTCTAGTACTTATCAAATTGTGACATTGAGAACAATAGCATTTGAACATTCAGTGTCTCGGGTTAAGCTAGATGGTTTTTACAAACTATTAATATTCTAACCCAGAGCTAAATTTGCAAGAAGTTGATCTTAGAAACTGAGATCATTAAATTATCAAATGATATAATGCTTCAGTCCCTGTGGCTTTCCATCTTTTAAAGCTTGAAACCTTCAGTTCTGATTGTATAAAGTGTAAACTTAAATATTCAGTATCATCAGTTCTCTCAAATTGTCAGTTTTGAGTTCCTGTTATATTTAAGTTTATAGATTGCTGTAAGGACATTTCATAGCAACTTTGGCTATTCCTGTTTCTCTTGGTGATTGTTACAGAAACAGTTCATTTGGAGAAAAAACCATCAGACCACAGACAGGTTCATAGAGATGCCGCAAGCACAAGTCATGTGCTGTACCACATACCATCTACATAATTTGAATTGCTCAACTCCCAAATTGCACATTGACACTGAAATAGTAATTAATTGAGGAATAACCAATGATTCAAGAGGCAGCAGGAAGGCATCAGATGGTGTGCCAAGCAGCCAAAAATGAGGTATTAGAGAAGCAATCCCCAATCTGTTGGGCCAGTTGAAATTTTGATACTATGTTATAAGCAATGTGGTTATCTTAAAGCAGGGGTGGGTTCCTGCCAGTTCTAACCTCTTCTATAGAAGAGGTTCCACAAATCTACAGTGCCATTTAGAACCGGTTCCAACTCCCTCCCCCCGCCCGTCCGCATATCATCAAGATGAAGAGCGAGAGGAGGAATTCTGGGAGTTGAAGTCCACAACTCTTAAAGCTGTCAAGTTTGAACATCCTTGGGGTTTTTTTTCTAAAGGGTTAGGGGTGCAAGGGTCTTGTAACTTGACAGCTTTAAGACTTGCGTGCTTCAAATGCCAGAGTTTCTGAGCCAACATTTTGGTTGCTAAGCAAGAGCGTTGTTAAGTGAGTTTCACCACATTTTACAAGTTGGCCATGCCCACCCAGTCACATGACTTCTAAGCCACTCCCACTCAGTCACATGGCCAGCAAGCCACTCCCACAAAGCAGGCCACATCTACAGAAGAGGTTCTAAAAAATTTTGAAACCCACCACTGTCGTAAAGGGATACAATTGTGCATTCCTAAAATGACTGCTCTAGTTACATGGCTAATCATAAAACAACAACAACAACAACAAAACCTTTTGGCATAAATAGTCATAACACAGCTGCAAAAAACAACAACACCTTGATAATGGGGCCTGCAGGGCATTGATTGATATGACACTTACAGGAGATGAAGCCATTCAGTTTGTAAATACAGCTCATTTCTAATACTGGAGCACTCTATATTAAAATTATAGACTGACTCACCTCCTATAAGTAACCCATTATTCTGAGGTATAGCAGACAATACTGTCCCATCATCATTATTGAAATAAGGTTAATCTGTCTATGTAGTCAATTTCTATATATGGAACTGAGAGTGAAAGAAAAGGCCCAGTGCAAAATATCTTGGATGGCCCCATAATAATCCTGCAGATGATCCAGGGACAAATTTAATGAAACAAATGAAGACTTATTTAATTGGGTATATTCCCTAACCTCAATGTATCCATTATTTTGAAAAGCAATAATAAATCAATAGAAATGAAGGTACACCTTATAAGTCTTATACCTAGATATTAAACCTATAATCAGCTGCCCAATGTAAGGATCCTTTCACTTATTTAAATGGTCTCAATCCTTCTAGGTATGCATATCTTAGATCTACAATTAAAAAGTTAGCATTAGGAGAAAAAATGTTATCTCCACTTAGAATTAGATTGCTGTGGAATTATAAATAAACTGGTCTCATTGCTGCAGTCTCTTTCTTGAGCGGAAAACTACTAAGTGTTCAATATTCCTGTGTTGATTGCTCATTTGCTGGGATGCATCATTTGAGGCCTCTTTGAAAAGCTTTGCACATAATGAGCACCTAGAGTTCCCTAAATTCCATAAAAGCAGATCATGTGCAGATATCACAATCATTCTTTCTCTAACGAAAGCCAAACATTTCAACAGAAACTCAGCAGGCTTCCAGGAGAGTGTACCAAAGGCATTTATGGTGCTTGAGAAGAATTAATGGCTAGATAATTAATCTGGGTTGACAGCACGCAGAGACTTTAGAATCTACAAGTCAGTCTTCAGAGATCCTAGCAGAAAACATTTTTCTACCATTAGTATTACTGTTTACAGTAATTCCAGCTGGTAGTTACTCCAGAACAAATGATATTAGTAAGAGGATACAGCGGTGGAGAGGATGGCACTTGTAAGTCTGTTGCAACAGAAACAACAAAAGTCTGTTTAGATCGTATGAATTGTACTTTATTAAGCACTTTCAGCTATTCTCAGTGTGGGATTCTATCAGTTTGCACTGATTCAGGTGAACCTGTAGCTCCAAAGATCAGCTGGGAGTGAACCAGTTCGCTCCGATGAACAAGTGGGCCCACCTGCCTGCCCCTCCGGTTTACCTACCTTTATCTTCTCAGCTGAGTCATGCGGCAGAGTGCTGCACCTCAGCTGTTTTCCTTCCCAAGCAGCAATCCGGAAAGTAAGCATTCTCTAAACTGTGAATGCGTGCAAAGGGCGCGCGAAACAAACGGGTTGTTAAATCGGTAGGATCCCACCCCTGGGTATTCTAAACATTTTGCATATGATCCGTTCAACTTGTGGGGTTAAGGTCAGGCCTTGTCACTATACCAGTTAAGGTCATGCCTTGTCACTATAGCAAATCACCATATTTTTTAAAAATTTGACGGAGGGGCAATTTTGCACTTCCCCCTCAAGAGGATTGGCTTTTTCTCTTCTTCAGTGAAGACAGTGAGATGGCAATGTCTTTACTCTCTACTGGAACCCTCTGGAACGACCTCCCCCCCGATATTAGAACCACCTCGGATCTCCGCTCCTTCCGCAAGAAACTCAAGACCCACCTGTTTCGACTAGCCGGCCTGGCCTAATTGTAATTGTAATTGTACTTACAGGGAACATCTACTACTGACCTTCCTGGATGGCTTTCTAAATTTTAAATTTTGGGGTTTTAAACTGGTTTTAGAATTGTTTTTAATTATTTAATTAGTTTGGGTTGTATATGCAGACGGTATGTGTGCGTTGTTTTGTCTGATGTCTTATGTTATGTTTTGTTGTTTTATACACAAACGGTCTGTACACCGCCCCGAGTCCCTATGGGGAGAGGGGGCGGTCTATAAATTTAATAAAACCTAAACCTAAACTTCAGGTTTCTGAAAAGACTTTTTTCATCTTTTACAATGAGTTAGTTAAGACACACTCTAGTAGCCAGCTGCCCTTGACTGATTTCAGAAAAATTAGGCAGTCCATTAAGTACTTGGATGGAAGATCAGGAGGAAATCTCAGGACTATAACTTAGAAAATAAAATAAAATAAAATATGCAAAAAGGGCAGTGACAAATCACTTCTCTGCTGTTGCTAAAAAAACTATGTGAACATATCCATGTAGTCTACAAAGGTCACTCTTCACCTTATTCCTACCATAGAACTGGAGACAAAGTTGTATATGGCTCTTCCATACACTTTGGTTTTAGGTGCTCCATCTTTGAGTGGCATAATTGCATGCAACTATGACTGACACTCCCCGACCCTTCCACTCAATATTCTCATGACAATTTAGCTCTGAGCCAATTTACTTCAGACTTAGATGTGGCATGGGAGGAATGCTGCAAAACATTAATGCTGGAGATATGGGTAAAGCGGTTTCCCATTAGTGAGAATTAGGGTCTTATCCTGTCTCCTTGCTTCATCCCTTCTTCCCCTGAAAGTTAACATGGTGACATACTGTAGTGACAAGGCATGGCCTTAACCCTTGTGGGGTTAAGGTCAGGCCTTGTCACTATACCAGTTAAGGTCATGCCTTGTCACTATAGCAAATCACCATATTTTTTAAAAATTTGACGGAGGGGCAATTTTGCACTTCCCCCTCAAGAGGATTGGCTTTTTCTCTTCTTCAGTGAAGACAGTGAGATGGCAATGTCTTTACTCTCTACTGGCATATACCTAGGAAATATCAACATTATGAAGAAGGCCACAGTGAGACATTAATAGGGAGGCACAATGTTTAGACATTTATGCCACTCGGAGTCTTTATAGCGACGTATTCCTTGAACAAGGCCAATCTAATATACAGTATAACATAGGAATCTGCTCTTTTGAAATATCAAAATAAGCCTGCACAGTTTGCATCTATTTTTTATTTATTTATCAAATTTATATGGCCACTCATTTCGCACAAAGCAACTCTGAGCAGCATGCACTAAAACAACAGTAAAACCTTTTACCAAACCAGATAAACATGATAAAATAAATAAAAACAAGATAATAGGAGAGGAATACATCAAGAGGCAGCACATGATGCAACTAATACAAAGGCTCCCTGTTACCAGGGGATTCCCAGGCCTGTTGAAAAAAAAGCATGCTTTAAAGGACTTCCAGAAGACCACAAATGCTTTCTCCTAAATCTCATCATATGGAATCCTTTAACACAGCAGTCCCCAACATTTTTGGCTCCACAGACCAACAGTGGAGATGGTGGCAGCGAGGGGGACAGGATGGTTTCATGAGCGTGCCCACCACTGGAACAAGTGGAACTTCACATGCTTGCCTGCTTCTTGTGCAGCCCAGTTTTCAGTGGTCTGTGGACCAGGGTTGGGAACTCCTGCCTTAAGAGGTGGGATGCCCAATGGGTCTCACTCCTGCCAGGTACAGCAAGAACAGAGACAAGATAAAATGCATATATAATTTGTAAGAAAATAATGAGAGATAAGGCACAGCACTAAACGACATCTGGTAACAAGACAGAGTTATATGTTTATGTATATTTATTTATTTTGCTATTGTATACAACACAAAAATAAAAATGAAAAATAGGCAAAATGATAAAGAAAAAAATAATGAAATGCAAGACCTATATTCATGAGTATGTGTACACATACAACTTTTTTGCATATGTATTTCAATAAGTGATAGCCACATTCATTTATTATCATTCATAGCTAATTTACATACATAAGCACTTTGTATGTTGCTATTTGTCAGGCGTGCCTCCCTCAAAAACCAAGAAAGAAAACTCCTAATTCCATTGTTCGTGGAATTAAAATACTTTTACTGGTTATGAAAAGATAGCAGCAAAAGTAAAGCAAGATCTGAGCCAGGAAGGCGTGAACAAATACATATCAAATAATAACCCAGCCCCCTCCCTCCAACCAGTCCACCCCAGTGTCCAATCTGCAACTGCCTTAGGTGTCATGTGAGGTGCATCTCCAAAAGGCATCATCAGGTTGGTATGCGGGGTGGTTGGCGTTGACCAAGTCCAAACACCGGCCACCAGCATGCGCAGAAGATGGTGAGAAGAAAACTCCCTTTCCCATTCACTCCTGTACCATTTATTCCCATCCCAAACACCATGCCTCCACCCTCTCTGTTTCATTTTTTTTTTGAACAATTTTTTTTATTGGTTTTACAAAATTTTTAGGAAGAAGGGTAATGGGTAAAGGTACAAATTATGACAGCTACATTATGCAGGAAATGGCATTCCCCTTGATTCTCATAACTTTCACTTGTTAATACATTAAGTAAAATACATAATACTTAATACTTTAAGTAAAATTAACAATTTTTGACAGCATATTTTAACCTTATATCTTCCAATATTTTCAATCTATTTTATATCCAACAGAAAAAAATTCCCTGTATCAGCAATTGCATTATTTTTCTAACTCACTTTTGTGATCTAAGTTTTCTCGATGTTGCCTCTTCCCCCCACCCCCACCAGCAAGGCTCCGGCACCTCCTGTGTCTTGTGTGTCTCGTGTGGTATCATCAGCTTTATCTAGGAGAGCTTTGTTTTTCCATGAAGGCCTCTGCCTCCATTGTTGTATTAATTCTAATTCTATTGCCCTCCCAGAATATCAACATGCCTTCTGACAGCAGCCACCAGAACCAAACACACTTTTTACCTTCACCAACTAATCTTCAACTCCATATTTGTGCCAAACATTTTTCATTATGGTCACTTTAACATATACTTTCTGAAAATAAAAAAACACCAATAAAACTTATCATATTCATACATTTCTCAATGACCTGTATGCATTCTTCTGCATATAGAAAATTAAATACCAAGATGATGGATAAGTGTAGACCCGCTGATGTTTATTTTTCTTTTTATTTATCACTAGACAACCCAGGACTCATTGAATCACCATTTCAGATATTTCCTTGTATAAACAAAGTAATAGAATGACAACGGGCAGGCAAGAAAGCAGTAGCGAGAGTGACTTTCAACTTTCTGCTGGCTTCCTCATTGACTTTCTTTATAGGAAGCTGGAAGGGGAACATTGGAAATGACATTGACATGACTATAGCTGATTACGGCAGTGCAACGGCACCGAAGCAGCCACAACTTTGCCAAATTTGAATTCTATGGGAGTCAGAGTCTCAGATTTTGGATACATTCTGTGAGTTAGCCTATGTGAAAAACCTATGTTGGTGTTGCCCTATGGTGCCCTGTTTCTCCCAATTGAAGGTTGCGATGAAATAGACACGGGAGTTTTAGTAGTGTATTTATAAATAAGACTAATGTGGCAAAATAGTGTTCCCAAGTTCGTACCCTTATTATGTGTGGGACAATAACACATGGAGATAGCTGTAGTGGATCCACTTATGAGGATGTTGTTCAAACTGTTCTGTCTCTTCTAAGCTAAGATGGAGTCTTCTAATAAAACATGTACATTTCATTAGATTTTCACAAGGCTGGGCCCAAGCCTTTTTTTCACTAATCTTTTAATAAGAACTTCTGCTTTATTTAGAAGGAGTCACAGTGGAAGTACATAATGAGATATGCTGCCTCCCAAATGAATCACTGCCTCTTGGTATTTGGTGCAGTTATATGATTTCCCCCCTTCTCTATTAGGACAATCTGTCAACAGCTTTGAAAACAGCTTATTTGTCTTCATTAGAGCTCCAGTGATATGACATTCCAAAGTTAAGGGGGAAGGATGAAGCCATTTGGCTGGGATGATCTGGGCGCAGAGCACATTGCTGCTAACAGAAGGTTCTGTAGATGCAGGCAAGAGTGATGTTTGGACCAGCCAACAAGGTTATGTGTGTCTAAATGGCCTCTCTACTTCCCAAGGAATCAATGACCTTTCATTCTGTCACTTCTCAACCTCTAATTATCACCTGATCCAGGTGCTAAGATCCAGGCACTAAAAGTGCTTCTACTTCCAAAGGAGACTTGGGCTGTATTATCCAAATGTTCTTCTTGAAGGAACTACCATAAATGGGACTATTTCCAAATAAGTACATATATTTAAGCTTTAAAATGAGCAGACATTCAATCTACATACACAGAGGATCTGCAACATCTCAAAGAATGGGTTTTGGTGCTCTCTGAGATTGGTTGTTTTCTTGTAGATGTTTCATTATCCAATTGAGATAACATCATCAGTTCTAGTAAAGAGTATGGTTAGCTCTCAATTTATATTCTAGTGGTTTGCCCTGTCAGTGTTGGTGGGATGGTATTGTGTGAGACCTCTATTTAGGTCCTGCAGAAATATGAACATCTGGAAAAGGAAAGAAGCTGCTATATAACATGTTCCAGCAAAATGGATATCAAACTTCATCAAAAAGTGCTTGATCACTCAACCCAATATAGCACAACCAACACTAGCCATAAAAAGGATAACTGCCATACATAAAAACATATCAGAAGCCACGAACTCATGTAATCAGCATAATACACAAACCAATTAAAGTCCTCCAAAACACCCCAAGTAACCCAAAACACTCAGCAGCCCTGGAAGAAAAAAAAAACAGGAGTTGTCTATAGCATACAATGCAAATTTTGCAATAACCACTATGTAAAACAAGCAGGCAGAAGGCTAGCAGTAAGCATCTATGAACACCAACCAGCAGTCAAAAGACATGATTAAAACTCTTTAATTTCACGATATATCGATAGATTTAACCCTAGTTTCAACTGAGAAACCAATTCAAGTCCAAAAACACTAGAGAATATCTAGTAGCCTGGCACTCTGACAAACTGGCCATCAATAGACATATAAACAACATCTACATGCTGTGTGCAAAAGAGACAATCAACAAGCCAAAAAGGCAACAAAAAGACCAGAACACCCAGATAAGCATAGATTAACACCAAGATTAACATCAGACCAACCATCAAGAAGTAAACAATTCCTTAATCAAGGAATGGCCTAATAAGCTAACAGTAAACAGCCCAACCGCAGAACCTCCAAGACCTCTCCCACCAAAGTTAGCAGGGCAAGTCCCTAGATATAGAATATAAATTAAGAGCCAACCTCACTCCTTGTTAGCACTGATGTTGTTACCTAGTTGGGATAATGAAACTTCTGCAAGAAAACAGCCAAACCCAGAAAGCACCAAGGACCTATCAAGGCCACAATATCACTCCTGAAGTTTATTTTGCTGGATTAAAACATGCAAAAGTGCAAGCAGACCCTGCCATAGGATGGGAATAATGCAAGGAAGAAAAAAACATACAAACGTGCAGACTATTTGTGATAAAATGTCTACTTTGAAAGGGGGTGTAAAAGAGAAACAAGTGGTGGTGACGAAAAGGAAATGTAGCACTCTATAGACTCACACAATCTTCCCCAAGATCCACAATCTTCTTGGACTATTCAACTAGCAGAATTTTCAGCCAGTATGACCTTTGTGTTTTGTTAATGTTGGCTGGGACTTCTGGGAATTTGTCCAACACATCTGGAAGGCGCCAGTTTGCTGAGGATGGCTTGAGAGGCTGACCTGCTGATCTGCGTTCGCTTCCTTTTCTATAGCCAGCTTCACTGATTGCATATTTTGCAGCCAGAATGTAATGTTCTGGGCTACTTAGAAGAAAATTCCATAATTTCAATGTGGTTTACTCCCTAATAATTAAGTATATCATTACAGCACATGAAGGTGCCAAAAGATTCCATTCATGGGTCAGGATTAAGTAAAGAAAGCCTTTCTCTTGCATGTATGTTGTTGTATTGATAATGACAGTATACCAGTAAATCAGTCAGGCTGCAACCTCTAACATATGTTAAGAAGTGTCTCAGTGAGTCTTTGTTCCAGATGAAAAAACCACAAACAAATTGGGTTCCAATTCTTGGAATTTCCAGTCAACTCTTCTAGAAAGCACCTGATTTTTGGGGGTGGGACACCCCGATTTAAGTTTTTCTTATTCACTTTGCATTCTAGTAAAGTCATTTTCAATCTTTTTCTCCCTTTTTCATTTTGAAAAATGCCTTGCTTAGTATTGGCAATTCTTTCTGCCTTGAGTCTAAGCCCCCAAAATTGACGCCAGACCAGAGGCATAGAGCAGCTTTCCCATTAACACCTTTATTGAGTCACCCCCACACGCCCCCCCAACCTCCATCTGTGCTGACCAGGTATTTAAAAAATGTTTGTGGAATCCATTTTCCCTCTGGAGAAGTGGGGATTGTACATTTGGCAGTCTGGGCCAAGTTAAGAAAAAATCCTTTTATAGGCAGTCGTTGACTTATGAACACAATTGAGCCCAAAATTTCTGTTGTTATGTGAGACATATATTAAGTGAATTTTGCCCCAATGCATGACCTTTCTTGCCATAGTTGTGAAAAGAATCACTGCAGTTGATGAGTTAGTAACACAGTTGTTAAGTGGCTTCTCCGTTGATTTTGCTTGTCAAAAGGTGATGACATAACCTTGGGATACAACAACAATCATAAGTATGAACTAGTTGCCAAGCATCTGAATTTTGATCACTTGATTATGGGAATATTACAAAGGTTTTAAGTGTTAAAATGGTAATAAGACCGCTTTTTCAGTGCTGTTATAACTTTGAATTGTCACTAAATGAACAGTTGTAAGCCGAGGACTACCTGTATTTCACGGGGAAAAGGTACAATACAATACAATACAATACAATACAATACAATACAATACAATACAATACAATACAATACAATACAATACAATACAATAGTAGAGTTGGAAGGGACCTTGGAGGTCTTCTAGTCCAACCCCCTGCCTAGGCAGGAAACCCCATACCGTTCCAGACAAATGGCTATCCAAAATCTTCTTAAAGACTTCCAGTGTTGGGGCATTCACAACTTCTGGAGGCAAGCTGTTCCACTGATTAATTGTTCTAACTGTCAGGAAATTTCTCCTCAGTTCTAAGTTGCTTCTCTCCTTGATTAGTTTCCACCCATTGCTTCTTGTTCTACCCTCAGGTGCCTTGGAGAATAGTTTGACTCCCTCTTCTTTGTGGCAACCCCTGAGATATTGGAACACTGCTATCATGTCTTCCCTAGTCCTTCTTTCTCTTAAGCTAGACATACCCAGTTCCTGCAACCGTTCTTCATATGTTTTAGTCTCCAGTCCCCTAATCATCTTTGTTGCTCTTCTCTGAACTCTTTCTAGAGTCTCCACATCTTTTTTACATCATGGCGACCAGAACTGAATGCAGTATTTCAAGTGTGGCCTTACCAAGGCATTATAAAGTGGTATTAACACTTCCCGTGATCTTGATTCTATCCCTCTATTGATGCAGCCTAGAACTGTGTTGGCTTTTTTGGCAGCTGCTGCACACTGCTGGCTCATATTTAAGTGGTTGTCCACTAGGACTCCAAGATCCCTTTCACAGTTACTACTACTGAGCAAGGTACCATCTATACTGTACCTGTGCATTCCATTTTTGTTGCCTAAATGTAGAACCTTACTCTTTTCACCATTGAATTTCATTTTATTAGATAGTGCTCAATGTTCAAGTTTGTCAAGGTGAGGAGTGCATTGGAAATTCCTCGCATTATTAACCTGACACTTGTCCTTCCAGGTGAAGCTGAAAAATACAACAGCAAGGTTGGTAAAAGTGAAATAAAATTGAAAGGAAAGGAAATGCTGCCTGCCTTCCATTAACCACTTTGAAAATTGCTTTTTCAATGTGGGTGAAGTTCTGTTGGTTGATTGACTTTTCTATTCTCTTTCTTTTCTCCTTCAGCGTTGGGAACTAAAATTTAAGGAAATAAGATTTGCAGCCAGGAAGGGGACAGAAACACCCCCCCCCCAAACCTTGAATCAGTGCACATTGATTTAAGACATAAACAGCAGGAGTTGCGGATGGAGAGGGAGGGCTACATGAATAGACTAAAGATGCCTTTCCTGGCAACTTCCAGATGTTTTGGACTGGAAATCCCATAACTCCTCTCCCACTGCTAGGGACATTGAGGGCCAGTAATCCAACTCATCTGCAATACAGATTGGAAAACCTTGAGATCTGCTGAAGAGAGAATTGTCGGCAAAGAAACAAAGCCAAAGCATTCCTAGCCAGTTCTTTAGAATAAATTGATAAAAGCACTTGGAATTATGGCCTAATTTTGGCACAAGGGAAAAATATATTATTTATTGCAAGCCCTGCTCTTTTTCTGTAAGTGTTATAGAAGTACAAAACAAAGTAAATCCTAATGAATGCTGGATTTTATTTCCCTCTGACTTAGATTATGGCATATAGGAAGGTTGCTTGCATCCTCCCTTAAATCACCCTGGGCTCCTGGTGATATCCATGTACCTTTCTGGCAGCAATAAGGAAGTGTCTTGCACTATGCATGGTAGAAAAGGATGAATTGTGGTGACCAAGGTTATAAGTGCTGCTGAATGAAGTGGCAACTGTGGAATCAAATAATGGGCACTATTTCAGACTATTGGTGAGTTAGTGCAATGAACTACAGTAGACCTAACTGAAACCCAAAGAGTTCTAGAAAGGAAGTGGGAAGATTAGAAAATGATAGCCATTTCCAAGTAAGGGATGTTGCAATTTATTGTAGAGGAATGCTATAAACCCCAATTGGGAAAGAGTCTCTAGTTGCTGGAAGTCTGGAAGGTTAGGGTACTTGAAAAGTACATGCATGCTGTCTTGACATCTCTTATCTAAGTTAAATGCCTCCATTTCTCAGTTTTCCAGCCATTGCTAGTTCTTCTGCACCTTTTCCATTTTTTTCTCCAAATCATTTTAAAAATGCTGTTTCTAACATTCTTCTACAATAATACTCCAGGTGAGGTCTGACCAAAGCAGAATAAAGCAGAAAATTAGTTCCCTTAATTTGAAAATTACACTTTGATTTATGTATACCATTTTAAATCAGGTAATATTTCTAGCTCTTATTTAGCATTCAATAAATCTACAATTCCAATAAATTTGTTTCACTTATATTACTTATGTCAGTCATATTCTTCATTCTATGTCTATATTTACATTTATTTTTAATTTCCTCTTAATATAACCCTCCACATATTGGGTAAGAGTGTAGCCCACAGCACACACAGAAGTTATGTCACAGAAAGTCTCTTTCAACCCTTAAAAGACCAGGTACAAGATTTCCAACCTGAGAAAAGAAATCTAAATACTTTACTGGGTGAGCAAATGTATGTCTAGGGATGTAAGAAGGTGTCAGGTATCAGGTGATTTTAAATCAGGGGTTTGTCATCACATGACATATCGCGACTTTCCCCCCCTTCACTAAAATGGTGGTGGGCATAGCCAGCATGTGGTGCATCCAGACCGCGGACCATGAGTTTGACACCCCACTTTAGAGGTTTCCAAATAAATAAATAAATAAATAAATAATGATATATTTAAATATTGGGTTTCAGAAGATCAACTATTTGTGAAACAGCATAAATTGGAAGAGTGGAAATGTTAGCAGGAAACCTGAGGCTGTTGTGTTTCTATTTGGTTTCACACAATGAACTTCAAGAGACATCTTGTAACCAATCAAAAAATTGCCAGAATTAATATTCCATATCTTCCTACATCTATTGTTGTTGTTGTTGAATTGTTATAGATAGATTCAAATGATTTATTTCCTAAGGCCAGCACAATCTGTAATTACTTCACTGAAGTTACTTTAGACATGAAAGAACTTAGCATTTAACTGTGTTTAAATTTAAATGTGTTTAAATCCTGAGATTCATTTAGCTGGAGTGAACTTCACAGGGAACTCTTTTTAACTAGGTTTGAATCAGGAATGTTTGTTTCACAAATCTCCACTAACTTTGAATTCTCACCTTTTGGTCAGAAAGCCACTCTCTCCCTATATATATAGAGAGAGTGTGGCATTGTTTCAGTAAGTGGATTGATTGGATGTGTGGCTATATCATGATTGGTAGATTGGTGCTGATTGGTGCTGACTGTGGGTGCGTTGTTTTGTGTTGTAATGGCCTGGGTGGTGGGTGGGGCTCGTTTGTTTACCAGGGCTGGTTTCAGATGTCTGGTAGGCAGGAGGTATCGTCATGTTTATTCATATTGTGGGGGTATTTCTCTATTTCGATAGCTTCCATAATTATTCTCTTGTTGAAGTGACCTAGCTACTTGCGGGATCGCATCCTACCGCACACATCCCTGCGACCAATTCGTTCTCACAGGGAGGGACTCCTCCTGGTGCTGTCCACCAAGCAATGCCAACGGGCGGCGCCTAGGAGTAGAGCCTTCTCTGTGATGGGCCCAAGCCTCTGGAATGACCTCCCTCCCGACATTAGAACCACCACCGACTTCCGCTCCTTCCGTCAAAAACTAAAGACTCACCTGTTTCGACTAGCCGGCTTGGCCCATCCATAGTTTTATCTCACCTCCTGCCAGATATTTTAGTTGGGTTAATTTTAACTTTCTGGGGTATTTTTAGGGGTTATTTTTAATATGGTTTTAATAGCTTTACTTTAAGATACAGTCTTTTAACCTCCTCATCTAATTTAAGGATTTGTCTATTTATATTTATTCCTATGTATTTGTGTTTTAATTTGACTGTACACCGCCCCGAGTCCCTTTCGGGAGAGGGGGCGGTCTAGAAATCTAAATAAAAGTAAAGTAAAGTAAAGTTTTGGAGATTAACCTGGTTCCTTCAAAATTAATTTCATGTCCTGTAGCTTTAAGGTGCTGGAAAAGGGAGGAAGTTTTTTCTTTTTTTCTTACTGCGTTCTTGTGTTCTGCGATGCATGTATTTATTCTCCTGTTTGTTTGTCCAATGTATGTTGCAGGGCAGATTTTGCATGGTATTTCCTTGGTAGACTCCTTGGTTTTCTAGCTGGATTTTGCCTTTGGGGTTTCTTAAAATGTTGGTTATTTTTTGGTCAGTGTTGAAGGCTGTCTTGATATTGTGTTTGTGGAGAATTTTGCTGATTTTATCTGTGGTGCCTTTGATGTAAGGGAGGAGGGCGATGCCGTTGTCCTGTTCTGTTTCTTGGTTTTTGGGTGGAGTCCCCCTTTGGATTAGGTTGGTAATTGTTTTTCTTTGGAATCCATTGTAGATTAATACGTTTATAAGAGTGTGTAATTCAGTTTTCAGGTGGTCTTTGTCAGCTAGGCATTTGGTTCTGGAGATGAGGGTCTTGGCTACAGAATTGATCTGTGCAGGGTGGTGATGGGATTGTGAGTTTAAGTAGCAGTTGGTGTGTGTTTTATTCCGGTAGATGGTGTATCCTAGGGAGCCATTGGGTTTTTTGTAGATTAGGACGTCCAGAAAGGGAAGTTGGTTATTTGCTTCTATTTCCATAGTGAATTGTATTTTGGTGTGTAGGCTGTTGAGATTTGTGAGGAAGTTGTCCAGTTTTACTTTTCCATGTGGCCAAATCACGAAAGTGTCATCAACATATCTAAGCCAGAGTTTGGGTTTGTGTTCAGATTTATCTAAGGCATTAGTTTCAAAATGTTCCATGTGTAAGTGTGCGATGACGGGTGAGAGGGGTGATCCCATGGGTGCTCCTTCTATCTGTTTGTATCTTTGTCCATTATGGATGAAGTATGTGTTGGTTAGGCAGTGGTTGGTCAGGTCCAGGATGGGTATAGGGGGGTTGTGTTTGTTCTGGATAGCTGTCAAGGTTTCTTTTATATGCACTTGGGTGAAGAGGGATATGACATCGAAGCTCATGAGTAGGTTGCTGGGTTGTATGTTTTCTTTCTTTATTGTTTCTATGAAGTGGAGTGAGTTTGTACGTGTGAGGTGATGGATTCTGTGTAGGGTTGGAGTTGTTTGGGGAGGAATTTGGCAAGATTCTGTAGAGGTGAGCCTATGGAGCTGACTATGGGTCTAAGTGGTATCCCTTCTTTGAGTATCTTGGGGAGGCCATAGAGTTTGGGGCATCTGGAAGATTACTCTCTGGGGATGATTCTTTGCTGGATCTCTTCACTGAAGGGGGAAGCTTTTATTTTGGATTTGGTGGTTTTTTTCTAGGTAGGTGGTGGGGTCTGTGTTTAGAGGTTTGTAAGTGGGGTCTTGGAGTAGGTTGGATAGTTTGGCTTGGTAGTCAGACGTGTTCATCACCACTGTGGCATTATCTTTGTCTGCCGGGAGAATGATTATGTTGTTGTCTTTCCTCAGGTTGGTGAGTGCTATTTCTTCTTCTTGCTGTAAGTTGTTTCTGGGTGGATTGCTGGAGCAGAGGACGTTGGTGACTTCAAGTCTGATTTTATTGACTTCATCTGGGTTGATATTGGTGATTTTGGTGACCTAAATGATCACACCTAAAAATCATTCTGGAAAAATTTGCTAAGCAACATAATCCCAGAGGGGAGTAATAAAGGGGGGAATGGAAGAGATGGAAGGGAGAGAAGTCTGAATCTCAGAATCCTTGGTAGAGTTTGCCAAAAGTAATTCCTTCTGTTCCCTATAGGTGAAGCTCCAGACCAAAGCAGAGACACATTGGATTCAATAGTGCATTGGTCTCAAATGAGGCTGTAGAAATGCATATGCCATGAATCTCATGAAGCTTCCTGTTTATTGAAGGAGAAACAATATTTCAAAAATTAAGCTTGTCAGGCTTTCTGGCTCGGCCAAAAATAAGAAAACATTTGGCTTTCTAAAAGAATATATTAAACTATTCATATATTCAGGGAAGGGAGAGATTTGGATTTTCTTCCTTAGGCACAAAGACCGAATTTATTTATTTATTTATTTATTTATTTATTTATTTATTTATTTATTTATTTATTTATTTATTTATTTATTTATTTATTTATTTATTTATTTATTTATTTATTTATTTATTTATTTATTTATTTATTTATTTATTTATTTATTTATTTAATTGATTGATTTATTTATTTATTTATATAGCCACCCATCTGAAGAAAGGGGTCAATCTACTTTCCAAAGCACCAAAAGATAAGAAACAATCAAGGAGAGAAGCAACCTGGAGCTGACCAGAAACTTCCTAACAGTGAGGACAATAAACCACTGGAATGGTTTGCCTTCAGAAGTTGTGAGTGCTTCATCACTGGAGGCTTTTAAGAAAAGACTGGGCAGCCACTTGTCTAAAATGGTATAGGATCTCTGTCTTCAGTAGGAATTGGACTAGAAGACCTACAAAGTCACTTCCAGCTCTGTTATTCTGTATAGTGACCCTGCACTGCAAATATATATCATAAAGCATATAAAAACTATTTAAAAAGTGCTATATATATATAGCACTTAATTCACTTAACAACTGTGGTGTGTGTGTGGGGTGTGTGTGTGTGTTGTATTTGTACTGATAAATAAATAAAGGGAGACTAGCATAGATCTATTTCGAGCTAATTAGCTCTCATCAGCTAGCCATACCCTTACTGGGATTTGAACCTGGGCTGTATTATATCTTAGGCAGGAGTCTTAGCCACTAAGCAACATTAAAAATAAAAATATGGTTTTCTGCCTGCATGGTCTTCTGTGATGAGCCGAAGGACAGAAAGAGGGAGTAGTGACCTTCCTCCCATATTTAGGCATACCAGGGGTTGTAACACAAATTTCATTTTTATCCTTTTTATATTTGTGTTGTATTTGTACTGATAAATAAATAAAGGGAGACTCCCTTTATCAGTACAAATACAACACAAATATAAAAAGGCAACATTAAAAATAAAAATATGGTTTTCTGCCTGCATGGTCTTCTGTAATGAGCCGAAGGACAGAAAGAGGGAGTAGTGAGCTTCCTCCCATATTTAGGCATACCAGGGGTTGTAACACAAATACATACATACATACATACATACATACATACATACATACGTGTTTGTGTGTGTGTGTGTGTGTGTGTGTGTGTGTGTGTGTGTGTAATCTTGCTATGAAATGTTAATACAGACAGGAAATGAAGTCCTTCACCCATTTGGGGCCCAGACATGGTGCACAACCAAGTGATACTAAAATATTAACATTAGGCGAGAGAAATTTGACAATAACCAAAAAGATAAGGTACAGTTACTCCTTGACTTACAATCATTTGTTTAGTGACCATTTGAAGTTACAACAGCACTGAAAAAAGTCCTTGACTTACAACAATTGCAGTATCCCCATAGCTGTGTGGTCAAAATCTGAACACCTGACAACAGGCGTGTATTTACAATGGCTGCAGGGCCACAGGATTGTCACTTGTGACCTTCCTAGCCAGCTTCCAAAAAAACAAATTCAATGGGATTTGCTTAATGAACCCATGATTCACTTAACATCTGTGGTGATTTGCTTAACAACCAAACAAATAAACGGTTGTAAAATCAGGTGTAACACTCACTTAACAACTGCATTGTTTAGCAACAGAAATTATGTCCCCAATTATAGTTATAAATTGAGGACTATCAGTAAAATATTTTTCCCCACACATGGTAGGAAATTAAAATGCTCATTATTATATCACCTGTGTAAACCTTGACTTACACTGGACTGGTTAGTTTTTGATCAATCTCAAACCTCAAGGGTTTATATAATGATTCAGATCTCAATTGCATTTCCATCCATTGAAGTCCTAAATCTGTGAGGTATTTCTGAGAGTTATGACTTAAGCATTTCACCCTATCTTTGATACATTGTCTTTCAGGTGTTTCTGGGATCTTCTTCCAATTCAATTTGCTTAATATTTCTATTTTGTCCCATATTACATATCAAAATTAGGTTTTAAATCAAAGGAATGGCAGGTAAAGGATAGTGCTATTTTACAGCTCTCCTGGGACACCACCTCCCCTCCAATCCTAACAGAAGTGTTTAAAAAATTTTGCTTCCTTATTTTAAATGTCTAACAGAAATCCATTTAAAACTACTATCAGATTATTTAAACAGGTGGAGATTATTTGGAAGTTTTGGGAAAAGGCAAGAGATTTACTTCAATTATTCTCTTTCGCAGGACATTAAAAGAAACCTTCCAATAGGACCATCTTTTATTGTCAATTGATCCATTTTGAAGGGTAAATTTAGAGATTTAAATGATCTCTAAATAGACAGATAAATATATATAGCAAACCAACGAGCCAACAACTTGAGAAAAAGGAAACTCAACTAATAGCTGACTGGAAGTTCAAAAATTGCACTACAAAACACTTTGCTTAAAAGGTAACTGAAAACCAACCCTTTTATTTAGAAACAAAGATGTTTTATACAGACTATGGCCCCCTTTTGATAACATCACATACAACTAGTATTTACTGAAATACACTAAGCTTGCAACTGCACATTTCCCCCTTCATTTGTCATTAAATCCCACTGCACTGATACCGAGTCAGCCTGTATAGATTGATTCTGCACATCAATTTCTGAATCGTTAATGAAATCTATCAGCCACAACACCCTCATAAATATCAAGAACTCCTAAGTCTGTGAGGTATTTCTGAACTTCTAGCATAGTTGAAATAATTTTTTAAAAGTGCATGGTTTGCGGGAGCTGTATTTTAGCCTTTGCATAAGCCAAAGCCTCTTCCCTCGTCTATCCAAATGTTGCGTGCAACCGGGCAGCCCCAAAGGCCACCAACGAGGAGAGAATCCGTAGCCAACCATCTCCGTAATGGGGAGGGATATTTCTGCAATGTGTGAGATTTCCAGCTCCCATAATCCCCAGCCGGGACTGTGTCACACCATTTCAAAGACACTGCTGGGTCAAAAATGAAAGTTGGAGAAGGGCAACATGATAATCTCCTTTGCCCCCGGGGTGATCTTCAGAAATTCGTATGCTCTACGAGAAGAAGCGAAACTTACCTGTTTTTCCGCCTCGGTTGCAGGGTTGGGACCTTCTTTGCAATCAGCTGCCGAGGGGTCCTTGGAACAAACGCCCCGCTCTCCGGCCGGCCGGTTCCTCCCACTGAATTGGCCGAAGGAAACCATGATAATTGCCAGACAGCTAAAGAGGGTTGAGAAAATCCCTTTTCTTGCAAACAAGGTGGGAGGATAACAGAATCTTTACTTCGGGAAGATGCTTTAACAGCGCGGAAAGTAGATTCCAGGTCCGAGTTGAAATAATCAAACACCCTTTAAATCGCCCCTAGAGCTTGGACTAAATATCAGCAGAGCTAGAAGTTGAGAGGATTTCAAGACACCTTCCCGAGCTTTGGGATGGGCTTCTGAAATCCTCTTAGTGCTGTAGCCATTTATTCTTCTTTCGGAAACAAAGAACGGGCTCCCGTCCTAAGCAGGGGGTTGGACTAGAAGACCTTCAAGGTCCCTTCCAACTCTGTTATTCTATTCACTCGCTCAACGCCCTTCGTAAATTCAGTCCGTGGGAAGGTATCCTCTGGTCTCGGGGCATTCGGACCCCTTGGCTAGCAAAACCACAAGGCCGACGGCACGGTCTCTCTCCTATGCTACATACTCCATACTCCATTACTCCGAAATCAGTCCAAATGATTGCAAGCGAAGGTCTGGGATGTTTTGTCATTCGTGGGCACGTTTCTTTCTGGAGGAAAGAGCTTTGCTCGGTGGGGTCTTGGGCTGCCATCCTAGGGCCAGGAAGTTCCCCGTGAATATCCCCGGGAGGAACGTATTGAGGGGACTCGTTCTATAGTTCTTCGCCTGCTGAGCTAGCAGTCCCCTCGCCCTGAAAACTTCTCCATCTCAAAAAGTGGATTTGAAAGAAACCAATGCATTTGCCTGAAAGGGAGGGAGGGAGGGAAGGAAGGAAGGAAGGAAGGAAGGAAGGAAGGAAGGAAGGAAGGAAGGAAGGGCCTCGTTGAAGACGCAAACCCTGGCCAAAAGCTTTGTCAAAGAGGAGAAACGGGCAAAGAAAACTAAAAGGTGGAGGGGAGATTAAAAGAAATGTTCACGTTAGTTACTAGCACTTTGCTCAAACGGGCAGCCCTCAGCACGCCATCTAGGACGGGGCAGAGAAACCTAAACTGGTGAATTTTTTTCTGGAAGGTGATTTCCCAAATGGGAGTCTGCAGAAGCTGAGAGGGGAAATCTCTGCCCTGAGGATTTTGGGGGGCAGCGGGGAAGCCTCCGCTTTGTTTACGACTCTGGCCGCCGCCGCGGAGCCCGTCGACTCCCGCTTCCAGCAACTTGAAGAGAACGAGACTTTACGCTGTGCAGAGCCGCCTCTGTTCGTTCACACGCCGGCCGCAGGACCACTTGGGAGGTCCTGCCCGGCTAAATGCAGTCGCAACTAACTGCTCCCAACAGGAGACTTGGTGAACTAGCCCAGGGTCACAATTAAAAACAAGCACTCTTTAAAAAGAAAGAGGGGGAGGGGGAGGAGAAAGTCAAAGGCGGTCAGTCGCCTGGAAAGAAATAGCTCTTATTGATCAGAGGCTCGGAAAAAACCAGAGCCCACCCAATTCCCAGAAGCCAGGGAATCAGGCTTGATTCTGGATCTGTGCTTGCTTGTGTGTCCTTGCTATTGCTCATTAAGCCTTCCGTTTGTCGGCTCTTTAACAAGTAGCACGAGTCGAGTTCTAGCAAAGAAAGGGGCTATTCTTAACTTAGGCCAGGGGTGTCTAAACTTGGGAACTTTAAGACTTGTGGACTTCAACTCCCAGAATTCCCCAGCCAGTTCCCAAGTTTAGACACCCCTGACTTAGGCCAAAGCTACCTAGGGTTCTGTATGTCTTTTTTTTAAAACCACGCCCAGGATCTGTCGGTAGAGAGGACTGAAATCCCTGGGGTCCCCAAATTTGCCAAAATTAAGACTTGTGGACTTCAACTCCCAGAATTCTCCAGCCCAGCTATTAAGTGGGTGGCTGGGAATATAGCAGCGTCTTAGGAGTTTTCTCATTTTTCACGCGGGGAGAAACCAATCCGAGTGTAAATATGGCTTTCCTTCTATAAGGATCTCAGAGCTCCTGCATACTTCATTCGGAAATAAATCCGAATGAAGGAGGAGGAAGATGCATTTGTATCGGTCCTTGGTTCTCATGCTAAATGAATGATGCTACAAAAAGGCAGTTTATGCTAAAGAATGGGATATCTTTGAAAGGATTCCACCAAATTTTATTAAGATCTAGCATAATACAAATTGTTTCAACAGATTGTTCCAGTTGTTGCTATCATTAATCATTCTCATCATCGCTGTTGATGATGAATCTTTCCACCTGGATCTAGAAAGCTCAGATAATTTCTCCTTGCAAGAAGGCTATTTAATTTGGGCCCAGTTTTCAGGTAGGCAAATCAGAGAACTGACTGGCCAGAGGCAGCATTCTGGCAGGCAGGAACAGCTAAGTCAGGTTACATATCTAGGTCAGCTTTTCCATGTGGTGATGATCTCCAGGTGCCTTGGATTGCAGTGCCCATTATCCTCTGTAACATGCTGAAGATGTTGGCAGCAAAATGAAATGATAGGCCCTGTAGTACATAGTACCTGGAAAGCATCCGTTTGGTTTGGGAAGTTGGCCTTAGGGGTTTTTATTGTAAAATATAAAAATATTATTTCATTTATTTTATTTTTACTCATATTTCCTACATTTATATGGTCATTCATCTCAATCAAATTACTCTGTGTGATTCACAACATTTAGATAATGTTTAAAAATACCATTAGCATTTAAACATAAACAGTAATTAGTTAGGCAGGGATACATCTGGAGCTTGTGGAACTGCCTAGCTTTCCAAAATGAACACAGACAACAAAGAAAGGAAGATGGTGAAAATGGAAGTTGGAAATGGAAACGTTTATCTTTTACATGGCAACTATTGTAACTGCTGCACTGGAAGAAGAAACAAAACAGAATGGGGAGATGCAAAATCCACACTACATGTCTGTATGTCTTGGATCCTTTATTCTAATTAGAATAAGAATATTCTGTATTGGAGATACAGAGAGAGAGAGACACACACAGCAAATAATAGATTAATTTTGGATAAAAGTAGTATCACACTGCATTCATACATCAACACAAGTAGCTCAGTGGACTCCAATTAAATTTTGAGAGATAGGAAAAATGGTTTTTATGTTATGATTCAGAAGTAAATATAGGTTTTTACTTGAAACAAATAGCATTACATTTATTGACTTTGAAAGAGCCTGACTGCATGATATACAAATATCCCAAATAGAAATATATAGAATTGGTGTGCAATATCCATAGATTCTAAACAGATTCCTTGGAAAATGAGTCTCTTCAGGAAGCTACAGCCTTTCAGATAAATAATCTAATACTTCCTCCTATGAATAGATCTCTGTAAATTACAAAACAAGCTAGACAGGAACTTTCTATTTTTAGAGACAATTTTGGGGGAGGAGGGAACAGATTGAAAGAGGTCCTCCAAAATGCTTCAATTATTATATGTTGGTTTTAATGCTTTTTAATCAGTGTATATTATAAATGCTTTACAGCACCACATGAAAGGAAATATCTTATCCCAAGTTTCTGCAACTCTTAATTGACCCTAATTCACTTAAGGATGTCTACTTAACCCCAAATAATTCTTTTTCAATCAGTAATGTAATTCCAATAAATATCTGCAATCAAAGCCCTCCTATTTCAGATTTCTGACTTTCTATCCTTTGGGCCTGCATTTTATTAAGCACTTGAAACACCAGCTATTATGAATCCAGGACATAACACAAACCTGTGGATTAATTTATAGTGAAAATATCTAAAAGCACAGTACCAGGGACTGAAAGAAAATGCTGTGGGTGGCATGGAGACCATACCCTTTTGTGTAAAGTTAGACTTGGTTGAAGTCTAGAGTTGAGGAAACTGCATTGCTGATCTGCACCCAAGGATGCTGATTTAATCAGCCAATTGTTTCTGTGATAAAACTCATCCAATGGTAAATCTAATATAGTGTGCAGCTCGATCTTTGGCGTGGGCAGCATCAACTGATCCAAATCCCATACTCCTCTCTCTTCTGGAGATCTCAGATTGGGGGTGGGGTGGGGCTTCCCTGGGCCAGAGGCCAGCGCTACCCTTCTCCCTAAGTAGCGGGAGTAGTAGAGGCTGAATTCGAACACAACCTTCTCTGGGACGCCGCGTTTCTCTCCTCTTCCCTTCGGAGCCAATGGGCCAAGAAATCCACCCTGGCCTCGCTCAGGGGCTCTTTTTCCCTTTTTTGCCCAGTCCTCCCGGCCAAGCTCTTTCAACCTTCCCCATTGGGATCCGGGGGTGGGACGTTTCCAATGGATAGCGGTGGGAGAGAGCGGAGGCTCTGCAGTACCCGCGACTCAAGAAAAGCGCCCCCTCCTCGCGCGTCCCAGTCTGCAGCCGGTAACCTACCGTCTCCTCCCTTTTCTTCCCGCCGATAGCTGAGCAAAGACTGGGGAACCACCGAGAGGATCCGAGAGAGACTGGCGGGAGGTGGGGCGGGCCAAGCCCCCTCCTGAGTCCTGGCTGCTCCCTGAACGCTCCTGGAGTTCACCTTTCCCCTCCCGGGGTCTCCAAGTGCGTCCCCTACAGAATCTGTGGCAGATGGGGAGGTTTTTGGGTTTTGTTTTTTTTGTCTTGGTTCCTTGGCTGTTGTTTTGGAAGGACGTCGCTACTGGAGAAAGGCGGGAGGAGGGCGGCGGAAGGGCGCGAGGTTTCGTTTGAGAAACTCAATCTGCCCCACAGTAGCGCCTGTCTCTGGCACCCATCACCACTGACAGCCGCAGCCCGACCCGACGCGCGCAACTGCGCACACCCGCCGAGAGCTCGCTCTTCCACCTGGACTAGAGAATCTCCCCCTCTTCCCTTCGTGGAGGTGGGAGGGGCTGGCAACCGAGACTCCCCCACCTGCCCCCGCTTTTCCAGACCCCGAGGAGGGTGGACCCCCTCCGGCGTATTCAGTGAGTAGACGCAGGAAAACAGGCCTCCCCAACAGAGCCGTCCCTCCAAGAAGCCAGGCTGAAGGTCGGCGGCGTTGCCCACCCCCTCTAAGGGAGTTCCCTTCCTCCTTGCTGTAGGGAGGGGCCGCTGCGGGGGTGTCCCAAAGGGGAGAGAGGCGAGCGGGGAAGAGACTGAACGGCCAAAAGACACGCTTTGCCCGCATAGAAGTCGGCAGGTAAATCAATGAAAAGAAGGAGAGGCAGGCAGGGACGTCAAGAAGACTTGTCGAGCAGAATGGCTGCTTGGAAAGTCTGCGCCACGACGCCTTTCAATGACTTTCAGCGTAGCCGGGAGACCAGGAAGATTGCCCTGGTTGCACCTCCAGACTTCGCGTTCACTTAAATCCCCCATTGTTCCATTTCACTGGAAAACCGAAGACTTAGGTTGCCCTTAAGTGCAGCAGTTGTAAAGCAGTATCTTTCTTCAGTCTGCAAACAGGGGATGACATCTGCCAGCCCACCCAAGAACAGAAATGGGAGCGATTTCTTTTAAACGTTTGTATAGGGATACTTGATGTATTTTTCTAAAAAGTTTGTAGAATGATAGCGATCAATGGATATGATGTTGTACGTTCCACTGTTTATTTTCACTTAGCCCATAGGTGAACCAGTATTCATCCTTCAATGTATTCAGTTGTGCTTAATATTAGGATAGCTGAGAATGTCCTCTTGTGCTTCTAGTGCAATGTTCAAATTCCTCTGTCAGGTCAGCTAGGGGGAGTTCTGTCAATGCTCTGTGATTTTAACTTGAAGAGAATATTTAAAACTGTGAATTAAATTGTGCAGACTGGGGACTCATTCTCAAATTCTCCTTACCATGAAATAACATTATCTGATAATTGTGTGCTTTTTATTAATGTTATTTCCTCATAACCTTGCCTTTCTTTTATCCCTAATGCACAGCTGCAGCAGCTCAAGTCTTCTTTAGGCGTTAATGCAGTTTTAATGTAGTGTTTTCCTTTTTCTCCTGATGTTTTTCCCTGAATGTGATCTAGCATACTTCATCTATGTGATCTATGACACAGTCAAGGCTGGTTTCTGCCCAGCTCCTAGTGCCCCTGTGATCTGCCTCCTATCCACTGTGTGCTGGGCTTTCCCCATTATTATCCTTTGGGCCAAGAGAGGCCAAGGAACTGGCTTCCACAGAGGAATCTGTCTATATAACACGTGATCAGAGTCAGCTTTCCCCTGAAACAAGGCACCTTTCTAGGCTATAATGAAAGTTGATTTGAACTAGGAAAGATAGCTGATTGCTATTTTGCCTACTCTATACACTTTTAGGGATTGCCAACTATGACCACACTTTAAAAATACTGCCATTCCCTTTCAGTACTCTACAATAGAGCATTTGTTGATTTCTTCTAGTGGAGAAATGGACCAAAGCATCACAAATGCTCCTTGCAATCCCTTCTCTGCTCCTTTGTCAGAAGCGCTATTCCAAGCATTGCTTTTGGGGGCAGGCGTATTGCTTTTTTAAAGAAATGTGAAACCTTTATCTACAAATAGTCCAGCTAACTATATGTACCTAACTCAATACAGGTAGTCTTGATTTACAACCACAATTGAGCCTGAAATTTCTGTTACTAAGTGAGAAAGTTGTTAAGTGAATTGTGCCCCATTTTATGTCCTTTTTTGGCCATAGTTGTTAAGTGAATCACAGGTTAAGTTAGTAACCCGGTTGTTAAGTGAATCAGACTTCCCATTGACTTTGCTTGGAGGTTGCAAAAAGTGATTGTATGATCCTGGGACATTGCAACCATCATAAATATGAATCAGTTGTCAAAATCTGAATTTTGATCGTGTGACCATGGAAATGCTGCAACGGTTGTGTGAAAAATGGTCATGTCACTTTTTCAGTGCTGTTGTAACTTTGAATGGTCACTAAGTGAACTGTTATTAAGTTGAGGAATACCTGTAGGTCAGAATACCTCCCTCAACTTCATCCTAACTTGCTCTTCTGAATTCATAACCCAATACAGCTTATTTCTGAATATAAATCTTGGGTTCTTTCCGAAATGCTCTAGACCAGGGGTCGGCAAACTTAAACACTCAAAGAGCTATTTGGACCTGTTTCCCACAGAAAAGAAAAGACCAGGGGCCACAAAGGTCCTAACTGGAAGCCCCCTGTTCAATTCTGGAGCTGACCGGAAGTTCAGTTCCCGCACCATAGTCTCCTTGCGCGGCGTACTTTTTCCTCTACCTGTCATAACCAAAAGCCCTATCATTTGTGGAGACAACTGGAAAACCCTCCCCTTGCCATAGAGTCTTCTCCTGGCGCACTGTGCTTCTCTCTCTCTCCCCCCTCTCCACCACCACCGGAAGCTCCTCTCAAAATTGTGGCGCCGACCAGTGACAGAGCCGCAGCAGAGGGAGGAAAGAGCCACATGCAGCTCCAGAGCCAGTTTGCTGACTCCTGCTCTAGACCTATGCTCCAAGATGGCCTGACTGACAGATGACAGGCATAAGAAATCTCCGAGCCCCCAAGTTTTAATCAGACAACTAAAAAAGTGCTATCCTGTCTCGCTGGTTAGTATGCAGTACTGCAGGCTGGGGCCAATATGCTGATTCTGTAAACCACATAGAGCAGCAACGGCAAACCTTTTTTGGCTCGCGTGCCACAAGTGGGGGGAGCACAGGGGGGTCATGTGCGGGCGTTCTGCGCCCATAATGCAATGCGCAACCCCCCAGTGCGCATGCGTGCACGAGCGACCCCCCCCCATTTTTACATGCTTTTTTCGCTGTCCCCAGGGTCCAGAGGCTTTATAGGAGCCTGGGGAGGGCGAAAAGAGCCTCCCCCGGTGGCCCTCCGGAGGCTTCAGGGACCGTCCGGAGGCTTCCCTGAAGCCTTCGGAGCGCTCAAAAGGATCCTCCGAGCAAACCGGAAGTGACTTCCGGGTTGCTCGGAGGGTCGTTTTAAGCGCTCCGAAGGCGTCAGTGAAGCCTCCGGACGGTCCCTGAAGCCTTCGGAGCGCTCAAAAGGATCCTCCGAGCAAACCGGAAGTGACTTCCGGGTTGCTCGGAGGGTCGTTTTAAGCGCTCCGAAGGCGTCAGTGAAGCCTCAGGACGGTCCCTGAAGCCTTTGGAACGCTTAAAACGACCCTCCGAGCAAACCGGAAGTCACTTCCGGTTTGCTCGGAGGGTTGTTTTAAGCGTTCCAAAGGCTTCAGTGAAGCCTCCGGATGGTCCCTGAAGCCTCCAGAGGCCCTCTGGGAGGGCGGGGGAGGCTGTTTTCGCCCTCCCCAGGCTCCTATAAAGCTTCTGGAGCCTGGGGAGGGCAAAAATGGCTTTTAAAAAGGTGAACTTAGCATCTGACAGGGCAGCGCCTCGCAGGTGGCATGCGTGCCATAGGTTCGCCATCACTGACTTAGAGAGTAAAGCACTATGAAGCAGTATATAAGTCCAAAAATAACTTTTTAAATTGAATCTGAAACAAATTGTTTTTTTTTCCAAAAAGCCATCCAAGCAGCAGCTATAGTTATAAAGGGACATGACTGAAGAGGTAAGAGATAGATTCCACATTGTGAGTCTGCTTGATGGGTTCAGCCAGAATCATAGATGTAGACCTGGGTTTTAGGGTAATGTTTCCTGTTCTCTCACTGGGGATTTGTGTTTGTGACTACAATTGGTTCAAAGCAGGCATGGTTGATTTGGAAAATGGCTGGGCAAAATCCCATGAATCAGGTTGGCATAAACTTTGATAGTGCCAGCTATAAGCAGTTTGTCATCAGCATGGCAGATGGTACCATAGGTGTATGCCATCTCATCCACAAGGGTGGTCATCTCTTCCTTCACGTCCCACACCAGAACCATGTTGGTCCACCTCGTTGATCTTCTTCTTTTCTTTATGAATGAGGGCAAAGCCCATATTCCGCTAACCAGTACAGGTCATTCTATTGGCTCAGGAGAGACACTGGTGCAGCGTTTCCATTCAACAATGTTGATCCACTTTAGGACACCTGGTTCAGCATACAGGTTGTTCACAGGATATCAAAGAAACTCTGGCTCTGAGAGGCTGGAGGTCCATGGTGATGGTGTCTTCTGTGCCGGGAATAGAGAGAGTGTTGCCCACCAGCTTGCCAAGGATCCGGGCTGGCTCTCTTATCCTTCTTGTCCTGGAGAGCCTCTGAGAAGCAGGTTTGATGGCTCTGACACGGCTGGCCGAGGCGATCTTAGCAGGCATTGATCACCATCAGCAGCTCCATCAGGTTGCCCTTGATCTCCCTGCAGCCTCTCTGCATGATGCAGGCATCCTCGCCGAGGACGCTCTTTCCACACAGGTCTCCCGGTTGGAGCACATCTTGGGGACGACCTTGCCCAGACGGTCGGCGACCTTCAGCGCCAGGTCCCAGTGCGAGCTGCTGGTGACGATCTTGAGGCTGGGCATCCTGGCCAGCGGCGGCGAGCAGCGCTATGCGGTGGAAGACGAGGCTCGGTCTGCGCGGGGCCGCCACCTCCCTGAGGCACCAGCAGCAGCTCCGCCGTCTCCCTGCGGCCCTCCCGCCCGTCGCTCTCGAGATCCAGTAGCAGCAGCGTCGCACTGCCTCCGCCTTTCGGGCGCCGGCGCCGCTTAAAGGGACGTGCGATGCACTGGGGGCCCTCGAACGCACGAACACCGACTGACGGGCCGCGCACACTAGGCCGCCCCCTTCGTCCACGCCCCCTTCGTTACCTTACCGCAGAAGTCTTCAATTTTGGCAACTTTAAGACTTGTGGACTTCAACTCCCAGAATTCTCCAGCCAGCATAGCCACAAGTCTTAAAGTTGCCAAGTTTGAGGAGCCCTGCCTGACCGCATCTAGACGGCAACGCGCATGTCTGTAAGCAGACAAATTGATGGATGAGCAAACCTGCATTTTTCTCGCCCTGGGTTACCTCCCATTAAGGAGAGCAATTTATTTCTTTATTTAGGACTCATAGAGCCACCCAACTCCAACCATTTTGACTCTTTGTAGTGTCCAACAGAAACAAACAATAATTAGAGAAATAATAATAACCACATAGCATTAATAGAGCAGTATAAAATGGCAATTGGGCATGGCAAATAACCAAAAGGGAACTCCACTCAAAAGGGAGAAAACACAGATCTTAAAAGCTTTTCTAAAGGCAATTTGTGCTTCTTTGGCTGGTGGGAAACAAGATCCGGGGAATCTTCCTGGAGATTTTCCACTTTAAAGCTGTTAATTTATGGGTGAGACAAAATACAGTTCAGTAACCTAGTAAATCAATTTTATTCTGGTATACTTTTCTGCTAGAAAAAGAACTGATAAACTGCATTTTAACCTGGGCGTCTACAATAGATACAGAAAGTCTAGATATCTCTGTTGTCAGGCTTTTGAGATGTAAGAAAATCAAAACACAATAAATGCAGATTTTTTTCTACTTTTAATATAATGTATAAGCTGTACAATTTGGTTAAAAAACAAGCAAATTGTTTAGTGGGAAAAATAAAAACAAAAACAAAAATAACTGCATAGGTGTTCACACCCTCCTATAAGTACGGATATGGCTGTGTTTAGAATTAGCCAAAGACATTCAAACTATTGTTAAATAGTAGTCAGTACATATCTGCCATCAATTTAAGTCAGTCTGATCAAGTCCATATAAAGTTCAGCTGTTCTATTAGGATTTTGCTGATATTTACTTAGTTGTCTCTTACAGCAAAAACTATGGCTTGCAAAGAGATCTCATTGTTCGAAATTATAAATTAAAAGAATGGTACAAAAAAAATCCAAACCATTGGCTATACCTAATAAAGTCAAGACAGTTACAGACAAGTGGATGTCCCTCTAAAATTGAGGAAAAACAAGAAGAAAACTGGTCTGATAGGGTGCCAAGAAGCCTGTAGAAACATTAGAAGAGCTGCAGGAATTTCTGGCAAAATACTGGTTGTGTACTACACATGACAACCATCTCCAGTATTCTCCATATGTCTGGGCTGTGGGGTAGGATGGCAAGGCAGAAGCTTTTTCTTACAAAGAAAAACATTGAAGCCCAGCTACATTTTGCTAAAACCTACATTGTCTTGTAGGAAGTTAAAACCCAACCCTCTCCTAGAAAAATGAAATATCCCAGGAAATATTGAAAAAGCAGAATATTATATTTCCCTTGATGTGAAAAGGGAGAAACATGTTTTAAAGACAAAGTAGCTCACTGCAGCTTCCTGCCCATCCCCCTTTGTCAATGGGCCATTAAGATGTTCAAGGCAGTCTATTCTACATAATAAAGAGTTCTCCCCTTCAGCTCCAGGGTGATGGGATTAAGGCATGATATTATTAGCCTTTACCCATTCACCACATGGCATCTGAGAACTCAACCAAACTTGGGATTCAAAACACAGCCTAGAGATTGCCCCTGCATGGCCCCATGGGAGTCTGACAACCAATCAGAATACATTTTTTTACACAGGAACAGGAAACAGAGAGGTGGGGCTGAACAGATTATAAAAAGCCCAGCAAACCCCTTCTTCTCTCTCTCTCTTCTTCCTCACCCAACATTGAAGCATGTAATGACCTTTTCTGTTCAGGACTCAAGCCATGTGGTCCTGTCCATCATTAAACCATCTTTCCAAGCAGCCTCCATGTCTCCAGTGTCTTTTTTCCCACTTGGAGCTGAACTCAGAAGGACATTTCTTCCAACAGTCTGAAAAAAGCATGTAGGAAAATGTGTTTGTTACAAAAAGCATGTTTGCTGTGCATCGTTAGCATAGCAGAGTTGGAAGGGACCCTGTCGGTCATCTAGTGCAACCCCCTGCTCAAGCAGGAGACCCTATACCAGTGATGGCGAACCTTTTTTGGCTCACATGCCATAAGGGGGGGAAACTCAGAGGGGGTTGTGCGCGGGTGTGCCACACCCATAATGCAATGCACAACCCCCTCAGTGTGCATGCGTGCATAAGATGCACCCCCCCCCATTTTTTGCATACTTTTTTTAACCTCCCCAGGCTTCAGAGGTTTTATAGGAAAACAGCGCCCCCCGCTCCTCGGAAGACCTCCGGACGCAAGGACCTTCAGGAGGCATCCCTGAAGCCTCCTGTGGGCTTAAACTGGCCCTATGAGCAAACCAGAAGTGACTTCCGATTTGCTCACAAGGTCATTTTTAGTCCTCCGGAGGCTTCAGGGAAGCCTCTTGAAGGTCACTGAAGCCACCGGAGGGCTTAAACCGACCCTATGAGCAAACCGAAAGTCCGTTTCTGAACTTCTGGTTTGCCCATAGGGCCATTTTTTTGCGCTTCTTCAGGGAACATCTTGAAGCCTCCAGACGGCCTCCGGGTGGACCCGGATGCTCTTTTTGCTCTTCCCAGGCTCCTATAAAACCTCTGGAGCATGGGGAGGGCAAAAATGGCTTTAAAAAAGGCTGAACGCAGCTGGCCAGCATGCACATCTGTGCTGGCCAGCTGATAGGGCAACGCGTCACATACCCTGACAAATGGTTCCGCATGCCACCTGTGGCACGCATCCATAGGTTCGCCATTCCGGCCCTATACCATTTCTGATAGATAGCTGTCCATTATCTTCTTGAAAGCTTCCAATGATGAAGCACCCACAATTTCTGAAGGCAAGCTGTTCCATTGGTTGATTGTTCTCACTGTCAGGAAATCTCTCCTTATTTCTAGGTTGAATCTCTCCTTGATCAGTTTCCACCCATTATTCCGTGTCTGGCTTTCAGGTGGTTTGGAAAATAGGTTAACCCCCTCCTCTCTGTGGTAGCCCCTCAAATATTAGAACACTGGTGTCATGTGTCCCCTGGCCCTTCTCTTCACTAGATTAGCCATACCAAGTTCCTGCAACTGTGGTTCATAGGTTTTAGCCTTCAATCCCCTAATCATATTTGTTGCTCTTCTCTGCACTCTTTCTAGAGTCTCAACATCTTTTTTTATAGTGTGGTGTCCAAAACTGGATGCAGTATTCTAGGCGTGGCCTTATGAAGGCTTTATAGAGTGGTATTAGTACCTCACTTGATCTTGCTTGTATTCCTCTGTTAATGCAATTTACGATTGCATTGGCTTTTTGGACTGCCAACACACACTGCTAGCTCATATTTAATTGATTTCCCACTAAGACTCCAAGATCCTTCTCACTACTATTAAGCCAAATTTTACCCCATATTTATGTGTATTTTTGGTTTTTCTGGCCTGTGTAAGACTTTACTTTTCTCTGCATTGAGTTTCATTTTGTTAGATAGGGCCGAGTGTTCTAATCTGTCAAGATTCATCTTGATCTTGAGCCAATCATCTAAGGTGTTGGCTATTCCTACCAGCTTAGCATCATCTGCAAATGTAATGAGTTCTCCTTCTATTCCCTCATCTAAGTCATCTAAGTACCCCATTCCCACAGTGAAGAGTGGTGGTGGCAGCCTTGGGCTTTGGACTGCTTTTCTTCAGCTGGAATTGGTGCATTACTCAAGCTGGAGGGAATTGTTAACAGTTCCAAATATCTATCATTTTTGGCACAAATCTTTCAGGCCCTTACTAAAATGCTGAAGACTAAAAGGAATATCACCTTTCAACACAATGGCCCAAAGCACACCTCCCAATCAACAAAAGAATGGCTTCACAAAAAGATGACAATTTTGGAATGGCCCAGGCAGAGCTCTGACTTGAATCCAATTGAAAATCTTTTTTTTTAAACAAAGTTTTATTGGGTTTTTTAACATTTTACAGGGAAAAAGGTAAAGGAAAGGTACAAATTTTGGCAGTTGCGATGTGCGGTAGGTGCCCCCTCCCTCCATACTCATAGTATACATTTACACAAAATTCATCACTAAGTAGTAACATATAGTCAGCATATAAATTCAGTAATTTATAATTTCGATCAGTTTATGTCAGGTGGGTTTTCTTGGTCATTTTTGTGATCTGAGCTTTCTCAGTATTGCCCCATCTCCCCCCGCCGACAGTGCTCCGGCCCCTCCCGTGTCCTGCATGTCTGTTGTATGATCATCTGGTTTTTCTAGGAGTGCTTTGTTTTTTTCCATAAAGGCCTGCACCTCTATGGGTGTATTGATTCTGACTCTTGTCTCCTCCCAGAATATTAACATACCTTCAGGCATCAGCCATCTGAACCACACACCCTTCTGGCATAATTTATTCGCTAATTGCAAATAACTTTTTCTTTTTTCCCTCACTTTCTTGGGGATCTGTTTCAGAATGGTTATTTCCCTATCTTGGTATGTCAAGGCTTGCCCCCTTTGTGCACTCAGAATTTCATCTCTTGTACTTTTTCTAAGAAATTTAATGTGTACCTCCCTGGGTACGTTATGTGTTCTAGCATAGGCTGAGTTCACTCTGTAAACCAGGTCTATTTCCCACCCCATCTGTTGTTTCTCTTTCTGGATGTATTCAGCCAAAATACTTGTCATGATGTCCCTTATATTTTCATCATCCACCTCCATCACGTTTTGGAATCTAAGGTAAAAGGACATTCTCTCAAACTCTATTTTCATCTGTTGGGTATCAAGTTCTTTGTTTCCCTTCTGCACCCCTTCCATCCCCTCCCTCATCTCAGCCGTCCCACCCTTCAAAAGATCCAGTCTCTGTGAGTTTTTATTAATTTGGGCCTGGTTCTCTTTAATTTCTTCTTTCATCTCCTTTAGTTGTTTCTTTATTTCCTCTTGTCCCTGTAGAAGTTGCTGGAACATTTGTTGAAACTCCGTCTCTGTAGTTTTAGGTTGCATCAAAGCTGTTATCATTGATTGTGTACTAGGACTGGAGGTTGCAGATGTCGGGGCAGAGGTAGCAAAGCCAGGCTTTCTAGGAGGTGGACTTTTAGGAGGCATTGTTTATGGACTAATGAGTTCAGTCAGTGTAGAGAATGGTCAGTCAGAGAGGCAGAACAGCCAGAAGAGTCCAGGAGACAGAGGGTCCAGGCAGAAGAGGGTTTTTCTAAACACCCTGGCAATAGAGCAGAGTTATTCACTCCAGGGAGTTCAAAAGGTAACAATCAATTGAATCCAATTGAAAATCTTGAGCTGATCTAAAGAGGGCTGTGCAGAGGAGTTGCCCTCGCAATCTGATTGATTTGGAGCAAATTGAAGAGAGGGCAAAGATTCCCAAGGCAAAATGTGCCATGCTGATAGGCTTCTACCTCAAAAGATTGGATGCTATCAGAAAATCAAAATACTTAATACAATACAATACAATAGTAGAGTTGGAAGGGACCTTGGAGGTCTTCTAGTCCAACCCCCTGCCTAGGCAGGAAACCCTATACCGTTTCAGACAAATGGCTATCCAACATCTTCTGAAAGACTTCCAGTGTTGGGGCATTCACAACTTCTGGAGGCAAGCTGTTCTACTGATTAATTGTTCTAACTGTCAGGAAATTTCTCCTCAGTTCTAAGTTGCTTCTCTCCTTGATTAGTTCCCACCCATTGCTTCTTGTTCTACCCTCAGGTGCCTTGGAAAATAGTTTGACTCCCTCTTCTTTGTGGCAACCCCTGAGATATTGGAACACTGCTATCATGTCTCCCCTAGTCCTTCTTTCTCTTAAGCTAAACATACCCAGTTCCTGCAACCGTTCTTCATATGTTTTAGTCTCCAGTCCCCTAATCATCTTTGTTGCTCTTCTCTGCACTCTTTCTAGAGCCTCCACATCTTTTTTACATCGTGGCAACCAGAACTGAATGCAGTATTCCAAGTGTGGCCTCACCAAGGCATTATAAAGCGGCATCAACACTTCACGTGATCTTGATTCTATCCCTCTGTTGATGCAGCCTAGGACTATGTTGGCTTTTTTGGCAGCTGCTGCACACTGCTGGCTCATATTTAAATGGTTGTCCACTAGGACTCCAAGATCCCTTTCACAGTTACTACTACTGAGCAAGGTACCACGTATACTGTACCTGTGCATTCCATTTTTGTTGCCTAAATGTAGAACCTTACTCTTTTCACCATTGAATTTCATTTTATTAGATAGTGCCCAATGTTCAAGTTTGTCAAGATCCTTCTGTATCTTAAGCCTAATGAAGTATCCGTTTACATGTATGCACCTTTATGGAACCACACTATTGTAGGCTTTTATTATTTTTTTCTAAACTAAAAGATTTCAGTTTTTCAATTGAATTTTACTGCTTATGTAATATATTAAATGTGTAAAGAATTCTGAAGTGATTTATCTTGGTCTGATTTTTTACATCTCAATTTTATCTGGGGTCTATAGACTTAGATAAAACTCTACGTTGATCAACTCTTTCATTTTTTTTTAGCCAGGGAGTTGGTGAAGAGATGTTTTGTGCCTAATTTTATGTGTTATGAAACATGCAAGGGCAAATTAAATTTTACTTCCTTTGTTGGGCCCTCCATAGAATTCAAAGATTGATTGATTGATTCATTCATTCATTCTAGCAATCTAGCAATATAGCTATCTAGCTATCTATTTATTGGCAGTGTATACAGTAGCCTTGAAGCATTATAGAGCTATAAGGTGTCCATTTTATCCACTAAAATCTGGACATTCCCAGAAGTCCAGGGTGTAATTGCTGAACTTCAAGACAACTGTAGCAAAATTAAGAACTCAGCAAGTAAACTGGCTCTTTGCAATTCTTCTCTGAATAAGAAGATGTCCTGAAACCAATTACAAGTACTCCATCTAAGTTCTCCCTGTGTTCCACTGCAAGACAGTGGTCTCTAGTGGGCTTAGAGGTCTGGGAGTTGGAGGAATAGCTATCTTGCTTAATCTATGGTTGGCTCATTTAAAGATACTGGGTTTTGCATACTTTTTTTTTTGAGGGGACAATTGTTTGTTAACTGCTTTGGGCCAACAGGTTTTACAGCACTGGGTGAGCCTTCAATCCCAATTGAAAGAAGTTTTAAATACAAGGTTAAGGAATTGGTTTTTTTCTGGAATAAATAGCAAAACTATGATTAAAACTATGATTTTTAGAAAGCCCCTGATCCCACTCATATCAGAGGCACCATTTAAGGTGTTTCTAGACTGAAAAGATTAGCCAGTGACATCACCATTGCCCCATTTCTGAGAGAGGTCTAGACTATGGTTAAAGATGTTATGGAAAATGGTTTTACTAAAGAAGATAGAGGCTGATCTGAAAGTGATTTAAAAATGACAAGTTACAACAAAGATATAGAAAATGATGCTATGTCTGGTTATACAAAAGAGACTAGCTGATGTCTCAATAATTAAAAGGTGTATACAAATAACAAACCAAGGAAATGACTTGGATAAGCTGCCTGTACTGGATTTATAAAGGAAGTTTGTTAAAGTTTTAAAGAATTTTGTGAGCGGGACCAAAGAACAAATTATTTGAGTTCCTGGACTTATTTGAAAGCACTAAAGAGCAAGATTATTAAAAGTAATAGGAAAGAACGCCAAATTGGTTTACTTGATTTAATTAAAACATATGTTATCTCTAATAACCTTTAATGGACTTTTGCTGATCAAGACAGAAATGTTGGACAAAAATAAAGACATGGTTGGATAAGATGATAAAGCAAAGTATTGAGTTAAAGCCAGAAATATTTTTGCTGGGGATTTGACCTGAAACTTATAAAAAAGAGAATACCTATATAATTATCCATGTATTAACTGCAACTAGAACTGTATTTGCACAACACTGGAAATGTGAAGAGATTCCTATTGATGAGAAGGTGATCAGGAAAATATTTGAATGTGCAGAAATGAATAGATTAACATTAATAATTAAAGAGAAAGAACAAACAGAATATTATAAGATATGGGAAGCATTTTATCAATGGTTAAAGGGGGGAAAAGAAAATCAGAAACGAGGGAAAAAGACTAAAGAAGAGTAGAAAATAGGTTAAGATAGAGATATAAACAAGATGATAATTGTTAGCATTATGATGAGGAAGATAACTATGATTAATGTTAGTATTGTATTTTTATTAGAAGATATGTTAAGAGGAAAATGAATAGGTTAATAATGTTCAATTACTTAATATATTGCAATTTTAAGATTAAAAAATTAATATTAATGTGAATGATGTTGTAAATGCTGAAAGCTGTTGCACAGAGATATTTGTACCCAGACAACACACTGTTTAAGGAAAGATGAAATGTTTATACGTTGAAAAATAAAAAATTTAACTTTTAACGTTTAACTTTTTTAAAAAGACAGAAATGATGAGGTTTAAGAGGATTTTTTTTATAAATAAGAGACGGAATATGACAGTGATGGCAAACCTTTTTTGGCTGCCGTGCCAAAAGTGGGGGTAGCACAGGGAAGGGTCATGCGTTGGCGTGCCACATCTATAATGCTATGCATGTGCGCCTCCAGTGCGTATGCATGCGCACGATTAACTAACCCCCCCCCTGCTTTTGCCGCTGGTTTTTTTTGCCTTCCCAGGATTCAGAGGCTTTCTAGGAGCCTGGGGAGGGCAAAAACAGCTTCCCCCACCCCAGATGCCCTCCAGAGACCCCGGGAGCTTCCCTGAAGCCTCTGGAGGGGAACCCGGAAGTTTGGGAATAGTGACTTCTGGTTTGTCTTTAGGGCCGATTTGTGACCTCTGGAGCCTTCAGGGAAGCCTCCTGAAGCCTCTGGAGGGCGAAAAACGCCCTCAAAAGAAGGCCAAAGTCAGCTGGCCAGCGTTCGCATGGATGCTGCCCATCTGACAGGGCAACACCTTGCGTGCCCTGACAAATGGCTCCACATGCAACCTGTGGCACGTGTATCATGGGTTCTTAATCACGGGAATATCGGAAAAGAAAATTTGTTGTATTTTAAGTGATAAATTACTAAAATCATTTATACTTTAATGAAGGGAGAAATAATTTCTTTTATATTTCTTGTTCTTTACTATATTCTAATTTTGTCCTTTTTTTCCAATTTTCTTTCTGTGAGCTGCAACTCCCAGTTTTTAATTTTTTAAATTTGTATTAGAGGTTTTTTTTATATCGTTGTGGTTGTAATTTTAATAAAATTACTACTAAAAAAGAAACTCAGATATTCTCCTTTGTGCCTGTGCTTTGCCCACTTTTGAAGTTGGCCTTTGCCTTCCCGTGATGTCGTGTTTTCTCTAATTGATAGAAATTGCACACTTGTTTAAATTTCAATATTTAATGTATCAGTGCAAAACTTGTTACAAGTTACTGTTAAGCAACACTTGGAGACATGTATATACAGTAGTTCCTTTGTTCTATCACAGTGGTAAAATGCTGCAACATTGTCTTACATCCAAACAAACTCATTTGTTGGACATTAAACTAAAGAGGATTGAGGATATTCTCCTGATGGTTGCATGTTAGGCCAGACCTATTGGATGCATTTGCTTTCCAGCTGACCTAAGGCTAGGAAAACCAGATCCTCCTTCCTCCTGTCTTTCATTTGAATTTGCATGGCTTATTCTATGGGTTTATGTCACGCAGGGCTGCATTTCAGTTTATAACCAAGTAAAGAGAACGTAATTTTAATTTTCCATTGAGTTTATTTGCAAAATTAGCCTAGAACTGCAACGGTGGACTCCAGCTGTTTTGAGAGGGAAGACAGGAAGGAGGAAGAGTGAGCATATAATATAGGAGCTTCACCCTGCTTTCCAGGACCAGATCCAATCTTTTCCTCACAGAACTGAAGTCCAGAATCCAGGAAGGAAGCATGCAACTCTATCAAAGCAGACAAAATAGATCTCTCATTCACATGAGAACCTGTGTCCAGGTAGAGTGGGAAGCATGCAACCATTTTTCAGTGAATGGCTGGCATTTAGATACCTATCTACTGAGATAATGTTGATGAAGGAAAAAAGAGTTTCCAAGCAGTATAATGGTTTATGATATGTAACTAACCCATGTTCAATGCTATGGATGGATTGCATGGTGCAACACACATTTCTGCTGGGGTATACAACTATTTAATTTCTGGTGCCAGACGCAATTTTCCTTACCCCAATTTTAGAGATAGGTGGCATGATCAAAGTCTACCAGAAATCCATTTGAAATTTATGAAAGTTCAGAATATAACAAAGAGCTGCAAGCTCACACATTTAGTATTTAAATGCAGCTGGCTTCTTCTTTTAAATACTAAACATGTTGCTTCTAGGAAAAGCTGGATTTGGTTATACTTTATTCTATTACAGGTAATTTGCAATTCATTGAAAGGGGGGGGGGAATTACTGTATGATGCTTTATAGCAAGGGCTCTGTTCTGAAAATTAGAAAAAAGGGTTTCATGATACACTATTCTAAAGTTTAGAGAGCTATTCATTCATTCTATCCATCCATCCATCCATCCATCCATCCATCCATCCATCCATCCATCCATCCATCTATCATCCATCCATCCATCCATCCATCTATCTATCTATCTATCTATCTATCTATCTATCTATCTATCTATCTATCATCTATCGTGGTTGGTGATTTTCTTGCAGATGTTTCAAACATAATCAGTGCTAGGACTAGGACTAGCATGAATGATATTACCTAGTTTGGTAATGAAATATCTTCAAGAAAACCAGCAACCTCAGAGAGACCAAGAGCTGCATTTCAACACTGAGCTTGAAATATTCTCTTCCATTGTTCCCTATCTCTCTCTCTATCATTGAAGTCATAGTCAAACCGTAGCCAAATTATGTGCAGCCCAGATTTAAAGAAATCCTGATTTTTAAAATTTGCGATCCAATATTTGTTGAAGCGCTAGGAATATGCAACTGCAAAACTCTATTGACTTCAGTCCCAAAGGTGCTTTTTCAAGGGACAACCAAACTTTCTTGTTACAACAAGAAAGTCTAGTTGCCTCTTGAAAAAGCACCTTTGGGTCAACTACCTGTATAACTGAGAATCTCCATAGACATGTATTGACTTCATTTTTATTTACTTTTAGTAGTACCTCAGAAGACCTGCATGGCTGAAACTCTCTTTGCAAAAGTGCAAAATTGGGGAGAGGATTGTTCCCCTCATTTTCCAAACAGTATCCAAGCAGGAAACTGCATATTAATTTTAGATGAACAAGCATCGCTACACCCGTACACTTACAACAAAGTTTAGAAATATCATCATATGAATAGGTATTGTTGTAATTCTTAAGAAAAGGGACATAATTTTTCTCTTTCTATATTATAGGTATCATGTTGCCTAGAAAAGTTCCCGTTAGTGTCATTCATTATTCTTCATCAAATATTCTATAATATTCTGTCAGTCTGAAATAAGGAATTAAATGGCCAATATAGGTCATCAATTTAACAACCTGAAAATATTCTTCTTGGTACAAAAGTAAGTTTTATAATCGTTCTTTCAACTTTAATAAATAGATGACCATTTAGTGTTTATTTATTTGCCTTTGAGGAGAAGGGACTCAAAGTAGTGCATGTGGCAGAAACATTTCCCCCTCCCATATTAAACTGTTGTCAACAGATATGTGTGGAAAGTGGGGCTAAGAGTCCAGACCAGAGCCCATTCAGTACCTTTGTGTGATGTAGGACCAGAACTTAAACTTAGTCCAAGTCCAGTTCTTTAATCACTGCATTGCATACACATGTATTATAATCTGCATTATAAAGTGAATGTGAACATATTAAAAGTGAACATTTAAGCTACCTGAAGAGGATCATATATCAAATGTATTTTAAATTACAAAACCTGAAATTGAAACAAAGAGCACCTTTAGGCGTCCCTTGTCTAACTTTGGATGGCAGCCCCAGGCATCCATTCAATGTTTCATCCTGATAAATACGCGTGTTCTAGTCTAGGGGGAAATATATTGTTATTTGGTGGGGTGTTTCTATTAAGAGAGCCATGAAGAATGATTGAATGTGAGTTTCATTTTAAGCAAGTGTTGAACAGTAGGAAGTGTTTTGTTCAACTTTGGCAAAACAAAAGATTGTGTGAATTGCAGGACGGATGAAGATCCTGCCATGGCCAAGCACCTCCATCCATTTCTCTGAGTTCCATTTCCTGATTTGTACTCTGTGCTAGCAGAGTTAAACATTTGCCTTTGGGTATGGCAAAGATTTTCTGCCACCAACGTTGAAATATGACTCAAATGTCATTTATTTGAATTCAATAAATGGAGAATGAGAGATGATGTCTGTGCTTCAGATGGTAGCATTAGAGGCCTAGATTGGGGAAGTTCTGCATTGCAGCGACAAAGCCATCACTGGAGCCATGCAATTTATTTCACTCCTGGACATCACTACATTAAGGCTTGATACCTTATCAAATAGGATTGATGCTGACATTCCTTCTCAACCTGTCCCATTTTTAGGGATATTTTAAAAATCTCTAGTGTACTATGAACAAAACTAGGTGTTTCCATTCAAAAGAGATGTCTGCCAATTCTTTGCCTCCCCAAATTCCTTTTCTATCTTGTTATCTGTCAGCCACTTAAGGAATCCTTCTTGGCTTAAGAGAGATAAAAATGCTTCAACTATATCTATTTTGGAGTTGTGAATAGTATAACTTGGTGCTCTTCCTACGTGCAAAACTGCAATTGCCAGCAGCTCATGCAATAGGGCTGCTGCCTGATAGATTATAGGATCTGTGGTCAAAATGTCTGAATAGTACTACATTGGGAAGAATAGCTGAAGAAGCTTTCGTGTTCCTAGCCTAGAATTATTTTTATAATCCTGGCTTACTCATCATAGGATTTGTTCTGAGCATAAATATTATACGCCTGTAATGCAAAACCAAAAACACAGAACACCGCATTATAGTTTGGAATGATTTGTGAAAATGTAGCCCAGGTAAGAACTGACTCATGACAAAATGCACAGACACTAGAGAGTATAGATGGTCCTTGTTCCTTTGCTTCTGCACCTGTGTTTTATAAACATATTTATAAATAAATATGATACAAATAGCATTTTTAAAAAGTGAAATGTAATTGCGGCAACTGTAAAACCTAAGGAATGGTTTTTTTGGGGTGAACATGAAGAAAAGAAAAGAACAAGAAAGAACAAGAAAAAATGTCTCATTGCATCCGCATTCCAGCTGGTGATCTGGACTTCAGCTGATGGTGTTTGGAAAATAGCATGGTGATTTTACACTCAGCTTCAGAGCAGGCTGGCTCCTCGCTGTTTGATATGACGTTAGAAGGTCCACAGAGGGTCTCATTGCAAGATAGAGAGGGGAAAGGAAAGAATAGATCAGTGCCAGATGTCTTTTAATAAATATCAGGACATACAGTACGTCTTGCCTAAGAATAAATTTGTAATCAATGGTTTAGCAGACAATCCTCAAAGCAATAATATTGTTTCAAGAATACTTGTGGTGGGCGGATTGAGAGAAAGAGATACCACTCTGTTTTGACAAAGATATGTCGCCCACAAAATCTCTTCTGAAAGTAGGAGCTTTCTTTCTCCCAAGCCCCATTGCTCCTTTTCAAAAAAAATTTTTGCTTCTCAGAATGTAGATGAATATGTAATTCAGATAATAATTGCGCTCCATTTAGTGGTGAAGGCTGAAACAGCTGAACCGTAATTGACCAATTAGAAATGAGAAAAGCTGCTTTAGAAAAGTGTCTATTTTTCATAGGATAGAAAGAAGAAAAGCAATAATAAACTTTAACTGTAAGAACACCAGAGGCAGGAGGAAGTACGTAGCTTTTTTTTCACCCTTAGTAAGTTATGGTCATTTACATAGACCACAGTTAACATCAGCCCTAGCATAACAGGCTTGAATTGTAATCCTACATAATTAGAGCTACCAGAGCTGGCCAAAGGATCTCGGTGATAATGGCAGTAAGGAACGTTGGCTGTTTCGTGTTTTTTTTTAATCCCATCCAAGGATCATCTGGATTTTCACAATAGAGATCTGATTGCCCAATTTGGATATCAGTCCCTTTGTTTCTACAGAATTGTTGGTGGATTCATGATTCGAGCTGATCCTATACATACTGTACTCCTACAGTATACATTCTTGTCTGGAAGTAAACATGCAGTTTATGCTCAACTTTAGCTGTTTTCCCTAAAGGTTGTTTTGAAAATATTCAGATAGCTTATATATATTTAATCACTTAACCTTGTCCCTGTCCAAACATTTTGACTGGAGCCACTCATCTTCTCTCAGCCAAGGAAGGAGGCAGTGGTAAACCACTTCTGAAAAACATTGTCAAGAAAGGTGCAGGGACTTGTCCAGGCAGTCTCTGAGACAGGGGCACAGTTGAACAGGAGGGGCAAAACAGTCATATTTAGCTAATCAAAACTTATTTCTGAATAGGCAAAGGGACAGGATGGCAACTTTCATATGGTTGTAATTTCTTTCAATGAAATGAACACTTGAGCGCATTCTCAACCCAGGCATATCTAGAAACCGCTTAACAGTGCTGAGATCAAAAGCAGAAAAAGACAATAACTACTTTTTGATATAGGCCTACTGGAAACAAGTCCTTTTCAATGCAACAGAGTTAAATTCCTGGTACATAAAGTCAGACACTGAAGTGATCACTACCAAAAAAAAGCCAAATAATGACTCCTACTGGCATTAATTTTAATAAACAAACATGATTAATCAGACTCTTTTTTTAAAAAAAAAGTTTTTTTTCCCCCATCAGGATAAGCTTGGAACTTTCATCCTAGTTCGAATGCTAATTATTCACACACGCACACACTTGTACAGTGCCTGCTTTGAATTATTATACAAAGCTGGAAAAGAATGATGCCATCACAACCTCTCTAAAAACAAGTTGGATTTTGTTTTAAACTTTGGTGGATGACTTTTGGGCATCAGACGAAAAATAAGAATATTTCACTGGTTCCCATGTAGTAATTAAAATAGATGTTGTTACTATATGAACATCTTAAATAAACTGTATTGCGTATACTGATCCAATCAGTAGTAGAGGTTGCTTATTATTATTTTCAAGTAGTTATATTAAGAAGCAGACATACATTATTGTGTCTGAGTACCTCCACGGATAGAGGAAAGGCTTGTTTTCAGGAATTTGCAAACTGGCCTCCTTTCTCCTCTCCATAATATCACTAAAGGGAAGGTTTCCCACCTATCCCAGTAGGATTCACTTCCTAGCAAGTAAGCTAACCCAAATTAGTGTACATAAAAATACTTTGCAGCAGCACTCCTGTAAAGCTCTAAAAGAACACAGTCCAGACGGAAGATATTATAGGAAAGTAAAGTCCCATTGAAATCAAAGAGACTTAATTCTAAGCAAATGTGTTTAGGATCAGAATGCCAGGTAATTGACAAAACCAGTTAACTCTTAAAGCAGTGTAAATTGAAAATAAGCAAGTGAGAAGGAACCGCTCCCACAAGTTTCTGTTGTCTAGCAAGCCAATTCCATCTGTCCTCATCCAATAAGCATTCTATGCTTTGGAAAGACCCCAGCCATTTCTCAGTGTAGATCCCTTCTCATTAAGTCTGCTACCTTCACCAGTCATTTTTTAGAAAGTATGAAGCCTGTCCTGGTTTTGGTATCTGTAGGAAAAGAGCCCGTGGCTTAGTGGCTAAGACTCCTGCCTAAGATATATACAGCCCGGGTTCTAATCCCAGTAAGGATATGGCTAGCTGATGAGAGCTAATTAGCTCGAAATAGATCTATACTAGTCTCCCTTTATTTATTTATCAGTACAAATACAACACAAATATAAAAAGGCAACATAAAAAATAAAAATATGGTTTTCTGCCTGCATGGTCTTCTGTGATAAGCCGAAGGACAGAAAGAGGGAGTAGTGACCTTCCTCCCATATTTAGTCATACCAGGGGGTTGTAACACAAATACATACATACATACATACATACATACATACATACATACATACATACATACATACATATATATATATATAATCTTTTATAATATATATATAACATATATAGAGTAAAATATATATCTCTCTCTCATATATATATATATATATATATATATATGTGTGTGTGTGTGTGTGTGTGTGTGTGTGTGTGTGTTGTATTTGTACTGATAAATAAATAAAGGGAGACTAGTATAGATCTATTTCGAGCTAATTAGCTCTCATCAGCTAGCCATACCCTTACTGGGATTTAGGCATACCAGGGGTTGTAACACAAATATATATATATATATATATATATATATATATATATATATATATATATATATATATATCTGTGTGTGTGTGTGTGTGTGTGTGTATGTATGTATGTATATATATATATATATATATATATATATATATATATATATATATATATATATATATATATATATATATCTGTGTGTGTGTGTGTGTGTGTGTATGTATGTATGTATGTATATATATATATATATATATATATATATATATATATATATATATATATATATATATATATATATATATATATATATATAGAGAGAGAGAGAGAGAGAGAGAGAGAGAGAGAGAGAGAGAGAGAGAGATATTTTAGACAGATTTTAGACAGACAGATTTTAAATGTGAAGTGGGGAGAGGAACTCTAGAAAGATGTTAGATATAACATCTTTCTAGAGTTCCTCTCCCCACTTCACATTTAAAATCTGTCTGTTGTCCCCAGTAGAATGCATTTCTTCGGAAATCTGTGCATCAGTCTATTATTGAACTTTAAAACTTTAACTCATTGGCACATTTACTAGAAAGTAAGTCCTGCTGGCATTTCAAGCAAGCTCAGGTTGCAATGAGGGGTTGGACAGCAGGAGTCCTATGCAACTATTATTTAGGAGAAATTCCATCAAATTTAATGAGATATAAATATTTTTGCCATTGCAGTTTGTTAATGTACAGTACAGATAGAATATCCAGAAAAACGGAGCAATGGATTTGTTTTTATTTTTTATTTATTGCTGCAACTAACGAAGAATCTTGGTACAGCCTGTGGAAGCTTGCATGCCAGTTCAGCATCAAGATGCCCAAAGACATGTTGCTCTTTTTAAAAGGGAAGGGGGAAAAATAGGATTTATCTCAATTTAAAAGGAATGTTTTTATGGATTTTCTTTTATATATATTTATGGTGTATTTTTAAAGCGTTGCGATTGGTTATGGTCGGGATTTTTAAAAAAATAGAAATTGTGGGTTTGCAATCCAGACTGATCCCTATTTAGAGTTTATCTCTAATCATCCATGGGATAAACCGGCTCAAAACTGGCTAGAGGCTAGTTGTCTTCCATGGGCTTAAGTAGACCCAAAGGATAGTACAGGGCTCCAAGCCAGCGTGATTCCGGTTTCCGGCTGGAAACTTTCTTCCCTTGAAACGGAGCCCGTTCTAAGCGGAAAATAACCCAAAGTCCCGGACACCAGTACTGCCTCCATCAGCCGGAACCTTACACCCAAGAAGCCTCGCAAGGGCAGGAGCTTTTTCGGATTGCACCGAAAAAAGATTGCACAGCCCTTTGACTTTTCCGTGGGGACGCTTTTCCCCCCTTAATTTTCAGAACACTTGCACTAGCTTCTTTTTCGCCAACCTTCTTCGTTAATTTTCTCCTCCGATTACTTATGAGATATTCGCTTTTTAAAGCCATTTTTTCCCAGCCGGAAGGCGGCAAAAAGAGCAAGCCCCCACTCCACGGTGCGGCTCAGCCCAGAGCTGTTCTGGCCCCTGTAGGATCTGCGCGCGCGCGTTCAAAAGGCGAGGGGGAGAGTTCAAGCTTGACCTTCGCGAGAACTTTGCAGATAGGGAGAAAGGAGGAGAGGGGGAAGGAGGGAGAGAGAGCGGGCTGTGAGAAGCCTCTTCTCCCCCCCCCCCTGCCAGACCCGTCCTAGGTCCCCGCCAATCGCTGCCCGAAAGGACCACGTACTCTGACGAGGACCTTATCAGGCCCGCCGCTCCAATCCAGCGATTTGGGGCCAGGACTCCTGACATCCCAATCGGCCATCAATTTACCTTCCCACCGCCCCGCTTCCCCATTTAGCTTTTAACGTCAAAAGCTACATTTTTGTCGGCTCCGGCCTGTCTAGGGCTCTTGCGATTTAGCTCCAGGAATGATTGCTCCTGAGAAAATAGCAACAGCCCCATTACCGAGCAATTAAAAAAAGCCCTTCCCTCCGCCTCCCTCTCTAGACACTTCGTCGCTCGCCATCACCTTTTCCCCGGGACCGCCAGCTGACCGAAAGAGACCATTTTAAAGCCCAAAGTTTAGGGATCATTTTTGCGACGAAGGAAGGAAAGTTTTCCAGTTACTGACTGGTATCATTCATTCTTTATGCCCTCGATCCTGAGCTCCTAGGTTTGAAATCTCATTGCCTGAAATGATCTTTGAAAATGCTTACTTACAAGCGATGTTGCCATCTGAGAAGGAAATGTTAGTTCTGGTTAGTTTTAATCTAAAATAGATATTTTAACCATATGCTTCTGAACTCTGATTAACGTATAGGGCAGCACAGGTAGTACCGTTCACCTTTACGATGATTCCCCCAATAACTATATCCGAATAAACCTAAACTGGAATGCACCTTGGAAAACTCCGGACTATGAGCTGGATCCTGCCTTTTCACTCCCGGCTTTCACTTCATCACCCCAGCGTTGCCTGAATGCACGCGCGCCCCCGTTCACTTTCAGAAAGATAGATGAGGAATCCACCATAGAGTTCACCCAAAAGACCGCAATATTTATTGTTTCTCCGAGTTCTTGGAAATAACTTCTTCCCAATTGTCCTTCCTGCTTTGTCTGAGCTGCGAACCCTGGCGTGAGAAGAAGACTGGCTTCCTCAAGTAACTTCTCTAAATTAACCAGACGCTGGTTAGAGTTCTCCCTAGTGTCTGAGAATTAGAAGTGACTTAGGCGGAAGCAATACGTTACTTCCCTTAAAGTGGGAAATATTTTAAAAAGGAAAGTACTGGCGGGCCCAGAATTCGAACCATCTGACTGAAAGCAAGAGCTTTTTTTTTTTTAAAAAAAAAACAAGTCCAGTGTGAAGCATTGTGTTTATAGGTTGATGAAATCATCGTATATTGATTACATGCGATTGTGCCTGGAGACTAGAAATTTTCCAGGCGGGGAAGGGCTGACCCGAAACTTTGGTGACCTGAACATTAACGCCCAGGACAAATCCTGGAAAGGAAGCGGAGGCCCCGGTGGGATCCAACTTCAGCTGCAGTAGCAGTGATTTTCTTCTCTTTCTCTTTCTTGTTTTTAAGGAGAAGGGCGTTTTCTGGAAAGCAAGTGCACCGGCTAGTCCAAAGAGTCTGACCCCAGTGCTAGAAAAGGGCACATCATTCTGGCCGGTTGTTCTAACCTCGCAACCTTCCTGTAGTCAGCGAGACCTGCCAATGGGGCAAAACAACTGCCGTTGAAAAAGGAGAGGAGCGAGCAGTCATCGAGGACATTGGAAAAATCTCTTGGTGTCTTTACTATAACTGGCACGTATGCCTTTTCCTTTGGATCTGGAGCAGAGCCAACGTGCAGGAGAGGTTCCATTGCACGCTAGGGGGTACAGATGCAAAAAAAGGAGCAAGCGAAAAGAAAAGAAAAGTGAACAGTTCCGGTCACTTAGTCCCTAACAAAGAGCGATCAAGGAAGCGATCTTAATCTCCCCCACTTTCCGCGTCTTGTGGCCATTAGATCTTACAGCTCAACCCGAAAATTTTATAGCGGTAATTATTAGGATCGCAGGATTGCGCGTTTTCTCTGCTGGATATTCAGATTTGAGTTCTACCGGTAGGTAATGCCTGTTGCCCACAGAGGCCGGAAAGAAACCAAACGTTTCTGCAAAACGCGATTTCTTACACCGCGACTTCCCAAGGCGTCGGACCAATTGCCTTTATATAGGAATGACCGGGGCCCCGGTCAGTTTTAAGACTCGAGCGGAAGACATGGCAACGTAGTCCAGCACCTTTTTTTCTCCCCGTGTGGTTCCAAGCGCCACTATCGCCCCGCATCGCAAGCCCCCCTCTCCTCTCTCCTCCTATGCAAACAAGCCAATTCTAATTCGCCAGCCTTTTGCCAGAGCATTTGGGGGAGGGGGGTGAGTTAAAATAAAAAAGGCCTTTGGAAAATGTTAGTTCGGGGATATCGCAAAGTAAGGAGAAAGGCACTCACATTCCGTGTGTAAATGGCTCTCTCACACATTTTCCAGATGCCTAGATTGTTATGTAATCAGGCCAACCGACCCGCTTAACTATGCGTTGGCCTAGCCCAGCCAAAGGCCCCCGGTGATTTGCCGTCAGAAACCGCTCCTAACTTCGCCTTACAAACTGGAAGGCCCACGCCAAGCAGCGAAGCCGGCGTGGGGGGCACCCTCACTCTGATAAGTGTGAAAGACAGACCCAGATTAGCTTCCGTCTTTGCTTTCCTCCCTCTTTCACAACAAACACCTTTCAAAGGCCGCGGTAAATTATTAGTCCCATCAGTAAAAATGGCAGTGCAAAAGTAAGCGGACTCTACCCCTCTCCTCGTCCCCAGAAAGCAAAGGAAAAGTGGGTTTCTGGCGTTCCTTTTTTTCATAGCGACTCTTACATAAATTAAAACGCTAAGAGGGCTTCTCTCTTTTGATCACAAAGGAATGTCCCTTTGAGAAAAAGCTGCTCCTAGCCAAAATCTCAAAATCATAACAATTGAATAAACATGTCCCGCCCTTGGAATATCTTTTGGCTTTTCAGTTTCCAAACCGCCGACGTAACCTCTGCTCGTTTCCCAAATAAAAGCCTTGTTTTTTTTAAAAAAACAACCGGACAAAACTACAAACTGTTCTTAAGCACAGTTACTCGGCAGTAGTAATCTTAGAGGGTTCGACGTTATTTCCCCAGCCAATCGCACACAGGATCGATTTTATATATTGTCTTCATAACTGAATTGTATTTTTAGTTCACTTTAACCAACCTCTTTGGTTAATGTTTAGATATATATTTTTTTTACAAAAGATTTTGAGGTTGGGTTTAAAGCCTTTCAGGTTATAAAATGTAATTATTTTAACTTTAAAAAAATACACTCAATGATCCAACGAATACTTACAACCTTTGGGACTTGCAATATTAATTATTCAACAGCACGAATTGTAGTTTGCTTAAATTTAATTTTAATTTTTGTTTTGCTTCCTTTAGGACTGAAGTGCAGATTAACAAAGAACTGTTAGACACTATTTTCTTCACTGTGGGATGGGGGAGGGGAAGGGAGGGGAGTGGGAACGCTCACAACTCTGGAGTCCTACCTCGCGTAAGATAGGAAACCTGGGGGGGGGGGGGAGAGAGAGACGGGGGAAGCAACTGGCTTACAGTTATCATCCACAATCATTCAAAACAGAGCAGGTATTAAAGATATACATTTCATATTACACACTAATGCCTTCATTTTTTGATTTTGATTTCCTTTTGAATCCTGGGTTCTATACAAACAAAGCAACATAACATTCATCACGTTGGAAGAGGGAACCACGCTTTGGAGATCGTGTTTCTCCTTACCATACCACGCCGGAGTTTTCCTCTTCATTTATTTCATTGAACTATGGAATGCTTTTCTTCCAGGATCCACATTTTTTTTTAAAAGGAGAAAGACTAGGGGAGGGAAATTGCACATAAATAAACCATACGATTCCAAAAACAAGGGCAAGAAGGAAAAGTCCTCAGCTGAGCAACCTCGCTTGGAAGGTCCAGAGTCCCAGAAGGGACAAATTCTCCACTCTTCACACTCGCCTTCACTGCTTGAGCTCCAGAGCCCAAACGTGCTGAGGCCAGCCAGTCCTTCCCTTGGTTTTCTTGTCGCTGCTGCTCACTGTACTTTTCAAGATCTCGTTCTGTTTGAGAAAAAAAGGGTGAAGAGGAGAGACAAAGCCATTATCCTTCCTCTCATTTCTGGATCACTACCACCCACCGGACCCCCTTTGGGGAGATTCTGCGGGACTGGCCGCAGAACAGAAAACCCGAAAATCAGATTCGGTGTTTTATTTTTTCAGAAGCCGGTTTATTCGCAGCCACCGGCGGTTCACAAATTAAAGTTGCAATCGTAGATATCCACAACTCGGAAGCAAGCGCCGTTCATTTCAACGGGCGTTTACTTCTTGGTAGGTGCGTGCTGGGGTTGTCCTGGGGTTGCAAGGGAACTGTGGTCAAAGAAACCTTACTCTCCCTTCTAAATTTATGGGGTACCCATTCAGTTTTACGTCTTCCAGACCGGCGCAATCACTAAACATTGCAATGTAACCCAGATTTTAACAACTTTGATTGTTGGAATTCCTTTCTGGGTGAATCAGGGGAACACGCGCGCATACTTACTAAAATAAGTGTATCTAAGTCTCAAATAAAAAATGCTTCTCATGATCATGGGGTCGTCTTAATTGCAAATGTATAGCCAAATAGCCTGAGACTGTACTTGTGACTGTACTGATGCAAAATGCGCAGCCTGTGCAGAGTAAGCCTCTTAGTAAACTTGCTGTAAAATACACACACATAGCCCAGTCCCCAAATTCATCATTTTGTCTATATATTGTCTGCACCATATCTGCAAGAAAAAAAATTGATGTCTCAATTTTAACACACGTGCTAAAGGTGAGTTTAAATGAGTGTTAAATGAGCTGCCTCAGATATTGACACAATCTCAATTTAAGGAAAGGGTCCCCGTCCCCCCATTGGGAGGATAGCTGATCCAGGGAAAGAGTCACCCTACTACGCGAGTTAAAGAGCAAATACTAAACTTCCTGGTATTTTTTTTTATTCTAACCACAGTTCTACAAAGAGGTTTGACCCTATTCAAAAAGGTTTAGCCTTCAAAAATTAAATCACTTTCCATATATTAATCTCCAAAATTGGATACATATTTTATATGGGAGATATTTTGATCAAAATGCCATTATTTTTTCCAGTGAATTTTTTCTGGTGAATGTGGATTTTGAGGCCCCAATCCACTGAATGCTCCAGCTGCTATAAAATTCATATATGTACATATTCCATCAATTTCAGTGGGCTAGCATGCCTGCTTGAAATGAAATTCCAATTTGGAATTTATCCATTTCCTTATCTTGGCCCTTTCCCAAACTGCATCTTAAAATGACTGTCAGGCTTGTTTGTAACCTTAATTCTTCTAGTCTGCTTGGGGATGCATCTTTTAGCTTTCATGCCCCAAAACATGACAACATTTATTTTCCATAAACAGCATCCCAAAATATGAAATAAAATAATCAGAGACTGTCAATTGATCACATGGGCAAACCTGCTTACACTCAAGCTTTTTCCACTGCTTTTAGCTTGCAAGAAATCAAGAAACATGATAATTGGAATCGTTGATAGAAGAAGGGCTTCTTATAAGCTATTTAAGGTGTAGTTGGTTTAAAATAAAAGTTGTGCTTCCATTCTAATTCTAACACCCCCATTTAGTGTATTGTACGAATGGAAGCAAAAAGACTTGGATATTTTCTGAAAGAAATTAAATAGAAACCACAAAGCAGCGTGAAGCAAGTACAACTTTTGGAGATTTCAGTTATTATCCAATTATACATGTTTCCCCAGGCTGGTGCCTGCCAGCTGTGTTGTAACTTCTGTTGAGGATGATTGAATTTGTAGCTATCTGTAGGTTACCAGGTTGAAGAAAATTTCATATTTTGCAGTTTGCATGTTTATGCAGTGACAAAGAATACTCATTGACTCTGGGTGGGGGGGGGAAGAAGGAATATAAATCTAAAACTGCAATATTACTTGAAATTTAGAGTCAAACTATTCCAATTCCTCTGGGTTTGCAAGGCAGTTGCTATTGTAGGCATAACAATAGAAGGTGTCTGCCATCCTCCCTTCCTTCTCCCAAATTATATTCCTTTCCTGAGACAGCTCTAAATTCTAGAACTCTGATGTTCTAGGGCCTCAATTAACAATTTAAAGTCAAAATGTGGATTGTGATGGGAAACTAGTATCTGGGGGGTGGGTGCGTTGCAAACTGATGCAAACTGATTCAGCTTCATCCTCAAACTGAAATTAGGATCTTTTCCAACCCACAACTGAACAAAAACTAAACACTTGGATTTAAACTGGAATAGAAACTTTTCCAACATTGGAGACCTAAAGCAAGAACAATGAGAGAAATAGTCCCCCCCCCCCCCCCAAAGCTAGTGATTTTTAAAAGGCATTCTTAGTAGATCCCTCTGCTTATCATTGCTGAGAACATTCCAAAGGATTTCATTCAGGGACAAATTTATAAAGATGTTGGCTCCCAAGACAGTTTCTACAAAATCCTAGTGGACTCCTTTAGCCAATTTGTGAATCCTTGACTAGTTTCGCATGTCTGCCATCCTAAAAGGCCTTGAGACTAGAAACCAATGCAGCTGAAAGGGATGGGGTTTACTTTAAAGATGAGTTGCAATTTCATCTAAAGAAATATTTTCTCCCTTCCACTCACCGACCTGTGTTAGTTACACAGCAACCCAGTAAAGCTGGTCAGAAGGGAAGTGAAAGGGCTGCTCCAGCCAGCGATCCTATCTCTGAATCTTCCCTCTCTTTGTCATTTTTAAAAAGTCTTCCTTTGGAATAAAGGAAGACGGGTGTTTTATTACATATGAATTAATATATGACTATCTCGAGGGCCATTTCCAATCGGCCACAGGAATGCAATGCATACTTGGGGTGGGCATATTCTGCTAGCCAATGGCCTCCCATTCACCTGGTTCTGAACTCCAAAAAACATTATGCACTATTTAAACAAAATTTGAAATACAATCAAATTGAGAATATTTTATTTGGAAATCAAGCCAAAATCATTACCTCTATCCCCTACGGCCAGCCCTGACCAGGGTCAAATTCTTCCCTACTCATTTTGGCTCCATGATTCTTGGCTTGGGGTCGGGGATACCAGGCTATTGTTTCTCTGGGCCCTCAAGCAAGCCTCGCAGCCCCATTCCAAAGGCATTGGAGGAACCTTCCTCCTGGATCCACCCGGGACGCCTAAGAAACGACCCGGGCTTTTGTTGCATTACCCGAAACTCACTGTCTTCCCCCGTCTGCCCGGTTGGTCCCTACATTTCAATCGATTAAGGGCGGGCTTAGCCGGGTGAGACTAAGAAGCGCGGCCCGCTCCGTTTCAGCGGCCCGTCAGAAGAGAGAGTGCCGGCCTAAGCAGAGAGGCTTCGGCGCTGGGGGCCTGTGAGGCTCGCCTTCCCCGCCCCATTCCCTCCCGGGCCCCGCGGCAGACACTGACCAGCTCCTTCTTCCTCTTGTCCTCCTTGAGGTCGGTCTTCTTGATCTCAGCCTTGAAGGCCTCGGCCTCGCCGTTGGCGTCGTCCTTGGCCAGGAGGTCCATGAGGTAGGCGATGTAGCTGGTGGCCAAGCGCAGGGTCTTGATCTTGGAGAGCTTGGTGTCGGCCGGGACGTTGGGGATGCACTCGCGCAGCTCGGCGAAGGCGCTGTTGATGCTCTGAGTCCTGCGCCGCTCCTTGCGGTTGGCCGTGCCGCGCCGTTTGACCGGCCGGGGGCCGCCTCCCAAGCCCGGCGGCCCGCCGTCACTACCAGGGGGAGCCACGCCGCCCACGTAGTGGTGGGAATGCTCCAGGCCTGGCGCTCCGTTGGCGTATTCGGGGCTGTAGGAGAGCGCCATGCTGTAGTCGGGCGGCGACATCTCCGAAGGGTGGCTGCTGATCAACCAGCCGTGGAAGTAGGGGTTCTCCTCGTGGCTGCAGCGGCTGGCGGCGGCGGCTGCTGCTGCTGCTGCGGCAGCGGCGAAGGGGTAGCCGTCATGGTGGACCACCGAATGGTGGGGAAAGCCACCTACCAAACTCATCGCCGCCGGCCTTCCCCGGCCGCCCGCCACCCCGGATCCTCTCCCCTGGATCTCCGCTCCCGTGAAGACCCCCGCCTTAGCACCAGCTCGTCGCCATCGGGCAGGCGCTGCCAAGTCCCCCGGGCGCCGAGAGGGCAGGATCAGTCCCCACCGCCGCACTCATACGGGGCGGGAGGGGGCTTAACCTTGGAAGCTGCAGAAAAGGTAAGGAAAGCAGCGCCCCCTCCCCGAATGGATGAGCTCTCCTCCCTTGGCGTCTTCCGAGTAGTTAGCGAACAAAATAGCCAGAAAGGAAGGGCTGCTTACTTACACCTGCTTTCCCCCCCCCCCTAACGTCCCCGCGTCTCCCTCCCCTCTGCCGCCCGGCTCCCCAGGCCCGCCGCCTGGACGGGAATCGCGTCTCCTTCGATTAAAGTGCGAGCAGCAGCCTCCTTCCTCTGGGATTCCAGTTCTTCTTACTCCGCTCCCGGGACTACAAAACCCAGCGAGTCCGTTTTGGGTGAGGAGGGGAAATCCGGCGGTCTTCCTGCTCTGACGTGGAACCCGCTGAGAAGAGTGATAAGTATGGTCTCGAAAAAGGGCGAAAGAGGGAAGAAAGAGGCAGAGGAGGAAACAGAGCACAACGCTTAGATAGCAGAGTCGGAGCTGCGCAAAGCGCTGGTCGATTTTCCCAGCTTGGTCTCCACGTACAGCTACATCTTTAGGATAGTTCGGGTTAATATATGTCGTCAGAGGCTCTTTAAGCCAATCACTACAGACGGGGGCGGGGTATTTCGCTTTGAGCCGCAAAACGTTTTTTGATCTTCGCGCTGCTAATTGTTCAGCTTCTCCTTTAGGATTGGCTGCCGTTTCTATCCGTAATGTAATTAAAACAAACCAGGAAAAGTCTCTGCCCGCCCCCACCCACCCCCCTCAGCATTCAGAGATTAATGCAAGTATTTAAACAATGCTTTCCTGTAAGTATCTTCGTGCCTTCCCTGTGTTTTGGTGGAAAATCTTAACTATTAAAATGGATTGAAAGTAAAACGTTTGACTGTCTCAGTTCAGATGTATTATTATACTATGATAGTATGATGTAAGTATATATATATATTGCTAACCAATGAATAATATACCAGAATACAATAGCATTGTATATTTGATATAAAAGTATGCCTATAGCTAAACTTGGTTAAATTATACTAATATTACATTTACAAAGATGAGGGGAGAATATCCGATGCTGAGAAAGCCATTGACATTGTCATTTATTGTCTCATAAATGTAAACCTCTCCATGGTCCAGAAAGAAATCAAGATCTGGAGTATAATGAGAAGGGATCCCGCTATAGGGCCACAATTCTCCTGAAAATGCTATTAATGAGTCTATTTTTGCAAGCCACCTTATTGCAGCCAATGAGACCTCAAGGTCTGTATAAGATTCCTTTGATATAAAACGATGCCTGCTTGTTCAGTGTTATTCATATACAAACATAAATAAATAAAAATACCCTCTCCTCCAAAAGAAGAGGAAAGCAAAAGGATAATTGGGGGGGGGGAGAAGGAATTGTATGCTCTAAAAGGGGGAGAACTGGATCTGATATTAAGGAAACAGTCAGTTGTTCAAAATGTTGACCTGAGCCATGAATTAATGCCTTTCTTGCCTTAAGCATTATTTTAATCTTAATGCTTCCTGCCCTAGGCTTTTTGGCCTGTCCGGTATTACCACCTGAAATCAGCCGCCCCTTCATTTAGCCTGGGTAAGTAATCAAATATTAAGTAAGTAAGTAATATATTTCTGCTAAAAATATCTAAGCATATCCTTGTACCTTTTATATTTAACAATACAAGACACATCTGAACAGCTACTTTATGACTGTGACTAATAGTGTGGGCCAGAAAACATGAGGAAAACATGTGTGATCTAACAGTAATATTAGGCTAAAGTATATATAAATATATCCTTCCTTTGTTATTTTTACATATAATTCAAGGCAGTGAATTTAGCCAACATACTTTACTTCCTATTTTCCCTACATCTACAACTCTATGGGATAGCGTGGGTTGGGTTGGCCTGAGAGAGAATGCACCCAGCTGGCTAAGGCAGGACTTGAACTTTATAAAGTATGGTAGGTAACAAAGCCCTGATTAAAAAAAAATAGTATTCACATGTAATTTTTGTGCATATGAAATGTTGAACACACAAAAACAAGGGAAAGTTCATTTCATGCGTGTGCTAGAAATTTGAACTTAGGCATCTTCTAGCCTTGTCCCTGAGATAGGATCGATATGTGGGGGGAAAGATTCCCGCCACCTGCACTCTTGGGAAGAAGAGTAAGGTTAAAATAGTTTAGGACGCAGTCCCAAACATAAAGGGAGCAACAGATCAAATAATCACACATATCCTGGAAAACTTTATTTTTTTTATTTCTGCTGCTTTACCCAGCATCTGGGCTTAATTCTCTCCTGATCACAATCATAGAATTGTACAAAGAATAAAAGTTTCTTAGTCTCTGTTGCTTCAAGAAAAATTCCTGAAGGCAAAATCAAAGCTTACCTGTGACCTGAAAATAGGAAAGAAGGAGAGGAATACATAAAATAAGTGTATAGGTTGTGGTTCATCAGGAGGAGGAGGAGGAGGAGGAGGAGGAGGAGGAGGAGGAGGAGGAGGAGGAGGAGGAGGAGGAGGAGGAGGAGGAGGAGGAAACAATCAAAAATCCAGCCAAAACAGAAGGGGTCTTCCCACCCAACTCTGGATTTTGCAATATGGGACCCTGTTTTATTTCAAGACTACTGCTTGATCTCACTGCTACCCCCTCCTCAAGTGGTCACAGCCAAAGACAGAAGTGAGACAAAATCTGATGGGTGCATATTAAAGTGGGCTGTGGGACTTACAGCTCATATCTAGCTGTGGAACTTACTCCTGAGTAAGCATTCTTAGAGGTGCACAAGTAATCTACAAGTTTTCTGCCAGCAAGAGAAGCCTTGCTGTTGGTTCGTGTTAAATTAAGACTGCCTCTCATTCAGTACATTTAAACTTAAATGAATGGGATTCAAATTCTGAATCTCATTCCCAGGGAATTTTCTGAATAAAGGTGGGGAAAAGTCCCATTTATTTCACTGATTCATTTTAAATATGGCTAAATCTAACACCAAGCATTCCGTTGCCATTGGTGGCTCCATTGTAACCTATTCAAGAAATCTTTGACTCAATGGGAGAAAGGCAATGTGTGTGTGTGTGTGTGTGTTAGGCCTTTGCTCCTTACTGCACAAAGGGAAGCCCGTCCATTTCTACTGGAATCCCAGAAGAGCGGCAGATTCTCCCAAGACCAGATAGATGAAGGCTAGGATTGAGACTGAAATGAAAAAAAAAAGATGCATAAACTTTACCCTATAACTGTCGTTATCTCTTTTGGCCAAACAAGCCAATCTGAAATGAATGTCTTTTCACAACATGTGAATGCAGGGGAATCTTCATGTAGAAATGGAGAGTTAAATGAAAATAAATAACCATCTATGGGCAAATACTAAATATGCCCCCTATAAAGACGGTCAATGGCACCCTTAGTCTGGCCTGCAACCTGCCCCTGTTTAAATTTAGAATCCTCTGGTGGCCTGATATTAAGTCTCATTAAGGTGGGAAAGGACGATGAACGCAATCTTAATTATTTACAGGCACCTGAGGACTTGGCCCTGGTTTCACAGGGAGCTTGACTTGCCTTCGGCGCGGCAGATGACTGTCAGGAGAGCAGTAAAGGCAAGGAAGCCATTTGGAGCCCCCACCGGCAATTCGGTTAAATCCAAGCATTTGGCTTGATCCCGATTTTCCGGTTGAGGCATTAAGTCAATTTACACCCAGATCCTAGCATAGTTCCTTGGAAGCAGAGCGGCCCTCTCCAACAGGAGCGTTTACCCGCCACGAATGCGTGCAGTCCTGCTGCATTTAAGGGCAAGCCAGCGGAATTCCTTGCCGCAACACCGGATCAGGTTGTTGAGGAAAAGCCGGGATTCGTTTCTTTTTAAATTAAACACCTTCATTTTAGGATTTGTATTGTTAGTCGCTAAACTTTGGAATGACTTCCCTGATGCGCAAGGCATAAAGCAGCCGTTGGTTTCCATCATATTGTGTTTCATCAGACGACACGAGTTAACCTGGCTATCGGCGCAGCAATGAGGGTACAGGGACTTGCTTTTCCGCACTTCTTAGATCCCCAGCTCGAGGAAAACGTAGCTCTTGAGACATTTCTTCGGCAAAGCGCTGCGGCTGCTTCTACGGAGTTTCCGAGGAAAACTCCCGGCCAGAAACAACGGAGGGAGGAGAGGAAAAGCGGAGAGAACAACAACAAAACAAACAAACAAACAAACAAACAAAAAACAAACTCGTACTCGTCCGACACCGACCCAGCGAGCGGCCCTTTTCTCGTCTCCGAGAGAGGTGGCTGCTTGAACCGAACCCTTCGGCTTTCCGGAGTGACAGTTGCCTGACTGTAAATAATACTGCAGGGCAATTCGGCCTTCACTTCCTCCCACAACTCCCCCTGAGTTTTCCTTACTTTTCCATAAAGAGCCACCTTGGCAAATCCATATGATCACCTCCTTATTAACTAAGAAGGACTTGGAAGATCCATAGAAGTCAGTAAAGCGTACGTTTTGGGGCTCCTTCCATGCTCCTATAAATTAATGTGTTTTTTTTTTTTACAAAGTCAAAAGAGACAGATGCTCCGTTCACTTCTTTAGTAAATCGACATTAATTTCAGAGAACTGACGCCTCACACCTATAGGTGTATTGATTGCGTTCTGTACAGATCCCGCTTCGAAGTAATCCCCTCGGAGCGGACCAACAGCTTCCACCGAGAGAGGCTGCGTTGTAGCCAAGTTCGGAAGCTTGTTATGTGTTCGAAGAAGTCGGTTCAAGGCGGTATAGTTTTCTTTTCCTGAGTTTGAGCTTTTCTTAAGTTAATTAAGAGGCATGCTATAGCAATGTAGTAGTGTATGGGAATACACTGTAATAAATTATGAGACCAATGGGGGGGGGGAGTTGTTTGAAAGAAGTGAAATGAAGAAACAATAATTAAAAGGATTAATGGGGAAAAAAGAAAGAAGTCAGAAAGAGAAAGTTAAGAGGAAAACGATGAAAGGCAATTTCCTTTTCAGTCTCGCAGTTCGATGGCCTGCACCCCGAACTCTCAACTTTGCCTGTCTGCTTTCTCTTCCAGAGCGCTTTGTTAGAAGTTTGGGCAGATTACAATCTGGAGCGCGAAGGGCTCTGGGCAGCCCGGGAGGTTTCGAAAGGAGCGGAGAGAGACTTAAGGAGGGCGCATTTCAGTCTGTTCCATGAGCTGCAGCCACTGGAGAGCAAAGATCAAGTGGGGTTCTTCGGTTCTGTGGCCAGATACACGGTGATACTGTTGGATGGCCCAGGAGCCGGACGCGTGGAACCGGCGGAATGGCGACCTCTGAACGAGTATCCAGGTCACAAATCTCTCTCACATGCGGATGGTTTGCCTTGGTTTCCATTTTCCTTGTATCTGTTCCTTTCTTTTCTTTCTATCCTTGTCTAAGTTGGACAAAATGTGTTCGCTGTTAGTTTCCTTCCTTCCTTCCTTCCTTCCTTCCTTCCTTCCTTCCTTCCTTCCTTCCTTCCTTCCTTCCTTCCTTCCCTCCCTCCCTCCCTCCCTCCCTCCCTCCCTCCCTGCCTGCCTGCCTGCCTGCGGGAGAAGCAGGAAAGAACTGTAAGCTTGGGCAAAACTCGCTTCCCACTGTCTTCTTTGGCCATGCAAATAAAAGAATCCAAAAGACCTACTAAAAGGCCACAGGCCAGAGATACAAAGTGCAGAGTTTCTCTGGCTGTCCTTCCCTGCGAGCCTTCTTCCTTTCTTAGTCCCCTTAACAAGGGAGGAAGGGACAGGATAATTTAAATGTTCATTGTTTACAAGCGGCAAAGCTCGATGTATCGAGGAAAGGATGGCTTAAAAAGGATTATTTGGTGGGGGAATACACGCCAGTTTTTTCTCCACTCCACCCTCTCCCTTACTTCTACAATGTGCGGGGAGACTTTGGCGTGTTTTAAGCCGCACTCCAGCCTCGGAGGGTTGATGCTATTTCTTCATAGCTTCCTTTTTTGCCCCTTAATTATCACATGGCCCACTCCTCTCAAGAACATCTCAGTCATAATACAATGTTGAATGAATGCGATTTATTCTTAGGGATGCTCAAGTCGACAGCTGCTGGATATAATAAGCCTTGGTTGTTTGGATTCTCACCGCAAGCAGAAAAATGACTGGGAAGGAATGACCGTCCACCACTCAGACAGAAAGGAGCCTGGCTCTGCAATTTCCCCCCATCTGCGATCCGGATTCTGGAAATTGCCCGCGAAGCCTTTGGCCCAAGGGAAACAGTTGCCCGGGAGAGTAACAAAAGCATCTCACTCCCCTCCTCTCTCTCCAGCACCACAGGGCAAGTACCGATTCTGTGTTGGAGGCCACAAATCTAAGCAAGTTCATTCAAAACAGCGGGCTTTCCCCTTTAAATCGGCGACGTTTAGGGTTAGACTGCATGCCGTTGCTTCTTTGTGTTGCATGCTAAATTGGACAGGTTTATCTAGCAGTAGGTCCCAATTAAAACGCACGTACATGCGTTTTTAAAGCAGTATTGGGCAGTAGGTCCCAATTTTTAAAGCAGTATCTAGCAGTAGGTCCCAATTAAAATGCACGTACATGCGTCTTTAAAGCAGGACACCAAGATAATGCAAGGAATAGGAATTCATAAAGTGATACCCAAGAATGTCTTGGAAATAAAAAAACGTTCTGCTGTCTCTCCTACACTTTAAGTTTTTGATCGTCTGCCAACATAGTTTATTTTTTTGGTGCAATTTTGACTTATCCTTGCAGTGGATGAGTCAAAATGGACGAGAAAGTAAGATTTTTCTGTCTCTTCATCTCCCCAACCCCTATTTTCACTCTTTTGTGTATTATTTCCAGATTTCAACAATCTATATTGATAATTTCATCAAATGAATCTGACATTACCTCCTTCCTCCTTCCTCCAATACACTATTGCTGGGTAACAATTCCTTTGGTGATTGAGGAATGCAAATCTTTACTATAGTGTCTAGTGTTTATAACATTGCGTAGGTATGTCTCCTCTTTTAGATTTATTTCACTGATTTCAAAAACAGCGTTTGCAGGAATTCCATCTAAATGAGTTCAGGTTTACTTAGGTTTATGGAATGGGGAGGAAAATCGTTGCCGCTCCCAATTGCTGGGTGCTTGGGAGCATTAGATGCAGGCGGGTGGGTTCTTTGCGTGCTTCCTTAAATATTTTATTCAGCTGAAGAGGAGCCATCCAGAGAAAAGCTGCCCTGAAATATGTTCTACTAATTCAGTGGGCTTTATCTCTCAGAAAATTGGGGTTTAAGCGATGGGATTACAGTTTAACACGTTTATTCTTGAAGAACTCAGATCTTCTTTCATGCAACCATTCATCCAATTTCCTAACTCCTTCCGATTATTGATTTATGAAGAAATCGGGGAGCCTTGAGGGAGGGTTGACATCTGGCTGATTGCATTCACCTCATCTCTATCTCCCATTGAGATTGCCTCCCCCCCCTCACCATTCCAGTTACATATTCAGGAGAAAAAATGGAGTGTGATTGGGCGAGCAGGGCAGTACATTATTAAGGAGCCAGAGCTCTTCTCGACTGTTAGTTGTTTCATCAATTTTATAATTTAAGATATGTGAGATCTCCCCCTCCCATTCAATAATTGAAATCAAGAGGTCTTTGCTTGCCAGTCAATACCGAGAGCAGCACACATTTTGAGAGTTTATTACCAGGCTGTCTGCATCCACGTTTACTCTGACATACATTCCGTAGAATTCAGAGGGTATTTTATAACGAGTATAGGTTGTACCCCCAAGAGATGTGGGAAAATTATTATTTAAGTTTCTTCTTTTTCCTTGCCCATCGTCATTTGTAAAAATTAATATTATTTAAAAACAAAATCATATTTATTATTTTAATATAATTTTGGTGACCACAGATTCCTGTATTTTAATAATATTTTGGAATGTTATTTTAGGGTTTTTTTTAAAGCACAAAATAAATACAATTTTGTGATTTCATATTGTGTAAATAATTACGGATTGGATAAAGGAACCTACAGTTCTTTATATTTGCAAGAAACAGCTTTCTGGTTTTCTAAGCATTTTACAGGGCAATTGCATAGATTACTTTTAAACAACTATGCAAATTAGGACAAAGGCATATTAATTGAAATATATGAAATTGCTTTTTATGTGGGTCTAGGGATAATTCCCACAACCAAGTAAATTGTATGTCGGAAGGGAGATTTCAATTGGATAAAAATATACTCTTTCATAGGATAGGGAGTCAATTTATATATTACAGGGTAACAGTCTAGACTTCATTTATTTTATTGTATTAAAATCCCTGTCCATTAATGGAATACGTGAAATGCCTTCCTAGCTATTCAGTCTTGTCTGGGCTTCACCTTGATACCAATTCACCATTCATAAATATAATCCTATTTTGCTTTTCCCCGTTCAAGGGGTGGAGATTTAATAACAGCAGCAATTACTAATTCTCAGCATTTCCTTCCAATAAGCATTCTCGTTGCGGATAATGGAAATGGTAGTCAGACGATCGTTGGAAGGAGAGGCACAAGGAAATCCCAGTCTTTCTGGCCCAGTCTGTGCCCGGAACTGAATTGCTGTTGGAAAAATAAAGATGACAGGCTGACGACTTCGGCTTAAATTCCACAGCTCTCGCAAGTGATTTCTCCTCACTTTCTTTTTGCACAAGCACCTCCAAAGATCCTTTCCTCTGGCCCTCTTAAGACCTGGCGGGTCTTCCCAGTCAGCTGAACTCACACGTGGGATCACTGCGTCCTTCTGCAAAGTTTGGATCTAAGGGCCTGGTGAGGTTAATGCGTTGTAGGGGCAGAGGAAAATCTGGGCTTCAGTTTGCCTAATTAAAGGAAATCGTGTAATGAAGGTTAGTTACTCAGGACAAGATGCCATGAGCTGTGAAGAACGAGCGGGCCCATACCTTGAATGCAGAGCGAATACAGAGCGAGTGTATATGGTTTAGTCGTTTAGCAGAAGTCCTTCGAACTTATGGAAGCTCTGCTAAATACGAAATGCGAAGGGTCCTCCTCATCTGGCCTTGGCAACGATTTATTTGCATTTAGCGGTGGGAAGAAGCGGAGCGGGAGGATCCTCCGTCCTGAACCGAACCGCTTTAGCAGGAAAACGAATTTCCGCCCGTCTTTATATTCTTGCAACTGTAAGCTCTCCTGAAATCGAGACTCCCCTTGCGGTTGTGGCCGCTTTTCCAGTCGGCTCCCAGAGTTGGAGCGCCGGGAGAAAGGCAGAAACCCGCCACCGAGAAGGGGCTCTGGGCTTCGGTCCTCCGTGTCCTGAACATATATATGCAGGGACGGGGGCTCTGGTAGCACTCAAGTAACTTTGGAGAAGCGCCAAAGCCAGAGCGCGAGAATTTCCCTGCAAATACCGTTATTCTGCTGCCGCCGCGCTTATTTCGAGCCCTTGGAAAGACCTGCGAATTCAGATGCGCCGAATTCTACTCTACAAGTTTCAATGCCTTGTTTTGATATATCAAAACATTTCAAGTGCCAGTCGTGAGATTCGTGGCCTTTGGGTTCAGGTAACCGTTGAGAAGCCCAAAGGAGCGAGGCCTGTGGCTCAAAGGCCTTTGCTTTCACTCCCTTTCCTTCCTGAGTCGCGAGAAACCAAGCAGCGCCTTCCAAGACTCTTTCCTTCCGTCCCAAGTGCGTAAAGAGGGATACCCTTCGCGGCTTCTCTCTTAGCGCTGATCCGCTCTCTCCGGTCTTCTTCGCAGTAGACGCGAAACTGTCAAACAGGAAGGCGGACCGGACACATTTATCCCGGCGCGACCGAGTGAGTCCCGCTGCAGCTCAGCGGAACTTCTTCCGAGGCGGCAAGAAATCGATCGCCGCCGCCGGACCCCTTCTTGCCATTCCCATTGACAAAAGCAGTCGCCTTTCGAAGTTGCAAGAGTCGTGCAAAGCTCCACGTTCACACACACACACTTCTTACAGAGGTGTCGGTGTGCTTAACCGCCCCCCCCCCTTCCCCGCACCGGTATCTCAGTGTAATTGATCTGGCTGAGTGAGGCCGTTGTGGTAATTTGGATACACCAAGTCTCCAGATAATGACATATAATCAGACGTAGGGTCACTTGGTAATTCTCTCATGACAAACCCCTTCTGCGCTCTGTGATCTCCTTTCAAACTAAATTTCACACAAACAAATAAAGCAAGACAGGGCAAATCCTTAAAACACCCCCCGTAAGGCCAGGACGGGAGAGAGGAGAAGAAAGTATAGAAAAGTCTGTTAAGAGGGACAAGTAAACAGGCTGCCGGAGTAAGGAACATAGGCGGTTTTAAGAAAGACCATCCTCGCAGGAAAAGGCATTTGTGTACAAAATGCCAGGAGAAAAACTGTTCTGGCTCACGTTAAAAATGACATCAGTTAATTTTAGAAACAAGGACAAATAGAAAATGTCGTAACCTACACACGATAGGACGAAGGGGCAGCAACCTCCCGGCCTTTGCCTGCGCTTCTTCCTTTGCAAGCCGGCAGCTCCTCCGCCCTCCCGGTTCCCTTGAGGGCCTGCGGTGCACCCCTAAAGCCGGCGATGGGGAGGAGGGAGGAAGTGAATCCCGGTCTAACCGAATGGGGTCTGGTGGTCTTCTCTTTGGACACCAGGAAAAGAACCAGAAGGATCAGCATCTTGTAGCCGGAAGGACTTTTAGCAGCCGTCTGCAACCGGCCGGTTGTTTTTAGAGATGTTGGGCATCACCCGCAGCCATAGCGGCCAATGAGAAATGATCCTTACCGATCCTAGAAGATCGCAGAAGCATCCTGAAAAAGCCGCAGTGCTCAACATCTGCAGCCCGTTAAAGACAAGCTGTACACCCAAGGGAGAAGGTGGCTGAGAGGACCAATCCAAGTCCATGTCTGTCTGCTCCAAAGAAAGTGTCCCTGAACTACTGGAACCACTTCCCCTTTGCCCCCAAGTTGGAGAATATCCATCTATTCAGTTTAGTGCAACTTTATTCTGAGTTTCCATAGGAGTGCACTGCTTCCAAGGCAGGGGAAAGAATCTTTTGCAAGGGGACAATGGACATATTTGATGAATCCAAGAGACCAAAATGAGCTACAGTATCAATACAAGCTGTTTCTTGGAACCACCATTAAGTAAGTGGAAGGATAGAGTCCTTTAAAAGCTAAGCTGCCTTTAGGAAATCAGCATATTTTCATTGCCTGCAAGTCTTGAATAATAATTGAAACAATGGATGGAAATTAATGGAGAAGAGAAGCAACCTAGAACTAAGGAGAAATTTCATAACAGTGAGAACAATCAACCAGTGGAATGGTTTGACTTCAGAAGCTGTGGGTACTCCATCCCTGGAGGCTTTTAAGGAGAGTATCTGGATAGCCACCTGTCTGGAATGATAGGGTCTCCTGCTTGAGCAAGACTAAAAGACCTCTGAGGACCCCTCCAACTCCGTTATTCTGTTATAATCCATGTGCTTTTACTGCACTTATCCTTGCTACCACATCTTCTCAGGCTCAGACAGAGGAGGGCATGAGATTTATAGGCCATTTTCTCACTGCTGAGTTGAAGTGCTCTTCCCCCATCCTTCAATCTGGCAGAAGATCTGCTGCTTTCAATTCCAACTCTTGACTTCATTGTCTCAGTTCGGGCTCACTGCCAAATGGGGCAGTCCTAATTTTGCATGTCCAGCTTCCAATCACCAAAGCTATTAGTTGAGTATTAAGCTAAAGTTTAAAAATAAAATAAAATAAGACAAATGATTCACATGCATCAATTTAATTTAGAACCTCTTTTTTCCTTTCTATATATAGGTAACAAATGCTGACTTCATGTTCTTTCAAGAAGCAAAGACGGTGGCACTTCCCCATCATTTCAGAGTTTCAGTCTATTATTCTACATTATTTCATTCCTACACAGTTTCAGTGTTATGCTATTTCAAGCCTGATAAGTAATTGTAGTTATTTTTCATGCACTGCTATTTATTTAGCTTATAGTGTATCATACATAAATTAGCAATATGCATTAACATTTCATCTAGATTAGAGAGAACACAATAACATATAAATGTTAAAAAAGATCTATGTTCAATATCTAACCATTGAAGTGCAGCATCATTTCTATTTAAGAAAATCAGATACTGGACCAGTATATGCCCTCTGTTTACAGCTGGTCATGATATCACATTAAGGCAGTGCTTCTCAAATAGTGGGGCAGGCCCCCCGGGGGGGGGCACGAGGCTCCGTAAAGGGGGGCTCAGCTCAAATTATTTTATATATTTTTGTTTTGCAGGTTAAAGTTTTTTTTAATATTGTGTTCCTTTAAATCCTGTGCTCCTTTAAATCTTTTCTGCTACAGTTAATAAAGCTATTCTTTGTTGCAAATTGATCCACATTTCTTTCTTTTTTTATTCTCTTATACGTTAATAAGGATACAGTGTTATGCAGAGGTGTACTTATAACAATTTTATAGACAAATGATACTATTTACAGTCGCGTGGGGGGCACGAAATGTTTTCTTCTTCCTAGGGGAGGCATGACAGAAAATAATTGAGAAGCACTGCATTAAGGGGAGGTTGCTATGCCCCATTTATACAGAGAATCCCAGAAGATTTGGAGCACTGAAGTGCAAATCCTATTGAAGATTGTCCATTGCAGACATGGTAATTTCTTTTTGTGGGGTCATTTATATGTGTTTCTATATCTGGCATCCAGCAACCCATTTGACTTTTTATTGGAAATTGATGTTAAAGTTGTTAGAGAGATGCTGTGCAAGTGTTAGTGGGGGTTTCCTGGATTTGAGTCTTCTGCCTGATAAATGAGGAACATCAGTATGCAACAGTAGGAGTGAATTGTTCATCATTTTTCTGCATTTTTCTCACTAGTACATCTTGCCTTCTGGTGGCGCTATATGGTTCAAGACAGGAAGCCAGCAAGTCCGAGTGTTTTTAATATGTCCACTTATAATTCTCTGGGTGTTGTTGAGTCTGGTATCTAACTTACTAGTATAGCAGCTCTTACTAGTAAGGGACACAGTATTCTTCTGTGGAATAGACCAAACCGAGTGCTGATGATTTGAGGGTGGCAGCTGAAGCTCCACATTTAGCTGCACATAATTTCTAAAGTATATTGTTCATAGTATTGATTTTGGCCACCATATTTTAGGTGTATCTTTTAGGGGAGAGTCTGGTCCAATGGGGATCATAGAGGAGTAAGTTGTTGTTTAAGTAGACCATTGGCGCTTCATATTTTTGTTCTTTAGTGAAAAAAATGCCCAAGATGTTAAGATCTTTGAGGACAGGAAGCTATCAGTCACTTCTATGTGTTTTTCTTGTATTGCAATGGCCAAATCATCAGCATAGCCAAATTTGTATCTCCTTGTTGCTGGCACATCTGATATGTATAAGTTGAATAGTGTAGATCACATTACAGAGCCTTGTGGGATGCCATTGTTTCATCTTCTTACCTAACTTACGTATGTTGTCCCCATTATTATCTGAAAGGACCTATTACATAGCATGTTATTAATTAGAGAATAAAGATTTTTGCAGGGGATAATATGGCACATTTTGTATAACAACCTGTCCCTCCAAACTATGTCGTATGCTGCAGTTAGGCCACGGTTTTGAGGCCTTGTTGGAATCCTGTGTCAGTATAGCCTGTTAGGCTTACCACCTTGTCTATGCAGTTCTGGTCTTGTTCAAAGTAGGCTTGTTCCACGGGCAGATTTCATCCGTTTATAATTATCTTTCCAGGAGTTTGTAGCAGGAACTCTGAAGGATGATCGGGTGGTGCATCAGTTTTGTTGATATACAAGATTAATCAATAGATTGAATCTCTACTGTACTTCATGCTGTACTGATGGAGAACAAGAGGACTGATCCAAGCCAAGCTGCTACCAAGCTGCCATATAGTGTATTGTTTTGTTTTTTGTGCTTTTGAGTCATTGTTGACTCCTGGCAACTATTCCCTGTGATTTTCTTGGCAGGATTTCAGAATAGGCTTGCATTCTAATAGGAGGGGGGGGAGTGTTATCATGGTTGCTGAATGATAGGAGTTAGTGGAACTGGAAAGGCTGGATTGAAACCACCTTGAAGATTGTCTTAATTTTTTCTTTCTTGAAAGTTGATAGATACCAAATGGCATTAGAGATTGTGGCAAATGGTTTGCCGATTGTGGTAGCTGCACCACTGGTTGTAGGTAATAATAATAATAATAATAATAATAATAATAATAATAATAATAATAATAATAATAATAATAATAATAATAATAATAATAATAATAATTTTATTTGATTAGCCGCAACCCTCTCCCGAAGGACTCGGGGTGGCGTACAATCAAACGGATAAAAAATACACATAAGACAAACATATATACAAGAGAACAGAGACATATACATATGTGCATGGAGGAGGATGGACTTAAGTGAAAGACAGTTAAAAATACAATTTAAAATCCCCTAATAAAATTACCAAATTAAAAAACCCATCAGGAGCGTTACGAAGTTATGGTCGAGCCAGGCCAGCTATTTGGAAAAGGTGGGTCTTGAGCTTGACACGGAAGGAGCGGAGGTCAGTAGTAGTCCTAATATCCGGGGGGAGGTCATTCCACAGGGCTGGGCCCGCCACAGAGAAGGCTCTGCTCCTAGGCGCTGCCCCATGGCACTGTCTGGTAGACGGCACTTGGAGAAGTCCCTCTCTGTGCGAGCGGATGGGTCGTAGGGATGTATGGGGCAGAATACGATCCCGCAGGTAACTAGGTCCTGAGCCATGGAGCGCTTTAAAGATCGTAATCAAAACCTCGATAGACCACAGGAAGCCAGTGCAGCTCGCGCAGGAGAGGTGTCACATGGGAGTACTTGGTACTCCCCATAATCACCCACGCGGCCGCATTCTGGACCAACTGCAGTCTCCGAGTGCATTTCAAGGGAAGCCCCATGTAGAGAGCGTTACAGTAGTCCAGGCGAGACGTCACCAGCGCATGGGTGACTGTGCGTAAGGCGTCCCGGTCCAATAGGGGGCGCAATTGGCACACCAGGCGAACCTGGTGGAACGCCCCCCTGGCCACGGCTGTCACATGTTCATCCATGGACAGCCTGGCATCCAGGAGGACGCCCAAATTGCGTGCCCGCTCCACGGGGGCAAGTTGAATGCCCCCAATGGCCAGAGATGGAATTATCTGGTTGAACCGGGGGGCCGGAACCCACAGCCACTCCGTCTTGGAAGGGTTGAGCCTGAGTCGGTTGTCATCCATCCAGACCCGTACGGCTTCCACACACCGGGACATCACTTCGATGGCCTCGTTGGGGTGGTTCGGGGTGGAAATGTACAGCTGAGTATCATCAGCGTACAGATGATATCCCACCCCGAAACCACGGATGATCTCACCCAGCGGCTTCATGTATGTGTTGAACAGGAGCGGTGAGAGGACCGACCCCTGTGGCACCCCACAAGTAAGGGGGCTTAGGGTCGACCTCTGCTCCCCTGCCAACACACGTTGCGTCCGGCCGGAGAGGTAGGAGCCGAACCACCGCAAAACGGTGCCCCAGACCCCCAACCCCTCCAGTCGGTGCAACAGGATACCATGGTTGATGGTATCAAAAGCCGCCGAGAGGTCTAATAGGACCAGGATAGAGGAGCAACCCCTATCTCTGGCCCTCCAGAGATCATCTACCAACGCGACCAAGGCCGTCTCAGTGCTGTGCCCAGGGTGAAAGCCAGACTGGCGCGGGTCTAGATAATCATTCTCCTCCAGATGTCGTGGGAACTGAGAAGCCACCACACTCTCTACAACCTTCGCCAAAAAGGGAAGGTTGGAGACAGGAAGATAATTGGCCAGCTCCGTGGTAGACCACTGGTACACTGGTACACTTGTGCAAAGGAGAAGAGGTGATCATATCAAAGCCAATTTGCTGTGTCCTTTACCCCAATAATGCAGCAGTACTGTGGATGTTCTAGGCTGTGTTGCATTTGCTAGTGTCTTGTGAATTGTGGTTCTCACTTTCATTGTGCAGTCATTTGTCTAACAATTTGCTGCTTTCTTGCCTTTCTACACAATCATTATATCTCTGGAGAAGCCTTTCACTTTTCCCTTTGAAGGTTTGGAAATGCGGGGAGCCAGGGAAACTGAAGAGCGACGGAAAGAGATGTGATAGAAATGAAGAACACAATAGCTTTACTGTTTGAGAGCTCTGACAAAGCCAGTGATTTGCCAAAACGTTTCCAAGATAAAGTTGAGAAAAATTCTCAAGTACCCAGAGAGTAAGGTGAAAAAAAGAAACTTATTTCAAAAAGTTAAAAAAAGAAAACTTGACAAGCTGTGAGGCAAAGCATCCTAATACGCGGAAGCCTTGCTGCCTGTAAAGAGTTAAAGATTTTTCTCCACTCCTTCCATTTTCTTGTCCAATTTTTTTCTAGGCCCCCCACCTCTGGACATCACAGCTTTCCTCTAGAGGTCTCATTAGGGAAGTCCAAGCTGCTATTTTCAACATTTCCTCAATCAAGTGTTGTTAAATATAGCTACAAAAACAAGTTGGCAGTAAAGAGAAGTGAAGACCTTTGTCAGAAATGTAATCTCTTGCTGCTTGTAATTCTGATTTGGCTGGTGGCTACTTTGCCCTCTGTTTTAGAGATACATTTTATTTTTCTTCTCTGCTCATGGGGAGAAAACTTTTGAAAGCCTCCCTATGAAGGGTTGTCAATGCAAGTAGCCTTATTGTGCCACTTAGGAGTTTATCTGCTGCAAGCTGACCTTGGATGAAGACAATTGAACATGGGGGGGATGAGTTACATTTTTGAGTAAACATTCATAGGATTGTGTTGTGAAGAAAAGGCAATTAGAGACCAGCAAAAATCAAATACTCCTACATACCTTACAATATCTTGTTCATAATTGTCATTAACTTTTAAAATTCAATTTACATTCATCAAGTTATAATCCATTCTGGAACCTAACTTCACATAGTTCTTAAGCAATTCATTCACACTGCACTCAACTTTATATTACTCCTTGACATACCTCAATCTCACTTCTATATAACAAATTAGGGAGAAACATGTTCTCATGCGTTCTTTAGCATTTTTTAAAGCACCAATTCCCTTGACAAACAATGACATTATAACCAATGACAACGGTCACCAAAATGATTCATCTCAAAATTTATCATGTGACTGTAATGAAACTTGGTGAGATCATAAAATTGAAGAAGTAGTAAAAAAAGATGAGCAGGTTTGAGCATAGTGTGGGATTTCTGAATACAAACTGATAAAACTTTGACTCATAACACACCAGATTTAACTATGGTTGAAAAACAGAAAGTGTGATCAATCCATGTGGCAATACTAGGAGACAGTGGAATTGGAGAAGTATCAAGATCTGAAAATAGAAGTTAAAAAATTATGCTATTAACTGGCCTTAATAATCTCAGTGGGTGCCATTCCAAAAAAAATCTTGGACTGCACTTAGAAAATATGTGCGTTGACATAATTTCTACCAGTGAACTGCGAAGGCCATGGAGCTTGGATCTCATACTGCTTTTGAATTGCACATAAACTATGCTAATACTAGCACTAGCTAAAAAACCATCAACTGTGAAGTTAAGTGTAGGAGATGTCTGTGACCATCTGAGATCTCCTCCATTTCCTTCCTTCCTTCCTTCCTTCCTTCCTTCCTTCCTTCCTTCCTTCCTTCCTTCCTTCCTTCCTTCTTTTCTCTCCAGACTTTTTGTAGAATCAGAAAAAATGAATGATTTATTAGACAGATATATGAATATTATTAGACAGAATATACATTATGAAAGTTATGCTGTAATCATGAAATAATAGATACATTTATAATTGTGTTTATAGCTGCTGTAAAGAAAATTAGATGCTTCTTCTTTGTATTTTTTCTATTTTTCTTTACATTTTTTTCTTGCATCCTTAACTTTTTTCTTCATTTTCTTGCTGTATATTATTTTATATTAGTTTTAAATCATCTTTTAAAAATATTTCATAAAGCAAAACCAATATGTCTTAATTTCTTAAAGAAATACATACATAACTAGTGCTAATTACTTAATCAAATTGTGTGATAATTTTTTGTATTGACACATCTTATTGTGCATATCCAGTTGAATTCAACAGACTTATTTCTGTGCATAGGATTGAGCTGGGAAAGAAGAAAACCACAAGCAAAGTGTGAAAACACTGACTCTTTGAGCAATTGTTTGCCTGAGCCTTTTATCTATAAACATAGTCTTGTTACTCTTTTCTTTGTATTTGTGGAAATCAAGCCAATGCATTTTCAGTTAACGATAGTTTTCGATTCTGAATATTATTACCATACCAAATATTCTTCGTCTTACAATAAAATGTTTTTTAAAAAGTTTTAAGCTAGCTTATTCTAAATTGAATAAGCCTAAATTGTACATGCTGTGTGATGAAAAGAGATATGTTCTTATAAGAGGCATGTCGTTACAGTATTTAACTGAGATACAATAATCTGACCCCCTTAAAGTCAAGTACAATTGAAAGTTCAAATTATTCATAAATCATGTTTTAATAATACAGATTTTTGTTTTCATGTCATGTCTGAGGTTAGTAGCACTGAAGAGAGTTTGATATTCAAGACAGGGTACTTTGTGCTTACACAAGTCTAATTATAATCATTTTGAAGCTTTTAAATGCACATGTACAATTTTCTTTTGAAACCTCACAGTTATGAAGTGTTATTTGAAACTCATTTTCTTTAATCATTGTATTCTGGGCATTTGTTCCAAACTAATCTTGCTTCAGTCAAGCTAGGTCCATATATCTCTCTATCACACACACACACACACACACACACACACACAGAGAGAGAGAGAGAGAGAGAGAGAGAGAGAGAGAGAGAGAGAGAGAGAGAGAGAGAGAGAGAGATGTATGAATAATCTCCACAGCTAGGGTCCATTTTCCACAAGGTTTGATTCTATATCTATATCTATATCTATATCTATATCTATATCTATATCTATATCTATATCTATATCTATATCTATATCTATATCTATATCTAATCTATATCTATATCTATATCTATATCTATCTATCTATCTATCTATCTATCATCTATCTATCTATCTATCTATCTATCTATCATCTATCTATCTATCTATCTATCTATCTATCTATCATCTATCTATCTGTCATCTATCTATCTATCTATCTATCTATCTATCTATCTATCTATCTATCTATCTATCTATCTATCATCCATCTATCTATCTATCTATCTATCTCTATCTATCTATCTATCTATCTATCTATCTATCTATCTATCTATCTATCTATCTATCTATAAATATATATATATATATATAGATAGATAGATAGATAGATAGATAGATAGATAGATAGATAGATATATGAAAACAGTAGCAAGGGCAATGATGCAGCCCTCTTTAATGATTTAGTTGTCCAAATAACAGTGGGAAAATTGGATAAATGCTTTCAGCTGGGATCATTTTACTAATACCTTTGGAAGTAATGGAGAGTATGGTTCTGTGAGTATCAGTCTGGTACACTTGCCTGTCTACTAAAACAGGCAATATTAAAAACAGCAGCAGACCTGCACTGACAGTCAATGTTGCCATGTTCTTAGGATCTGAAGAATAAAATTTCTATTAAAGATTCTGAGAAGATGATCTCATGTACCTGCTTAATGCCAAAATGGGGGAAGTGAAGGTTCTCCAAGTATTATTGAACTTTGAATTCAAGTAGTCATAGCTAGGAGAACCAGTAGTGAATAGAATACGGAAGTCCAATATCTGAGAGCTTGTCTTTGTGGCTGTGGAGGGCTGTATTATTCACAAATGACTTCCATTCTACACATGGGCAACTGCAAAAGACATAAGAAGCAGAGAGAGAGAGAGAGAGAGAGAGAGAGAGAGAGAGAGAGAGAGAGAGAGGGAGGGAGGGAGGGAGGGAGGGAGGGAGGGAGGGAGGGAGGGAATGAGAATGAGAATGAATAGTAACAAGTTGGTTACTGTTCTCTCTCTCTCTCTCTCTCTCTCTCTCTCTCTCTCTCTCTCTCTCCCTCCCTCCCTCCCTCCCTCCCTCCCTCCCTCCCTCCCTCTCTCTGATTTATACTTTGCCTCAACATGCTATACATGGCACCTCCTGCTTCATTTCCCTCCCAACAAACTTCCCTGTGAGGTAGTTGGATCTGAATGATAAAGATTGGCTCAAATTCAACTTTGGAGTTTGGATACTAGAGGATGAACTGGACAGAAAATACATGAGGCACTTCTTTTTCAGACTAAATTGACTGGAACATCAGTCACTCTTTTAAAAAATAGTTTTACTGCTCTTTTACAAGTTTGTTACACGTGCTTTAAAAAGGTATGCCATTCTTCTAGAAAACTGGAAAGCATGTGGAAATAGGAAACACACGTAATGCCTTCCGAAGTGCAACTGAGACATTTAGGGAGCAGATGCCTCTGTGAAAGCGAGGTGTTTGGGCTCATTTACAGCACAAGTTAAACATTTCTCCAAAGAGCAGTTCCTCATTCTTGGATGGAAAGAATTGTTTTTATTAATAAATCCAGAAGAACCACCTTTCCCCAATCATAATCCATTTTTTATGCCTTCAAAATTCAAAAGGGAGTTTCCTTCAAAGAAAGCCTCCTGCCCTCCCACAGCATATTTGGTATGCCTAATTTCTTTGCTCCTCTTTCTATTTCACAATCAATTTTATTAACTGAAAGACTACATTAGAGTTCACCCTGCAGTCTGGAATTAAGTACTAAAGTAATTGTCATCCTCACCCTCATCCTCAAGCAGATTCAATTCTAATCAGATAAATATATACCATGCAGTGACGGGTTTCAATTTATTTTAATACTGGGTTGCTTGTGCATGCACGACGCTTCTGCGCATGTACAGAAACATCCAGGTCACTGTTCCCTCTAAGCTGCACGGCTGCGCGGCCGCACACTTGACAGGAAAACACCGTGCAGCACTTTCCAACTGCCGCGCAGTGATTTCTAATGTTACAGCGTAACATTTGGCAAACGCCCGACTTCCCTTCCCCACCCATCTCAGAAATCATAAACTGTGCTTCACCTGCCTCCCCATGAAAGCACCCACTCCCGGCCTTCTCCTGGGTGAAGTGGGGGGGGGGAGAGAAAGAACTCGGAAAGTAGTGGATCAATGCATCAATGCATAGAAAAAAGGGGGGGAGACATGGACTCCAGGTGGGTGGGCAGAGGCTACTGCTGCCATCACTACCAGTTCACCTGATCCGGGCCTAACTGGCAGAAACCCACCTCTGGTACCATGCAATTTTTTCCTTCTAAAAAAGATGGAGAAGGTACTTTCAGACAGCACTGCAAATAGAATAGTATGAATAAGCCAGTGCAATAATGAATAAATAACTAAGAAAAAAAATCCCTTCTCCTGCTTTATTTTTAAGCTTAGCATGTTCAGTGCTGTTTATTCAAGGATAATCTTGTTTATATTTAAGTTATTGCTCCTCATAAATTCTCAGCATATTTCATCTTTAATGATGCAATGTGGCTGTTTTGTTGTACAGCATTCCTGGGTTTGAGATAGTGAGATGTTTAATAAAATGTTTATAGGAGAAGATTATAGCAGTTTATCAGATCTTAAGTAATGTCACAATAACAAAACTTCTTGGACCTAAATGCCAAAGAGTTCAGTTTTAATTTGCAGTGCAATATTTTCTCAGTTACTATATACAAGATGGCTGCCTAAAATGAAGTCCCCAAAGCCTGAAAATCATCTTTTAATTTTTGTAGATCCAATTTTTATTATTTCTGTTTTTAGTCCACCGGTCAGCAATTAGTTTCATAGTAAGGGTAATGCCAGTTTTCTCTCTCCAATCTCCCCAAGTAAAAAAGTGCCATTTTTCATAGTAACTTATTTTGTTATTTCTGGTATAGAATTAGTTGGCATTTCTCAAAAGATAGATTATGCTTTTGAGAATCTGGAAGAAGATCTTCTAGATAAATATTTTAATGGTATTTAGTTTTTATCTACAAAATACAGTAAAATGATAGTTTGGGAAATTTTGTTCAAACCTCTTAATTTTTTTTTACGTCACATATCAGTGAAATATTTCCATAGCCCCAATTATCAAAAAGCAATCCTGTTTTTTCTTTCTTTCATTTTTCTCCTGAATTTTTAATCATATTCCCAATGGACTTCCGAATCAAATTATATACTCCATTCCTACTTCAGATTTATGACATTTATTTTATTTATTTAGTCTATTGCATCTACAGACATCATGCAATCACTTATATATAACACTGATAAACTACATTATACTTGCAAACACAAAAAATATTTTTAAATAAAGTGTCAGCAAAAACCTGTATATAAAGGTTATGGAGAATAAGATTCCTGAAATAATAACCTTCTAGATGTAAGCTAATTTTTATTTAGTGTCTCTTGCAGTTTAATTTGCTATATTAATTTTACTTCATACTGATTGAAGAGTGCACACAAACTCATAAATACCTACTGATGGGACCACAGCATCCATTCATACACAGTATTCTGGACAGGATTACTGATAATAGGACAATGAGAAATACTGGTATACAATTATTTTTGGGGTAGTTAGCATAATATTCTTAATAAGGCAAAACTATTTCTCAAGCTTTTGGGCAGAAAGTAATCGTTCTACTGTACTTAGTGAATTGATCATTAGCTAGCATAAAGAAACCTACTTTTAAGTGTTATGATTAAATGGACATTTATACAAAAGCCTTTATTTCCTATCCTGGAGAGAAAAAGAGTATGAATAGGCTCAAGATTACTGTAAGCTGTGATTTGTGGGGTTGAGTTAAGGTCAGTTGAGGGGAAAAATCAGTGGAAGAAAAAAAATCAGTTCCAACTTTTGAGATAAAAACATCATCAAAGCTAAAAGGAAGTGTTTCAAAGTGGGCTTTAATAGCAGCTATCATATTGCCTCCAGTGCCATTGACCATTTCTTATGCAGCTGTTTTATTTTAGAAAGATTTGCCCCCACTGCACAGACATCATCCTGCAAACTGACCTAAATACACACATCCAAGCACTTTGGTCATTCATGATCTATAAACCCTTCAATGAACTACTGCAAACCTAGTTCAAATGGAAAAGGTGAAATTCAATCGGGCATTTAACTAAGCCATTGATGAAGGGGCTGAACCAAAAGAACAGGCAGTAAAGGAAGAGAAGGGGACAGAAGACAAGTACATCAATTCATTTAAGTTACTGTTTTTACTTTTGTGTTGTGTTGCTGATAGTTTTTTTTAATATTGTTAGCTACCCAGGACGACTATATTGAGACAGGCAGGCAGGCAGGCAGGCAGACAAACAAACAAACTCTTGCTTGCTGAACAAAAAGTGATTTTTTGGGGGTTAGGCTATTAGAGTAAAGATAACATCAATTTGTGTCAACTGAGATATAAAATAACTTGATCTATAGGTGAGCAAAATCTGCTTGATTTTTGAACTTGTGTGATAAAGAGCTTGCACAATAAAATATGGTTTGGTTTCAGAACAGTGAAGTGGAACAAATGAAGTGCGCCCTCACATTTCTTCTTTATCTGTATATTTTCCTTTCTTTAGTTCTTCCTTTTCCTCTTTTTTTTCAAATATAATTTTTTATTTTATTCAGAAGCCAAGAATTCAGAATTTAGTGAAATCTGATGTGATATAGTGTTGTAGTTATCTCATCAGACCTACGATGAGTTGTTTCTGCAACTTGTGAATGTAACTTTTTTTCCCAGCAGATCAAGTGTTTTTCAACCATTTTATTTTCCTAACAATTCTATGAAGGTGATTAGGTTTGGTGAGAACCTTTTCCTCTTGTATCTAACCATGCCACAAACAAGCCTTAGCAACATTTCTTTTTATATCTCTGTGATAATGGAACCAACCAACCAACCAGCCAAGCAGCCAACTAATCAATCAGACAAATGCATTTGTTTTCATCTTGTTTCCAATCTATACCTGAGACAGGATTAAGTTGTTCTCAGCTGCATTGGTGCTAAACTAGTATTTTCCCTCTTATTCAAACATATACAAGGACAGACTCAAGATGTGTGCAGTTTGTTAGATTTTGTCATCCATTATTTTGGAGAGAAATTAAGTGGAAGCAGATGCAATAGAAACAGGATAGAGACTAATAATGAGGGGTGGGGGGAGACCATTTTATGAAGTCTCTTTTTTCTCTGATTCAAGGATGGATGAAGATACCTTTCATTCAGTAATAAGGAAAAACAATTCATCTCATAGTTTAAGTAATTCCTCAAGTTTAGCCATTACCAGTCCCCTTTATTGTGGCAACCTGGAGTCTGATCTACTTGCCCTTCTGTTTCCCAAAGAGGATTTATTCTGATCACATCTCATCGTGACATGAATTAGCTACCCACAGTCCATCTTAATTTAAAATTGAAATGTTTATGGTGTTCTGAATTGCTTGGAGTGCTGCAGTAAACCAGAGCAAGGTTAGAGAGCTGGTTGAGAATATCCTGAAGCACACGTAGTAGAAAAGTTAGTATTTCCTTAATTAATATCCTTGGCAGCCAAAAGGTGTTGAGGGCACGATAAGATATAAAGAAGTCTAATGATGGGCTAGAATTTTTTTTACATGTGTCTGTGTGCATTAATCAATGGAACCTGTTGTCTGGATTAAGGTCCTTGCTGTCTTTACGCACTTCTATTTCATAGCCTTTTAAAGGATACATTTGCGCAGCCATATCAGTTTCAATAAGTATAATGGTAAATAAATCTAACTTGAATAAAGTTTTCATCTATCAAAACAGTATTTGTAATATGATATGTTTGCCAAAGAACATTATACTATGCTATTCACTTGTCCACCTGCCACCCTTAGTATGAATTATTCATGTTGCATTAGATAAATGAATCTAGATAATATTTATGGGCACATGCAATAAAGATAATTTTTTGCTCTGAACACACATGTCTGTGGATCAAACATTATACCATGTAACATGGTATAACAGCAAATGTGTTTGCTGTCCTCATTATATGTTCCTGTCTTCTGTCATGACAAATTAAAAATCTTTAAATTGGTGATATTTATTTGGTTTCCTTCCATGTGTCTCCTAATAATTGTAGGACATAGAAAAAATTGCATTAAAATGTTGGAAATTCTATTTACAAGACTACTTATATGGATGAACTGCATATACTAATAAGCTTAATTTCCTTTTTAAAACTGTTAAGTAACATTATTTAAATGTTGATAATTTTATTTTATTTTACTCCATGACACAAAGAGTTAGTTAGCATGCAAGAAATCAATTCTTTTATGCTCTGTCTGTCTGTCTCTCTCTCTCTCACACACACATATTCTAATCTCCTACCTAAGACACATGTTGAGACTATGTACTGTATGTTAACAATAATTTCATCATGGAGAAGCTGAATTTTATTTCAGGTTTAATAATATTTGTTGTCTTTGGAACACTGTTTTTGTTTTAATAGGTAAAAAAAAAATCAGCATTTATATTGTCTTTTATTACTCATAGTTAAATCCGAATTGTTATCCTTTCCCATCACTTTCTACAAGATAAATACCATTCTCATATTTTTATATTTTAAACCTGTGCTTCTTTCCATTCTTTTTTCAAGTCTACTTTGTGACCATTAATGAATAATAGTTATAGCACTAGCTTGTCAAGTATGGACAGGCAAAAGTTTTTCAAGACTTCTGTTCCTTTTAATAAGTTTCCTGTTTGTAAGACCACCCTTTTTATTGCTTCCTGTTAAATGTGACAATAGGATTACTGATGAATAGCTTAATTGCCCTTGAATATCCTTCCTTTAATCATCCAATGATGACTACTCTTGTTTCCCTGTGTACATATTTTTATTGATTTCATTTTATTTCCTTTCTCTTTTTCATACAGTTAAAAAAACCTGTTTTCTACCCTTAATAGGAAGAACTAGAAAAGACAAAACTAATCTGCATTGGCAAACTGAAAATAAATTTAACTGGAGTAAATATTGTTCAAACTAATATTAAACCACGTTTAGCCTAAATAAAGGCTGCAGAGTATTAACCCATGTTGCATTCAAGCAATCTTTAACTCCACTAAGATCAAGTTCTCTAAGATTAGATCAAAAGCCTGTTTTGTGTTCTTATTCCTGGTATGACATTTGCACATATAACATGAATGCAGCTGACTTTTCTGTTTGCATGAAGGCAAGACATAGAGAGTTATCATGCTAATAGTTATCTATAGCCTTAGTCTTCATAAAGGGCTCAATAGATTGTCACTGGCATAGTGCCTTCAGGATACATTTGAGATTCCCATAATTCCAAGGCATTCTAATTAAAATATATCCTTTTGAAATCCATAAATTATACTTATTCTACTTATGTTTGACAGTATAAAATACCTTGGTCTTAGACATTTCTTATGTTGCATAAAATTACTTCCCATTTTTAAGGCTGGCACTGGATAACAACAGTTATCTTCAAGGCCTCAAAGGCACTACACACATACGTACAAACCAGTGGTGGGTTTCAAATTTTTTTAGAACCTCTTCTGTAGGTGTGGCCTGCTTTGTGGGAGTGACCTGATGGCCATGTGACCGGGTGGGAGTGGCTTGCTGGCCATGTGACCGGATGGGAGTGGCCAACTTGTAAAATGTGGTGAAACTCACTTAACAACGGTCTTGCTTAGCAACCAAAATGTTGGCTCAGAAACTCTGGCATTTGAAGCACACAAGTCTTAAAACTGTCAAGTTACAAGACCTTTGCATCCCTAACCCTTTAGAAAAAAACCCCAGGGGTGTTCAAACTTGACAGACTTTAAGACTTGTGGACTTCAACTCCCAGAATTCCTCCTCTTGCTCTTCATCTTGATGATGTGCGGATGGGCGGGGGGAGGGAGCTGGAACCGGTTCTAAACGGCACTGTAGATTTGTGGAACCTCTTCTATAGAAGAGGTTAGAACTGGCAGGAACCCACCCGTGATACAAACACACATACACACATATATACATACATGGACTGTTAAAGGAGCATTAATGTGGAGAGAGGTTTTTTAAAAAAGCAATTTAGTAATTTTGCAGTATTTTGTTTCATCCAAAAGGAACTAACTTGTGAAGCTTACAGATTTTCCTTCCAGCTGTTATTCTTCTCAGAGTTGTGCTATATGAAGCATCTTTAATAAATGCTTTAAAAGTATCTTTGTGGTTATTCACATGAATAATACATTTCACGTGCGCAGTTTGATAGCAATCTGTGTTTCTCAGCGTATAAAAATACTTATAGGGCTACATTTACCAAAGAGGCATAAGAAAGATGACACAGATTGGAATGTTTTGTGTAAGATCAAAGAACAGAATTATGATGCAGGAAACAACAGCTGAAAAGGAAACCTTTGAGGCCAAACAACTCATTTATTAATTTCAAGCCTCCCTTACTAACACCTGGTCCTCCCTGTTGAACCAATCAACATTTTGAAGTTTCTTTGTCTTAACAATGAATTCCCATTTTAAATAACTTACAAGGAAAAATAAGATTTATGGTTTCTCTTATGTACACACACTCACTGGATGCCTGTTTTTGTTTTCACATTTCCATGTGAAAACACATTTCCATGCAATCATTTTCTTCCATTTATTATGTATTGGCACAGAAAATGGGCTGGTGTTTGCAGCTGTGGTTTCTGAGACCCTTGCCAATAGCCAGTGATATGATGAAATCAGTTTGCAAAGTCCTTAAAGCTGCACAACTTTAGGCTTGCAGAAATATTCATAAACATCTTTCCCTGACAATATTCTCCCCCACAATAAATTAAATAACTATTTGCTGCACTTCTATGACACCACAAAACAGCTGCTTGAGATGGTATTTCTATTGTGCCTAATGGTAGAGATGGCTAAGGTAATTTCCATTTTATAAAATATATGCATTCATTAGCTCCTTAAGAAACAATGGGCTATATAGTACATATGATTAAATACACAAACAAACAAAGGATTTGGTTTGGACAGTGGTTACTGTTTTTAAAAGTGTTGGCATATTTGTTGTTAAAATTAACAAGTCTGCTTAGTTTCATGATATATAATCATCCTTTTATGAATAGAACTGATACCTATAGTGAGCATACCTTCAATGAACTAATGAAATAATGCCATAATACTATATTATTGGAACAAACAGTTTTTGTCAGATAAAAAGTAACTGGAGGATTAAAAACTATCCTGCAGATGAAATAAAGCCCAGGGAGATTTTTAATTAGATCAAGCTCATGGAAGACAATAGTACGATAAAGAAGATTTAGTAAAACATTTTGTCTTTTTATTACTTTAATTTCAAATAAGATGCTTGACTTCAAAGGATACTCAAACTACCCTCCCTTTATTCAGTGAATAACTCCTCAAGCAGGAAAGATAACATGTAGCTGTAGTTTGGCTGAAGTTACTGACTGGTAGAAAAATCAATCATGGTCCCTCTTCCTGGAGCTAAGGGTACCATCAAATGAATGTTTTGCACAGATTCCTATAATATGAATGGACAGTTGATGCCAAAAAGCTATAGTTATGTAAAGTGGTTCCTTTAGTACCATTTGAAAGTTTCTGGGTCCATTTTCTCTAGTCACTGTGAATCTTTTCCTCTAACTTGTTTATTTACAGTAATGGAATCTAACAGTGATCTGCTGTAAGTATTTAATGAAAAAAGCTGAAACGAAAAGGTTGGTGCCTCTTATAGTATAGTCTTTATTGTCATTGTACAAAATAAATACAACAAACTTGGTTACCTCCTCATAAAAGAGCATTGTTGGAGTGTAATTTTTAGTCCTTTGGAAGCATGTTGCTTTGGTGTTCTGAACACCATGTTACTACATTTGCTAGTATCAAATTGTTTAACTGGTTAATGTATCCCCTCTATCAAATGTGTGAACACTTACAAAAACACGTATGGAAATGATAAATAATACATGAAGATGAAGATTAATTTGGCGAATAAATTACTTTTAAAGATGATGTTATCTTCAAGGAATGAATGAAGTTATTGTTTGACCTGATCATAAAGGAATTGTAAGCCAGTATTTCTAGAAAAAGGGACTGGCACCATTCTTTCTGCACAAATGCCTACAACAATTTGGGACTGGCTTCTTCTCATCGAGTGTTGTGGTAAATGGGAGATTGGGCATTATTGCATCATTTCTAACAATAACAACATGACCCTTTTCTGGTACTTTGGCAAGCACAAACCATCAGTCTAGCTACATGTTCCAACATCAGCCTTGCTCAGGCCTGAGCCCTGAGGAAAAATGCGGAGGCAGAGCTGCTAATCAACTGTTTATTTCAAGTAGAACAAGTAAAGAAAGAACACAAACTGTTGGCTGACAGCTCTTTTATACCTTGAGCTGTCAACCTATTAACCAATGGTGTGCCTTGGATTCTCCCACCAGGCCAGCAGCACGCCTTAGCCAGTGAGAAGGCTTTCTGGTTGACAGGCCTCGGGTGGTTGTAGGCTCGAGGACTTAGCAAGCATCAATATTAGTATTTAATAAGAAGATCATCCTTTCTGACTTCTGCTGAAAAAGATGGAAAGGTTGGTTGTTCTTGTTGAGATCCCCAGCAGGAGGGAATAGATGTGTATGAAATAGGAAGACTTTGGCAGCTGTAACAGATAAGGAAATGGATGATAGGTACAATTCCTGTCCATGTCCACTGAAAAAAGAATAGCCAGATGGCTTTATTGATATGTCTTATAAATAGGCCTATTTACAAATGTTAAATAGCTGTTAGAAATGATATGGGCTAAAATGATATTTTAGTCAACTCACAAATCATCTGCCATATTTTATTAACTTTTAGATACCTTTTTCTATGGTCTTAAATACTTTGGTATAGTTCCTAGGTCTCCATTTCTAATTTTGACTTGTGAATTTATGCAAGGCTCAATCAAGCATCAAGTTACATTCTACTTAAATTGCCAGGTAGTGATTGCTTTCACAGAGTTAGACGGAATGGCTCCCTTGTAGATGGGTTGCCTTGCTGGTTTCACTGTGAGGAAAGAAATACATACTTTTCAATCTTCTGCAGGTTTGATGTACATTTAAATCCACCTGGTTCTTCCCCTTTCCATAGTAAAATATTTAATGTATCATGCTCCTGTGGCCAGGCTCAAATCTTTTGAAAGGAGGACAATGACCAGTTCAAACTGGAGGAAACTCCACTCAAAACTTGTGTTGCTGGTAAAATAGCATTATTGGAGCTTTTCATTACGTTACTGCCATCTCATTTACCAGTACAATATTAAAGGAGCAGGAAGACAATAGGAGGCATGAAGATAAAACCCACTTGATCAGAATAAAAATGGTCTCAGTTTATTGAAGCTACATATTCCAGAAAATTATAAAAGTGGAAACATTACCAATGAACTTACTAACTGTAGATGAGCAGACTGAGCTTTTTTACATACAATCCTTCATGCAGGTAGGATTAAATGTGTCATCAGTTGTCACAAAAGACACAGTCCATCTCCCCCCATGATTTCTGCCGACCCTTATCTAGTGCCAATTTAGCTTTGGCCTCTAGATATCTAGATGTTTTTATTAGAAGTATCAATAATGAACTCTTCTGTGCTTTGAACTCAACACATGGTCTTGGTTATTTAGGTTAGGTTTAGGTTTAGGTTTATTAAATTTATAGACCGCCCCCTCTCCCCGTAGGGACTCGGGGCGGTGTACAGACCGTTCGTGTATAAAACAACAAAACATAACATAAAGCACGAGACAAAACAACGCAAACATACCGTCTGTATATACAACCCAAACTAATTAAATAATTAAAAACAATTCTAAAACCAATTTAAAACCCCAAAATTTAAAATTTAAAAAGCCATCCAGGAAGGTCAGTAGTGGGTGTTACCTGTAAGTACAATTACAATTACAATTAGGCCATTTAAACTAATTAAATCTAATTCTAATTGTTGGATACCAATGTTGCTCTCTCTGCTTCAGTGGTGGGTTGCAGAGAAAAAGTTAATTATGTCAGTTCTACTGCTCAAAAATATACATTTGCTGTAAGCAAATTTTACCATGAGACTATTTCTATATGCTCTTATTTCTTCAGCCCTTAGAAATTCAGATTCACCTGTCCTGGAATTGACTTTAAATTGCAAGGTGTAATAGTTAACCACAATTTACAATTTGAGCTTATTTAGGCAGCAGAAGGAACTAAAAGAAAGGTCTCATAAATCGAAAAAGAATTTGCCAGCTTCAAAGCATAAATTATTGGGAGCAGATGACACTTCAAAATACAAATCCATACTTTATATAATATTTATTTATATTAGAATAATTATTATAATATGTAACATGTCTTGTATTAATACATGAAAGAATTGTCTTAACTTAATTTTTTCTTAATTTAATTTTTTAAATTTACATAGTTATTTCTATTGTCTCTGCCCTCCCTAATTTTTCAATCCAGCTTCTGGCCCAGCACTGAATATCCAAGTGTTTGCTGCTTGTTTGAACTATCTTCTACTTTTCTTATATGAACTCAACTGTAGTGTACACAAGGGTGCTTCTTTTCCAGTATTATTGAAATAACACAATTGCAAAGTAACTTGGTCTAATATGATTGATCCAAAGTATTCTCCTCCCTGAGCATTGACGTGAACCAGGATTAGACCAGTCCTAATCCAATGATCTAACCACTACACTAAACTGATTAAGTTTGACTGCTAGCCTGGAAACAAAGATATACTTTTGCATAAAATCATAGTTTAGCAAGCATTATTTATTTCATCACATTTGTACGGCTACCTTTCTATGCAACAACTTAAGCAGTGAATATACTACATAAGACATGTATAAAGCAATAAAATAAAAATCTGGGTTGAGTCCATCTCATTAAAAGAAACATCTATGCCATATATCTGTGCTTAAGACCCAAACTAACATTCTGCCCCCAATGTTCAGACAGAGGGTCGTGAATTCTGTGAAAACAGAATTGTAAAATGATTAAGAATAAAATATATATACGGGATTTTTACTGATATCCAAATAATATGAAGAAGCAGCGTAATAACTTAGACCAAAGTAAGTTCAGTGGAGAGAATATGGCCATCAGATTCAATTTCCATCATAGAGCCTGAGGAAAAAAATGCTTCTACAAGGATCCAGTCATATAAAAAGACCCCTAGAATATTTAAAATATTGATCAGATTGTAGTTAATGCTATTACCCTTGAATGAAGACATGTAACAGAACTTATTGAAAACACCATTTCTTTGTTTTAACAGGATTGATGTAAAATTCATTTTCCTTATATGTTGAATATTTTCCCCTCATGACAGGTAGAATCAGAAATGACAGCTTCACTCTGCTTAAGAAAAGGGTATAGAAAATGGATGTGCTTTTGGGGAAGCATTATTTATCTTCTAGATATACTTCACAATAAAGAATTATGAATGGAAACTTTTGCCCTTTGTAACAGACTGGCCATTTTAAAAAAGTTATTTCAATGTACAGTATATTGTATTTCACTACCCCAACCCAATATGCTAGTCTCAAAATGGCAAGAGTTCCTCAGGTCTGATATTTCTGTCAATTTAAGGTATGGCAAAATTCAAGTCTGTCTTTTATAATTGATGTAAGAGTATGTTCTAAACTGATTTGAAATAAATGAGTCCTGTTTTAGCCCCTTATTTCAAACTTAATTTATATTAAGATGGCATCTGGCTGTATACAGACTTCTTTGGAGCTATTACATGTGATTAATTCACGTGCACTCCCTGATCACCCAAAGATGCTTTTTCAAAAAGCAACAGGACTTTCTTAATTTTTTCTTTTACCTCTCTTCTTTGTTTGTTATGAAGGAGCTCCTACTGGATATTTTTCAGGATTTGATCATCTTCTTTGATCAAACAAAGAAGATAACAACAAACAAAGCAACATTGTCATTCCATACGTTGCAGGAATATCTGAGGATTTTCAACCAATACATACATGCATACATACATGCATACATACATGCACACACTAAAGCGGAAGCTTATCCACCCAAGGGTAAAAGACCTAGAAACAAGCTATACAATGTGATATATGTAGTATAAAGCAGAGAGACTATTGCAGATCTGTACATTGGAGAAGCAAAACAATCACTTCACAAATGCATGGACAACATAGGAGAACAAGCCCATCAGGATAAGATTCAGCACTCCATCTCCATTTGAAAGACAAAAGTCATCCTTCAAAGACAGCAAAGTCCACATTCTGTACAGAGAGGACAATTGATTTGAAATAGGTGTAAAAGATGACATTAGTATTAAAACTGAACAGCCCGCTCTCAACAGAAGGAAAGGGATACAACTACACCTATCTGCTGTTTACAGCACAGTTGTTTCAGTAGTCCCAAGAAGTTCCACACCCATTTTCACTCTGATTCATTCTGAGGGTACAGATAAACCCCAAGTGACTTCAATAACTCTCAGAGAGATAATGACCCGACCTTCAGAGTGCTAATGACCAGATAACAATATAAATCCTTCCATTCTCCACTATTCAATCAGCACTGAAAAAGCTTCCAGGATGTGAAGCTAAATATTTTCAAGAAAATCTGAGAAAGTCCAGTTGCCTTTTGAAAAACACCATGACAACCAAAATTTGGAAGGTTGAGAACCTGCACAGAGACTCCCAGATAACATGTGAGTATATAGAGGGGGCACTACTGAAAATAGTTTTAATTGCTTCTTACTATTTCTTTCATGCATTTATACAATTTAGATCTTATTTGCATGTTCACAAAGCATTATTCAGTAGATGTTTTATGAATGCTTAAAAACAATAAAAAATAACCACCATCCCAAAAAGCATAGAGACAAAAAAACCCGATGGTTTAAAAAAGAAACTCCTGATAAATAACTCTATCACTGCCTTATGTTTCCATCATCAAAGTAGGGGTGAAATTCAGCAGGTTCTGGAGAACAGGTAGTGGACTTTTTGAGTAGTTCAAAGATTCGGCAAATACCCCTTTGGCTGGCTCCAGAGTTGGGTAGAGTTGAGATTTTGCAATATCCTTTCCCCAGGAGTGAGGAGGGAATGGGGATTTTGCTTCCCCTGCCACGCCTAACAAGCCACGCCTAACAAGCCACGCCCAGAGAACCGGTAGTAATTTTTTTTGAATTTCACCACTGCATCAAAGCCTTGTTGTTAACTACCCAGAAAAAGGTTTACAAAAGAAGACACCCCAATGCAAAATCTTTGGGACACCATGAGAGCATATATAAGAGGCCTCACGATCGCCTATGTAATATGCAAAAAGAACTCAGTGAAGTAGAATTATAGAAAGACACAAAGAACAAAATGAACAAAATGAAAAAAGAAAAAAGAGAGATGATTCACCATAAGATTAATTTAACAACCCCCCCCAAAAAAAAAAATTAGCACAGAAAATTAAAGCGGCCAAACAAAATTACTTTGACCAAGCCAATAAACTGGGATGGTGGCTGGCATACAGATTAAAAAATGAATGAGAAAAAAGAATGATATATCAACTAAAAGATGATGAAGGAAATATTCAACATAAATCAGAAGAAAAGAAGCAAATTATACAAAAATATTTTACAAAATTATACGCACAAGATATTTTGGTGGAAACTAAGATAAAACAACACCTAAACTCAGAAAAGATAAATCCAATCTTTTCTCTAGCACTTAGACTTATATACCACTTCACAATGCTTTACAGCGGTTTACAAAGAGTCAGCATATCTGTCAGGATAGCAATAGCACTTAGACTTATATACCACTTCACAATGCTTTACAGCGGTTTACAAAGAGTCAGCATATCTGTCAGGATAGCAATAGCACTTAGACTTATATACCACTTCACAATGCTTTACAGCCGTTTACAAAGAGTCAGCATATCTGGGTCCTCCTTTTATTGTCCTCAGAATGATGGAAGGGTGGGTCAACCTTGCTACTGGGAAGCGAACTCCTGGCAGTGAGCAGTAAGTTAACCTGTAATGCTGCATTCTAACCACTGTGCCACCGATTCCACCGGTTATTATATGCACAATAGGATTCATAGATGTATCCGTATTTGAAAAAAGAAAGACAAATTTTTATTAGACTGACAGTAGCTTTGTGATTTTGACAACATGGAATAGAGTTTTAATGATCACAGAGATAGATGATAGTTAGATAGTTGAAGAAAATACAAAATGAACAATCAGTAGGTCAAGAGCATATTTTTTTTATTAAACAGTTTTATTTATCCCTCTATTTAATTAGTTGAACTCAGGGAAGGAAACAGAAATCAAAACAGTTCATTATCTAAATTGATTAAGGAAAAATTAGCTTGAGACCCATACTATATACACATCTGATTACCAGCATATGGCACACACCCACACCAAAGCTCCATTTTAGACTCATGTGCAATTTGAAACTATTTTTGTGTGCGTTCTAGAACCATTACTAGAAATTGGCAGCCATTTTGCCTTTTTTGAGGGAAGAAACCCATAACCAACAAGATAGCTTAAAATAGAAATGCTGTATGCCCAGACATCTTCTAAAAATCCATAGAAAACCTAGAAAAAAAATCACAATTCTGCTCACAGATAAACAAAAGCTTACCTCATTGCCTCATCCAATGCAGCCTTTGTTTCACTGCCCAAAAGGTCAAATGCAGCAGCTATCAAAATTCTTCCCATCTGTAAATTCAGCAAATCATTAGAAATGCCAGTATGAAAGAAGAGAAAATTCTTTAAACTTGAAACTACCAAGCTAGATCTTTGACTAAGTTTCTAGTTTAATAGGGAGTCCCAGCAGATCCAGTCTGAGTCTGAAGCAAGCAAATTCCATCAGCACATCCAGCATACTGAATACAAAAAGAATTGGAAATGAATATTATTTCAACACTAATCATTGGACAGTGTGCTGCACAGGTTGGTGGTGCTGGCACAGATTAAATAACTTCAGGTGATATAGGAGGACTGGTGGGAGGCTGCTTGCTGTCTTTCCCCATGATCTGCAGCAGTTGTTTTAGGCTGCCTAATGATAGGTAAGCCTCAAATCCCCAAAAGCCCTTTAAAAATGGGACACTCTGCCAGTACTTTTAGCTTACCCCATGCCTTTCGCACTCTATCCCTACTTTGCACATGCAGAATTGTAACTTTACTAATGACTATTTTTAAATCCAGTGCAAATCCTTTTAAATCTACACTCTACATTTGGCAGCCAGCAAATGTGCATGAGGCAAACATTTGCAAAATCATATGCTTTATTTAGACCTTACGAATAAGTAACATCTGTTCCTGCTGATGGAAAATATCCTTTTGGTGACCAAGGGATCGGAGTCACATGCTAGCTCAGGAAAAGCCTTTGTGAACCACAAGTCAGATAGACTCATCACTCTGCACCTAATAGATATATACCAAAATGAAGCCAACATTCCTGTCCAAATTGGGAGGTAAGAAAATGTTCTCTAGAGGATGTCACAACTAGACAATAGAAAGGAAAGAAAAGGATTCTATTTGTTACTATTAGAAATTTCATTTTCTGTCTCTCTTTCCCCACTCCATCATATGCAAGCATCGTTTATTGTTAGCTGAATTGCTTTCATTGCTTTAGTGCATAAGGTAAATGTAAATGTTCCCCTCGCACATATGTGCTAGTCGTTCCTGACCCTAGGGAGCGGTGTTCATCTCCATTTCAAAGCTGAAGAGCCAGCACTGTCCAAAGACGTCTCTGTGGCTGGCATGATTAAACTGCAAAGGCGCATGGAACGCTGTAACCTTCCCACCAAACGTGGTCCCTATTTTTCTACTTGTATACTTATGTGCTTTCAACTGCTAGGTTGGCAGAAGCTGGGACAAGTAACAGGAGCTCACTCTGTTACGTGGCACTAAGGATTCGAACTGCCAAACTGCCGACCTTTCTGATCGAAAAGCTCAGCATCTTAGCCACTGAGCCACCACGTCCCAACTTTACATTATTTTATTTTACATTCAAAGGAATTAGGCAATCTATGATATAACATTACTTAGCAAGGGTATGAGCAAACTGAAAAGAAAGAATTCTGCATATATATCCCTAATATTTTATTATTACATCTCTCTCAGACAGGATTAGTATAAATACAGATTTTTTTGAGATCCTATTGTATTGCTACATCTGTGAAAACTTCCAAATTCGGTGGATAAATAACTTTGATGTTATGTAACATATCTGACTGTTGCTGGCTGATACAGATCCAAACTAGCTTCTTAGATCTCTGGGTGGATCTACACAACTATTTAAAATTTAACTAAAGGTGACAGCTTTGTAAAGACTTGGAGGCAGCATAACAAGGTTCATGAAACAGAAGTGGGGATATTTTAGCTGCTTCTTATAGCCTGCATTGACTTGCTTTCGATTGAATCTATGTCTTCATGCATCAAAGGGACTCTTCAAAATCACCCTTTTAACCCTTCATAAAGTGATTGGTGATTTTGAAGAGTCCCTCTCCATTCTTGCATTTTAGCATATTAAAAAGCAAACAAAAAAGGAAATGTTTGCAAACTAATTTTTGCAACTATGTGAAAAAGAATTTAAAAATAAAAATTTAAAAAAATTTACACGCCGAACCGGCAGCAATGCAGGTAACAATCCACCTCTGCTTAGGACACCTGCATTATGGTTTGACATAAATTGCATTCATTTTTTTCTTAAAATAGAAGGAACTGTTTCTAGCATTCTTATGCATTGGATACAAGGTCCTTATACCTTAGTTTTGAAGTACATAAAGGAAAAGGGGATTGTTGTCTTGCTATTATCAGTCTTGTTTTACAGTCTCAAAGCAGGAGACTGTGAATTTTAGTCCCACCATTAGGATGAAAGCTGGCTGGATGACTTTAGGCCACTGTCTCTCTCAGCCCAATTTAACTCACCATATTTTTGTAAGGAAAATAGGAGGAGGTAGGAGTATTATATATGTTTTCTGTCTTGAATTGTATATGGAGTAAAAAGAAGGTGGGATGAAAAAAAATAGATAAATAAATGAACAAATAACATCATGCATTTAATGGGATTTGTTTTTGTTTTTGGTAAAAAGAATATTTTTGCAAATTATTTGCCCTAGATCTCAGCTAGGAATTTCATAATAAGCTTAGGGAAATAATGTACCAACAATTCAAACCAAGGATTGGTAATAACTCATCAATGAAGGCAAATATACATGTCCCAGGAAAGGGAACTTAAAAGGGAACTGTTTAAAGTAGACAGAACTGAACTGGAAAGAGAGATTATTGACAAGTTTAATAAAGAACTATTAGAACAAACATGGCATTTAGCCTAAGTATCATTCATTGGTATGTATAACAAGGAAAGTGGGTAGTTTCTCAAAGATGGAGCATCTGTTCTCTTCACCAACTATTATCCATCCACAGACATTCAGTGAAACAAACTGAATATAAACCTATTATTAACCTTTATAAGGTTGATGCTATTTTGTGACTTCATTTCAAAAGAATCTCAGAAGCATGTATATGTATCTGTTGCACGTGTATGTGTGTATGTTTGTGCATGGGTGTATGAGAGAATCCTATAGCTGAAAATGTCTTTTGATCCAACTGCTAGATATAGAGGCTATTTATAGATAAGTATGGTCAGGATGTTCTGTAAAGACAATATCAAGGACCAGTATAAAACGTTCATAGATTCTCAATATCTCTTAAGACAGTTTGCAATGTGAAGCCATTGCAAATTATTTTCCAGACAAGTAACGAAGGGAAAAAACATAAATACTTCTTTCTTATTTTTACCTACTGGCAAAAGTTTAACGTTATTTTCAAAAGAAGTTATCCAAAAAGAAGACTGATGTTACCACTTGCAATTTGTGCCTGTGTTGTATGAGTGAAACAAAAGGGAGCCAAACTACGTACAATTATTCTTTATACTTTAAGACATGATATCAGGCTTCATCATCAATATTAGAGGTTCTTAAGTCTAGGTTATACCATTTCAAATCACTGCCTTTCTAGTCATTCTAAAGTCATAGCCCAGAATCACTCAGGACATTTTAATAGCTAACAAACAAACAAACAAAATAACTAGCAAAAAAATAAAGTTAGTGATATAATCATGTGGGTAACACTAAAATAGTATTTATTTGTGCTAATATATAAAAGGACGTAGAATTGAACTGGCTAATTTGATATATTTAAGGAAGGATACATGTATTTAAAGGAAAAAAGGCTGAAATATCTGTAAAAAACCTCCAGCTTTTAATGTTTTATTATTAAATCAGTCATTGTTTTTGGCTAATAAAATGGAAAATGCTTTATGGATTTATAACAAAGCAAACTAGGGTTGCGTGAAAAATAACTTTCAGCGATTGAGTACAGGTGGAGACTTGTTTAAACTCCAAAGACATAAAGTCTTAGTATGTATGACTGAAAAAGGTAACATAGCACAATAAAAAAATCTTCCTTTCTTCAGTCATCAATCCACTGGGTATTCCATGTCAAATATACGCTACAACAATTTACAGTAAAAGTACACAGTGGAAGTGCCAATGTTAACACTCCTTAGGATTGGAGAGGGTCCAGATTTTTCTTGCCAATATTTAAGGCACACTGAAATGTCTTTTCCATTGGAAGTGTCAGCTACAACATGCTTTGCTATATTTGGCAACACGGGTATGCCAAGCATAAAGTCCAGTGCGCCTGATGTACATTTTTATTTCAACCATGATGAATTGTGCTTCATTTGTTTAAGCGCACATGGCAGTTTTAGTGTTCCTACTATAAATTTTGGCTAACTTCTATTGACATGCTGTATTAAACTTAAAAAAACAAATTACACTTCAGCCATTTTAATTGACTAAATGTGTCAGAAACACAATAAGTATAACATTAAAGGTCAAGACCTCAGACTGTACTATAATGGGTGTTATGGCAAGTGTCCAAGTTTTCTTCTTCTTCTTCTCCCTTTCTTTTTCTTTGGTACATTTCATTTTTCACAAATGTTTGGCACAAGGCAGGCATTTAACATTCTTGGGTGCTTCACATTTGATGAAAGAATTCTTTTGTCATCTGTGACCAGATTATTTGAAATTTTCTGTTTTTAAATGTCGGTTGCTTATGGTCATCTATAAACACACTCTATGAAATGATATACTCATTTGAAAAGAGGAAATAATGATTTATGCCATGTAATGCAATTGAAAACTGGAAAAAAAAAACATGCTGAGATGACACAATTCCTTTATTAAATAGGTGAGATATTTAATGGTTCTGGCCAAAACAATATTGGCTATAAATCATTCCCAGAGATTTTTACTAGAATCTGTCAATGTTGATTCATGCCTTTTATATTAAGTGCCTGATGCACATATCTTCTCAGTTTTTAAATCTAATTTGTTTGGAGTGATATTTCTTAACTTGGTATCCTATAGATAGGCCAAGACACCAGATTTTCAAAACAGGAAACAGAAATCACCTTATTGGTGAGAAAGGACAGCATATAAATGTAAAAATGAATAAATAAATAAATAATTGAAGCACAACAACGGTGGTAAAAGAAAGCAAAACTAGTAATAGACATCTTGGATGAAATCCCAAAGCATCTGGAGAACCACTTAAACACCATTGACATTGATCAAATCAGTCAATTGCAAAAGGCAGTTTTATTTGGAAATGATGATACCTTTCACATAATCAAACAACAACATTTGCCTATCCCAAGTCCTTGGGAAGAACTTGATGGAGGGACAAAAATATCAAATCCCGAGTATATATCTGACTCTCTAACAAACTATAATAAATCCCCAGTGAATAAATAAATAAAATCTTCCCAATGAGCAGTACCTTGATGTTATTGTGGGACTTATGTGCTGTGAGGAAGAGGAGAGCTATGCCAAATAGCAATAGCAATAGCACTTCGACTTACAGTATATACCACTTTACAGTGCTTTATAGCCTTCTCTAAGAGGTTTACAGAGTCAGCATATTGCCCCCAATAATCTGGGTCCTCATTTTACCAATCTTGGAAGGATGGAAGGCTGAGTCAACCTTGAGCCTGGTGAGATTCGAACAGTCAAATTGCAGGCAGCCAGCAGTCAAGCGAAGTAGCCTGCAGTACTGGATTCTAACCATTGCACTACCATAACCCTAAACTTTTTTGATTTCACTTTTTTCCATACTAAAAATAAAACATTCCTCACATAGTGTCTTTGAAAGTACATATGTACTGTATTCTTTCCATACCACAGAAAGGAATGCCACCCTAACTGAAGTTCATGGCTCTCCAGTAATAATAATCATCTACACCTCAAATTTATCCATTCTTTCACCCATGCAAGTACAGATTCCTGGTAATACAACTCCCAATCCTGTAAACCCCTCCCCCCCCGCAATTACATTTAGGCTCCTTTAACATTTCCAGTCTTATTCTTGCCTTTTTCCCTTGCCAAATATATTTCAAAATTATTTTATTCAGGACCTCGAAATATTTTTCTCTAGTTTTATCGGTATTATTTGGAATAAGAAAAGTAATTTAAGGCAATATATTCATAGCTGTTCTTATCATTGAGAGTTTCTTCCATTTCTCCAAATATAGTTTAATTTGTTGCATTACCTCTATATAGTTATCTTTAATTGTTGCACATCTTGCCGTTAAGTAAATTCCTAAATATTTTGCTTTCTTTACTAACTGACGATCTAGCTTCTTTGTGAATTTGTTTTTCTGATTGTCTGTAAGATTTTAAACAAATATTTTAGTTTTTTTCTTTATTTGTTTTCAATCCTGTAACTTCTTCATACGGCTCTATTTTTCCTATTAGTCTGGGCTGGTTTCTAATGGTTCTTCTAATATAAAAACCAGTTCATCGGCAACTGCTTATAATTTATACTTTTGTTTTTTTAATTTCCATTCCTTTTATTTATGGACCCTGTTTAATATTTCTAATTAACACTTGTCAATGTAAAAAACAATGGGGACAATGGACATCCTTGTCTTGTGTCTTTTTTAAGTTCAGAAAACCTATTTCCAATCTAATATTGAGCTACAGGTTTCTAGGACAAATATATGCCTTTCTTCCATACTGACATACAATTACATGTAGGATCAGGGAAGTTAGGAATCTATCAGTAAAAATTTGTAAGCCAAAGTCCAGTCACCAGACTTGAACTTATTCTGTGTTTGGCCCCTGAAATTTTAATGAAATTGACTGATTTCTGTGAGTTTGAAGACTTTTTCCCTTCCAAGAAGCCATCTTTTTTAAGATTTGTTTTTGTTCCTCTGCTTCTAATTAATTATTGGCTGATCATTTGTAGCTTAGTTTTATGTAATTGCTTTTCTATGTGGCAGATTCACCAGATAATTCCTTAAGGGTCTATGGAAATAATTTAATCTCTCTCTTCAGTGTAGACAATTAAATAAATAAAGAGGATGTGGAAAGGAAGAAACCAATCTCCTGGGAATATCTCTTATGTTAAGACAGGAAATCATGTACTTTACTCCAATTTCCTTATCAAAACTTTCTATGTATATCTCTTCTCTAATGCAGCTATCATTCTATTGGATGATAAAGAATGAAGTGCTTCTTTATATAGTACAATGGGATTTCCTCTCCTCTCAAAGTATAAACATATTATGTAACGTTCTAATAAAGATTAGAAATCAGGGCTTCAGTATTCACAACTGATTGGATCACATCATATATTTATGTTCTTGCACAAAACCATTGACCACCCATTCTTTTCTGCTGCTTTAATGATATAAGTGCACGAAATATGAATTTTGAAGGTGCCAATGTCTCCCGTTACATATCAAATGGCTCTCAACTTACAAACCTCAAGCCTTATACTTAATGCCTAGTAGCTTTCTATTAGTGTGATGGTATTAAATGAAATCATAGTTAATTGTATTTTAAATGACTGGATCTTGCATGTTGGAATTAAAATGGATTTGAATGAAAACATCAGACATTTCTATCCTTTGTAATATGAACTGTTAATGTTCAACCAAATTAAATCACTTAGGATTTAAATATAATATCTAATTGCTGGGTAATGGGCTTTATGCATTATTTTCTCTCCAAAGTATGGAGAAAATTCCGTAATTATCTGGTTTTGGCTACATATTTTATCACAGTATATGCCTTTGCATGGTGCTGATACTTTTCTCCCTAAGAGTCATATCTATTTTACTATTTATCAGTTGCTTTGCCACATAAACAGTAGTAGGATGAGTTTGAAAAAAAATGTGTCACTGTGAAAGCGTAGGGATCAAGTGAATTATGTATTAAAACATGAAAATTTCTCAACAAGCATTTTTAAGAAGTTTCTTTATATAGAAAGCAACCTCATAGAGGAATTTCCATGTGTTACCAAGAATGTCAAAATGCAATCAGCTATGTTTTCTTTTTCTTTGACCTTTTCCTAAGAGACTCATTCTTATGAGTTAATTTGTATTTTGTGAAAGTCCATAAATTCTGATCATATTTTAGAATATTAACCATTTTCTGTTTTAATTCAGAAGAACCACTTGCATTATCTAACTTTATTGGCAAATTTAGAAGTGCTATGCAATGATACAATGACTGGATTGGAGTACCTGTAATCCATTAACCAAGTTCTACATGCTTTTGATAAAGCACATGATAGTGCTTAGTAATAAAGAACCTAACATTTAGGCTGTAGTCACTATTGCACATAATTCAACCTCATTTTAATTTAATATATTTGGGAAGCCAGCATATGGGCTGCTTCAACTCACTGTGTTGTTTGAATCCAGAAAATTGGATTGAATAAATGATATTTTATAAAACCATGAATAAATACAATTTTAACACAGCAAGTATCACCCTACAATAAGGGCATTTGTTGGAAGAAACCATTGCAGCTATGAGACAACTGAGTCTGTTTATTTATAAAAATGTAAGGGAGGAGACTATGAAGACAGGGAACATCTCAAACAGGTTTATGCAAATGGTAAAACAAAGCTTTATATATAGAAGATCACACATTTAAAGTTTGGTATCTCCATCTAAAGGATCTCATATAGCAGATACTATGGCAAAATGTCTTTTTTATTTTTTTGGAAAATACTCATATTTAGCAGATGTGGAAAGTGTATGGTTTTCCATATGTTGTTTAATTCTATTTACCATTACCGCAGCGAGCATGACATATGAGCTGATATTTTAGGAATTGGATTCTAACAACATCTGGAATGTCATGTGTTCTTCCAGTGAGATATTATATCCAGTATTGATAGATCTTTCTATGCAGAATTTAGAGTTTGCAGATAATCAATAAATCATTGTTTTAGTTTTTGCAGAGATATACAATATTTCTGTTACATACAGCACATGTAGTAGTAACATTTGGTAAATGATTTCAGCATTCAGCAGTAGGTTTGCGTTATGCTGAATCAGGGTACTGGCATTTTGTGCAGTACTTTTAACATTCTGCACCTCTTTTGTAGGAAATAAAAGGATTTTCTGAAGATCGGGGAGGCAGTAAAAGAAAGGTCACCTTGAGTCACTAGATGGTAGTAGGAGTTGTTTTTCCTTCTTTCTTCTTTCACTGTAAACAAACAAGAAATCTTCTACATCTTGTTCACCATAACATCAGATAATTGATGTGAGAAAGAAGCAGCAGAAGAAATATGAATGAGAATTGAGATGATCTATTTGAATCGAAATTGTATTTTCCTTTTTTATTTGATCCACACATTCATTAACTTTGAAGAGAACTTGAAAAGGAACAAATGGAAAAAGAACATCAATGCATTTATGTTAACTGTTGTGCACCAGCGATATCCATTTTATCTAAAACAGAAAGGAAATTTGCCACTAGGTTTTAGAAAACATAGAGAGATTTTTTTTCTCCTTTTCAAAAGCTAGCAGTTTAATGGAAATAGGACAAGAATAAAATATATATTCAAGGTTTCTTCAGTTGAGAGATCTTATTTTCAAACAGAAATGATTTCTGTAAGAATATCTGTTCATAGTATGGAGACTTGTTAAGGATACGGAAGCATGTGATCCAAAGTGTATTTACTTCTGGCAGCACTAAAACACGAATGGGATTTCATTAGATTCAAATATTACTAATTGATAAACTAAGTCACAGATAAAATTGTTAGCACTCACAGCAACATAATTTTAGTGGTTTAAGCTCAATAGAGCCAAATACTAGGGATGGAGTTGAGTAATGGTGATAAGTTAAAACCAGCATTTTCTAATCAGAGTGGGAGGGAAGAGATTTCTTTTCTTCTAACTCTTTTTCTCTCCATTGGGTTATGTCAAAGATTAGCTGTTATTTCAGGAACATTGTACAAAGTTTTCCAAAGGATTTTCTTTGTAAATGATTGCCATATGTTTGTTCCATTTAAACAGGCGGGATATATAAATTTGATTGATGGCATTGGTTCAAGTTATGTTGTGAATCACTTTTTTATTAGGAAGACTTTATTCATGTTACTTATTGAGTGCCTAGCAAAATGCAACATTGATTTTCATTTCACATTTTTGAGTAAAAACAATTGCAGAATAAAACCATAAAACTGATCAAGAACATGCACGGTATACATTTCTTTTCTTTTCTTTTCATATACTTAGCACTTTTAAGGCCTTCTGCTTCCTTTCTGACACATTTCTTAATCTGTATTCCTAAGAAGAAGTAATTGTTTCATTTAAATATAACGAAAGTATTGCAATATATATTCTTTGTGTGGCGTCTTTAAAAGTTCAGAAAGTGTAGCTGGCCAAGAAAGTATCAGAATAAGTGGCAAATACAACAATTGTAGGTTCCAAATTACCTGCTGCCTTTTGAAACAACTCCAGTTCACTTCATGATACTCACAACATTATAAAGCTTTAGATGGCTTATGACCAACAAACGTACAAGAGTTTCTATTACTGTACAGCCATCAGGGGAATATATAACCACAACCAGTGATAAAAAAGAATTGTCATAGGAATTTAAGTAATTTTTCTCTTAACCCTTAAGTGGAAGTTCAAAACATATACATATATATATATATGTGTGTGTGTGTGTGTGTGTGTGTGTGTGTTGTGTTTGTGCTGATAAATAAATAAAGGGAGACTAGTATAGATCTATTTCAAGCTATTTAGCTCTCATCAGCTAGCCATACCCTTACTGGGAATAGAACCAGGGCTGTATTGCATACCAGGGGTTGTAACACACATACATACATACATACATACATACATACATACATACATACATACATATAAAATAGTTTTTGATCAGTACAAAACAAAAGTACGGCAGATTGAAAGGATAGTAAAGACATTTCTATGTCACCATATGATACATGCGAAATGAAACTCTGGGCCTCATTAGTTTATCAATGAGTGAAGTCTCTAAAGATCACCTCATGGATTCTATAAACCGCAGCACAAATTTGGCTAAGTAACAGTTGACTCCAGATCTTCCAAAAGAAAAGAAATATAAAACAATTCATTTATAACTGGTCTGTTAGTCACAAATAGTATAAATGGTATGAATGGCTCAGTAAAATAGTTCAGTTTCTTTTTTCCCTTTACCACAAAATCATATCTGATCTTCCACAAGCATATCTTTCCTCTAATATTACTGATAAAAACAATAAAGAGACAATGTAGGGAGGGCTCTACGCTGCTTGAGATTGGTTAAATTAGGGGTGTCCAAACTTGAGAACTTTGAGACTTGTGGACTTCAACTCCCAGAATTCCCCAGCCAGCTGGCTGGGGAATTCTGGGAGTTGAAGTCCACAAGTCTTAAAGTTCTCAAGTTTGGACACCCCTGGGTTAAATGGTTAATATATCTGGCCAGTTGGGCATTCTTAAAAGTCAACCATATAATATCTCTGATTTTGGCCAAATTAAATTGATACCATATTTGAAAATACTTTGATGCTTTGTCTACATTTCTCAGACCACTCTCGGAACCCAGAGGTGATACGATATGAGGTGAAAATCCACAAAAAGCTAGTAGAAATATTATATTGCTATGCTAGTTAGATTGATAATAATCTAAACAGTCAGAGGTACTAAGCTCACTAGAGAAAAAGTTTAGTTTAAGCTAATACTGGTTCAATATAAGCCATGCTTTGCCTGCAATCCAGATCAGCTTCTAATTGTAGGGCTGCATTATGCACATTGGAAACTACAAAATTGCTGGAGGAATTTAATTTTTAATTAAATTTATTTTTTAAAGACTGCTTTATTATTGTTCTAGACAGCTTAACAAAATGAAGAAGAGTTTTAAAATAAATGCTTGATCTGAAGAGGCCCAGTGCTATTGCATCTTCTTTCAAATAGTAGAGAATAACTATACTTCCAGAAAGCACATCAATTTTAACAGCATCTGTTCAGGTATAGTCTGAAATGTAACACGAGAAAGTACATATTGTCTGTACTGTTTGTGGTTGTTGCAAAGAGGCAAATTGCTGGGAGGCAGAGGCAGATATTTTTCCCTTGTTTTCCTCCCCAAAAGCTAGGTGCGTCTTCGGAGCATCTTATACTCCAAAAAATATGGGTATTTGAATTATTCATAAAGGCAGAAATCCACAACATCATTACAAAAAGAAAGAGTAAGAAATTTGGAGCACAAGAACTCTTGGTCAGAATAGTTTCACTGATTACTTATGATGTATTTGTTTTTACATATTATTTATTTAGTAGTCATGGAAATTTGAGATGCAAGTGTTGGGGATCTTTGAAAGAAAATAAATATTTCCTTTAGCTTAGATATAGAAATATATAAAGGGAAGTGTTACTGGTGGAAATTTGTGAACAGTAAAGTTATTCTATTATTATAAGAAACTACAGCATAATGATATTTTACAAGTTTATTCTCTAAAAATGAAGTTATAAAAACGATTTCTGGTACATAAGAAATTTCAGCATGTATAGGTCTTAAAGACAATAGTTTTGAGATAAATACCTTAAAGAACAGTGGTGTCCAACTTTTCTGGCTCCACAGACTGGCAGTAGCGAGGGCAGTGATGGGGCGGAGGTGGTTTTGGGCATGCAACCTAGCTCCTGCACATGTGCAAATGAAGCTTTGCACACTCACCAATTGCTTGCATGGCCTGGTCCCAATGGGCCACGGACCGGTACTGGTCTTCGGACAGGGGATAAGGATCTCTGCTGTAGAATTCACAAAGTGAAATTAGTAAAGGAACAGCCAAAATCCATGAAAGTATAGTTTAATATAAAGTTTTATGAATAATGTGGATGGATGACAATAATAATAAGGTAAATTAAGCTGAATATACGAAGGCTTTTTATGATTCTGTAATGTAATGTGGGAAGTTGGTAAGTTATATCTATATTCACAGCTGAGTAGATTTCAACCTATCCACTCCTTTTCCATCAGTTTCACTGTTATAACTGACACATTTTTACAGCATATTAGCGTATACAATGGTTTACAATCTTGTATCCTAACTACCAAATATACCTGTTTCAAGTAAATGTGACACATCCAGCCCATGGGATGCCAGTTTGACACCCGTGCGATAAAGGAACCAATGGATTGGCATATAGAAGCTTTGATTATATCTATAATTTGCAGAATGATGGACAATGTAAGCAGTTGGTCAATGTATTTCCTGTTTGAAAGTTTCAACAAGGAACTCTACAATCATTTGCTTGGAAGTAAAAAATTAACCTGAAATGAGAGCCAGAAAAAAAAATCAATATCTGCCTAGGCATTCCAAGATCTCATTTCTTTTACAGAAATGTATTGTCTTTTTCCCTCATACAATAGAATCTTGGCAAATGGGTTGAGGTGCCATCTGAATTTTGCTGAGGAATATTGGGAAGAAATAAATTGGGTTTAAGTAAAGTTGAATATGCCGTAAAATAATAAAAAAGTGACCAATCAGATAACCTGAAGTCAGGAGCTTATTAAAAATCTCCCCCCAAAACAGATTACTTTCTTTATGGTTTTATTACTAAAGTGTGATGTAAGGCATGGTGGCTCTGTGGATTAATTATGCTGGAGAAGGCCTGTGCTCCAGAAGTTTGAATCCTAGCATTATGTGGTGGGATGAGTTCCCATCACTTGCCTCAGCTTCTATATATCTAGCAGTTTGAAAGCATGTTATATGCGAGTAGATAAATAGGTATCAGTGGGTACTGGACTTTCCCAGATGTGACATCTATTTGCAAGGCAACTTTGGTGGATGGAGAAGGTCCTGGGTGATGCTGCAGGAGGCCATTTGTCTTTCTTCCTGATGCAGACCTAGCTTGCGTGGTGCATCTTGGAAAGTGTGCAAACATGAATGGGATAGCAGTCTTAGGCAGCCCAACTATTACTCTGAATTAGCATTGTAGTCTCTTAGCTAAAGTAACATCACTATACACTAAATAAATAATAAACAAAGAAACAAGTAACAAACAAATAAATAAATTGCGCTAAAAGACGCTAAATATAACACAAAGGAAACTTAATTGCTGAAATTATATTATGAGTTGTTAGTCAATCATTTGTATTTCCTACTGTTAAATGCAAATAAACTGTTAGTGATGTAGTTAAACTAATTACATCAAGACTGGTGGTATATTATTTGTACTAATTGTTTTTAATTTGTTGGATATTTGTGCTATTGGAATTGTGATCAAGGCAATTAATTGGCAATTGGAACTTCATATGTTACCAAGTATTAATATTGTGGTATCAAAGGAGCTGTCCTTAGTCAATCCTCCTTCCCTCTCTTTCTCTCTCCCTGCCTCTCTGCATGGTAGTAGGCAAAGAAAGGAAGAAGAGGAAGAACCAATAGAGGAAAATATTTGTAGCTCAGGGTTGAAATAGGTGCTCTCTATGCTTGGTTGTTTTCTTGCAGATGTTTCATTACCCAAATTAAAGCAAGATATTTAGTTTCTTTTGCAGCTATAGTTGAAATGGCCATAAGATGCACAAATTTCAGTTTTAATTTCGAATAGCTAGTGAATTAGTAATAAGCACATGTTTTTCTAGGTTAGGATGTAAGGTTTAGGTTAGGTGTTTCCATTCCCTTATTGCCCTGGAGTTGTTAACAGGCCAAATTAGCCTGTGAAGCTGGTCACCTCAAAAAAACACATTTCAAGGTATTTGCATCGTGACCATATATCTAACAGACATCAATATCATATTTTTGAAGATGGTGATATAAAACTGATGAAATTTAAAAATCAAGTCTAAAAATTCTGGTGCACATTTGAACAAATGTATCTTCTTTGATATTTGTTATATATCAACTCACCAAAGGTAAGCAATGCATGCGAGACTTTAAAGGGACAGACTGCGGATAGTGGCTTCCTTTTGAGCAGCTCTGCTCTGAAGGGAGGGAGAAAAGTTCAGGTTGACTTTGCCACAGCATTCAACATGACTGCTTCTGTCCTCCTTCTCAGAGTCATACATTCAGAGCAAACATGAGAAGGAGGTAAGAAGCAGCCAGCCAAACTTTTCTGTCGGTTCTGAGGGGATGGCTTGGTGGGCTGCTGTGAGTGATGTAAAGTTGGCCACACCTACTCAGTCACATGACCACCACCCCACCAAGCACGCCCACATAACCGGTAGGGAAAAAATTGAATTTTACCACTGGGTGGACTGTAGTATATAATAATGTTGTTCTTTTTTCCCTTTTATATTGACCCATATCCATTCTAGAAGATTTTTATCCTTGGTGTTTTGCATGTCTGTAGAGATGTAATGATCTTTTATATATAATGCAACTCCACCTCATCTTTTGTTAAGTCTGTTTCTTTTGAACAGTTTATATCCTTCCATCAGTGCATTCCAGTCATGTGTTTCATCCCACCAAATTTCAGTAATGGCAACTGTATCATATCTGCATTCATGTACTAGTACTTCAAAGTCAGTCTGTTCCCTAAACTTTGAGCATTAATGTACAGGCAATTAAGTCCTTTCTGGGTCTGGGTATGTTTCTGATATCTCCTATTTTGTAACTGGGTTTTCCATCCTTCCCATCACTCTCCACCTCATCATGCTTTTCTTTTTTTCTTTTTTTCTCCTATCACCAATATTCACCTTTGTTTCCTTAGGAAAGTCTGGGATACTTCTCTTCCTGTCACAAGAATGCTGGGTTGTGCCTCTTTTTAAGAAACTATTGATGCCTGTTTTTTTTATAGGTGTCTACACATTTTCTTCCAGGGTGTGAAAGTGATTGTTCAATTCCAGAGGGGATTCGTTGGAGTGGGTTAGGGTAAATAGTAGGGGCTTTGCTCTTGATTTTGTTTTCTTCTAAAAGTGACATGTTTCCATTGGTCTTCCTTTTTATGTTCCTTTAATGCCATTTTTATGGAAGCTGTTTGTTCCCTATTTTGTTCAATTTGGGTGTATTAGTTTTCTTCTTTTGTGTTGATGATCTCAAGGCAAATGAATTGTCCACATGAATGTAATCAATAATTTATTTGGCTACATTAGATAAATTGAGCTATAACATCTCTGCATTTTAGGCTGCCAAGTTGCACTGCTTTTTTTCTCCAATAGTTACATTTGTTCTCTCATTCCACCCAACTTTCTTGTTTACAATGAAAATAGATTCTCAGTAAACTTAGTTGAAGGGTATCTTCGCAATTACATATAACCATGGCACAAAAATGTGTTTAGGAATTGCTTTTATTTAATTTAATGGTCAAAACAGATAAACCAAAGATGTAATAGATAACCATGATACATTCATTGAAATAAACTTAGAAAGTATTGACAAATTCACTAAGGCTGCTGAAAGTATCTGATAATAATGGCAATTGCAACAAGTTTAGTGTCTCTTTTAGAGATAAGGTATCTTGCACGGTGACTTGTCAGCTAAGAGAAAGAAAATGTTCTCCTTGGAGCTGGCATGAGAATAAGATAAGAAGAGCATCATTAAGTTAGCTCACCATGTTAAGGATGGTGTGGAAGCACATGAGAAACCATTTTTTCCAGCAAATGGGCAAAGTCTCTCTTACACAAGGAAGTTACTTGATTTTTCCTTCTAAAAGTTGGTCTGTGTGGGAGGAAAGAAACAAATGGAAAAACATTGTAGGGGCAAGGATAAAAGCTGTTCTATAGAATTGGTAAGAGATGTTTGTTAGATACTTGAAATGGGAGAACATTGTTCCAGACATGCTGGGTTTTTATTTAGCTGATAACATTGTTAAGGTTTCTGTTTCAGCTGACACCAGGCTACCTCATACACAATGTATACAGTCCTTAATGGATGGAATTTAACTCACTTTGGGAAAATTACCTATTGAGTGGAGATTTTTAAATTGCCTGAATAATGACCCAACTTGCTGTAGAGATTATGCCAATGTGACTGCAGACTAAATAGCCAGTCAGCTTCTTCAGAACAGCAATTCTTGAGCTCCAGTCCTTTAATATTTACAGCAATGATCAGCCGCCCCTGAAGGTACTAACAATTATATATATGCTGATGATCCAAGCAATAGCTGTACAGAGCGTAACATTTGAGGAGGTTGAACAATGTTTAACTGAAGCCCTGCATCAATACTATTGTGATAATCAGTTAAGACCAATCCAGATAAAACTCTGGTATGTGTCTTCCATCCTCGCAATATTCAGGCTGCTAGGAAGCTGCATATTACATTGAAAGAGACATTACTGGAGCATTGCTACAACCCTAAATGTTCAGGGGTGTGGTTCAGTGGCTAAGACACTGAGATTGCCAATCAGAAAGGTCGGCAGTTCGGAGGTTCAAATCCCTAGTGCTGGTAACAGAATGAGCTCCTGTTACTTGCCCCAGTTTCTGCCAATCTAGCAGTTCAAAAGCATGTAAAAATGCAGTGTTCTGTGTGCCTTCAGCATTTAGTCATGGCGGCCACATGACCATGGACATGTTTTCGGACAGTGCTGGCTCTTCGGCTTTGAAATGGAGCCCCCTAGAATCGGGAATGACTAGCACATATGTGCGAGGGGAACCTTTACCTTCACCTTATAGATAGGGCAAAATGGGTGCCAAATCAAGGATCCTTAAAACAATAGCTTTAGCTCTTTGTTATTCGTCAGACAAATACACCTGCCCAGTTTGGTATAAGTAGATATTGCTCTAAATAAAGCTAGCAGAATTATTACCAGATGCCTTAAAACTACCCCTCGAAAGATCTACCACCTAGGCAGCATTGCCCGACTAACTGTTTGCAGAGAAGCAGCAACATACAGAGAGAGTTTTAAATCATCTGTATCTAGACAATTGCCTACAACCAGCTCATTGGGGATTAAAATTAAAGAAAAGCTTCCTTAGGTCAATGGAAGATTTTGAAGAATTTAAAAGCAGAATGGACCTATGGAAAGCTACAAAGAACAATACTGGATGAACCAATGGAGAAACTGGCACCTGGGTCATCCAAACTGGGTCTGGTGAAAGCTGGGAAGTATGGAAATCATTAAATAGACTGCACAGATACAAGATCCAGAGACACTCTGAACAAATGGGGCAGTGGTGGGTTTCAATTTTTTTTGGAACCTACTCTGTGGGTGTGGCCTGCTTTATGGGAGTGGCTTGCTGGCCATGTGACTGGGTGGGAGTGGCTTGCCGGCCATGTGACCGGGTGGGAGTGGCTTGCCGGCCATGTGACCAGGTGAGAGTGGCTTGCCAGCCATGTGACCGGTTGGGAGTGACTTGCCAGCCATGTGACCGAGTGGGAGTAGCTTGCCGGCCATGTGACCAAGTGGGAGTAGCTTGCCGGCCATGTGACCAGGTAGGAGTGGTTTGCTGGTCATGTAACCCGGTGGGAGTGGCCAAGACGATGTCACTGAATTCTTTGCCCCAATGGATGATCTACAAAAAGAAGATATAAAAAAGGAAAATTATTATTTTGTGCACTTACGACTTAAATAAGATTAAAATAAGTACACAAAACAATAAAAGAGCTACTTACAGAAGGTAAGTAGCTACTACTTACTACTTGTATTTCAAAGGGAATACAATACATATTTAATTTTACACATGTTAGCAGCTGCTGGAATGCACAACAGTGGAACAACAGTGGAAAAACAAAGATATGAAAATGAATAAATATTAGAATGTGCAGGAATGAATAAATTGACAATTAAAATAAAGAAGGCTTCGAATATTTTTTCATGTGGGATTTGTTTTATCAATTGCTAACTAACAGAAACAGCAATTAGAAATCTAAAAGTATGAAAGAAAACACCAATTATGTAAGGAAAGGTCACTAAAATGTATAAGTAAATATTATTAGAACTTGATCATTATTAATGTGTAGATAACTGTGACAGTGCCAGGAAAAAATCAAAAATCAGCAATTTCCCACCAAAAGACTGCAGATGAAACCAGTTTTTTTCCCTAACCCAGAAGGACAGGAAAGACAAAGCAGTGGAATAAAAACCATCAAGGCATTGTGGGAAATTATAAAGGACAGTGCCAGGAAGCTCACAGAACCAGCAACCACCTCACAATTACCTGAACAACCAGGTATCACACAGAAACACACAAAATCTGGCAAAGCTTCCTTGCACCAACCTGGCCTGCCCATAGAAAAGAAGCCATTTTGAGACACATAAACCATGCACCAACCTGTACACTTAAAAGCAATGCATTGCATCACAAATAAAACATTTGCAAAAAGGAATGACATTTCTTGTAATAAACATTCTATAAACAATAAATAAATAAAAATTCCCTAAAAATAATTTAAAAAAAAGATATTCTACACATAATAAATTAAAATAAAACCATCAAAATATTATATACATAATAAATTAAAATAAAACCATTAAAATATTCTATACACAATAAATTAAAATAAAACCATTAAAATATTCTATACACAATAAATAAAATTTGAGATTGTGGAGATGTAATTCTAAGGCTGGTCATTGTGGAAGGTCCTGATGAGGAGATCGTGATGACCACGACGCAGGAGGCATATAAATTTAATAAATGAAGAAATAAATGTCCTGTGGTCTTGATGGCTTGCTTGCAGATATTTTATTGTCATTGGTGTGATATACCTAGCTGGGTCATGAAATGTCTGCAAGAAAACCACCAAGCTCAGGGAACACCAAGGACCCACTGTCATCTCCCTCCTCCCCCCCCCACCCCTCTTCCTCCTCTCAATATATCCCACTCTTTCTAGCACTGATGATGCTACCTAGTTTGGTAATGAAATGTCTGTAAGAAAACCACCAAGCTCAGAAAGCAGCAAGGATCCCACTTTCCCCCACCTCCTCTTTCTCCCTCTCTTTCTCCTTTTTGTCCTTTCTCCTCCTCCCCCCCCCCCCACTCCCTTCTAGCACTGATGATGTTACCTAGGTTAGGGTTACTGGGCAATGTGTGTGTGTGTGAGGCTGGAGTTACGCCCCCCGCACCCTCCCTCCTGGGGGTCAAAGTGCCTCAAAGGGACAAGCAGGCTGCCATAGCTCCACTGAGAAGACATTTCTGAGAAGAAAAACTTCTCCGGTTGGGCTGCACTGGAGCTGGTGGAGCGCTGGCAACAGCCTGCCTGTCCCTTTCAGGAACTCTACTGAGAAGACATTTCTGAGAAGAGAAACTTCTCAGGCTGCGGCTGTGCAATTGGAGCAATCACGTGGTTCACCTCACTGACTGTCTCCCTGGCGACTGTTTGTTAGAGGACATCCTTCCTGAAAAGACTGTACATTGTTGGGTGAAAACAGAGGTCCCTTCTGTTACCTGTAGTGTAGTCCTCAGCTTACAACCACAATCAAGTCCAATATTGTTTTATTTCTTCTGCAGTTTGTATTATTTAACAGGATGAAGAGGCAACAGAGTATACAGAGGACTACTTCCTCTGTAAGTAGCTGTCTTTATTGTTTTGTGTGTTGGTTTCATCCCAATGCAGTGCATGCAATGGAAGAGTTCATTTCTGTGTCTCTTCTTTGTGCAGGCCGTTCATTGGAATCAGTGATACTGAAGACTGGCAAGGACAGTCATCTTCCTTCTGTAAGTAGCTCTTTTATTGTTTTGTGTACTTATTTTAATCTTATTTAAGTAGTAAGTTCACAAAATAATAAATTTCCTTTTTTGTATCTTCTTTTTGTAGATGGTCCATTGGGGCAAAGAATTCAGTGACATCGTCTTGGCCACTCCCATCTGGTCACATGACTGCCAAGCCACTCCCACCCAGTCACATGACTGCCAAGCCACTCCCACCCAGTCACATGGCTGACAAGCCACTCCCACTCAGTCACACGGCTGGCAAGCCACTCCCACAAAACAGGCCACACCTACAGAAGAGGTTCCAAAAAATTTTGAAACCCACCATTGGTTTGATCACTGGCTGGACCTGCCCACCTGCCCACTTGCCCTTGTGTTAATCTATCTATCTAGAATTAACTTTCTGGCTCGTTTCCTCCACTCTCACTGCCCAGCTGAGTTTCATACTGCCCCTGCTGTACACACCGGAGCTGTTTGAGTTGATTACCTGTTCTTTGAAATTCCATTTCACTCCCAAAGGGGCGGTGCGAGTGAAGCTTGCTCACAACCAGCAAACCGCTTGTGAACATAAGTGCAGTCCATCTCTGGTGAGAACTTTGCTAAATTCAAGCTTAGCAGCCTATTTGCCAGCTCTTTAAGATGTACAAGGAGTGGAGTACTGTTAGGGATGTAACCATAGGCTTGGCTTGGCAATGTATATAAGCTATGATTGTAACAAATGTATCTGTTACTTTAAATGCTTAGCAGATGTAATTGGCTTGTTACCTTAAGCAGCTATAAGAGGGAGCCAGAATGGTTGTTAGCTCTCTCTGTTTTGTTAGATGCTGATCGTGAATACTGTTTGATACTGCTCGTGAGTTACTGAGTCTTGCTACTGTTTAGCTGTGTTGTGTGTTAAACTGAGAATATTGATAACTGAATTACTGAACCGTGTATGACTTGGATTGATAACCGGACTCTGAATACTTCTATATTTCTACATAGTAAACTACTATATTTTTATACTATTCAGTGTCTCTGTATGCTGGTTTGTGCGTGTTATTCCATATCACTCTCATTACGCTTCTCTGCATACTCGCTCTTCTAACGGGGAGCTTAATTACTTAACAAGTACCCTACACAATATTGTATAGTAGAATATATAACATACAATGTAATTTTAAAAACTGTCAGAGTTTTTCTCTACTTCATCTTATACAAAATAAAATCAAAGTGGCGTCATTTTAAGTTTTTTAAATCAATCATGCCTTGTGATTTATTAGAACTGAGTACTTTTTCTGAAATTCCACAAATTTACATCCTGTCACCATCACATTTTCTGTCAGAATCACTCATTCTTCCCACATGCCAAACAGGCCATATAACTCATCAAACACTTACTCATTCAACCTTCCTCTCTTAAAGGCATGCCTAGCCATGTTCCCTAGTTAAATAGACAATGCAAGAGAGAAAATCTAGATGGAACTGGAAAGTGCTAACTAAACCATGGCATTATGCAGATTTGCTGTTTGCATAACTACTTGCTGCTGATGCTGTAATAATGCTTCAAAAATTGTTCTGCAGCCTCTAGAATATTTTGCCTCATTTTATTTCTAGTCCAAACCTCTCCGATAAGAGAGCAGGGAGACTTTCAAGATTAATATCAGATGTTTGAGGATGGCAAGGTCTAGAAAAAAGGCACAACAGGATTCCTGGATTGCTAATAATCACTGTAAGCTAGAACAAAATTTTGAAAGCCTATCAGAGCTTCTCTTTACCTTATTTTGAATAAAATGAAGAGGGGTTTATTTGAAGTTTCTTTCTTACAATTTCATCTTTTTAGTGTGAGTAATCTTTTCTGAAACTCCTCTCTAAAGAGTTTGAGCATTTCATCTCCATTTCCAAGGTCAGCTCTACATTCCTTCACACTAGTTAAACTGTAAAAACTGGTGGTTGTAAATTTATACTGAGCCCTGATTAGGTGAGTCTTGCAAGAGTATTAAAGATTAAAGAATCAGAACAAATCCTAGTAAGAGTATTTGCCTTTTACTTAATAGAGTAGAAGTTAGGAAGGAGAAGACTGGAACTTGGTTGTACCGTAGTGCTGTAGCGTAAAACAATACTCCCCTTTCCATTTTTCCCTCACAGAAATAATCCTGTGAGATAGATTGAGCTGGAGGTAGGCTAAGGATTTTACATAGAGTAAAATTGGTCTATATATACAATGCTGCTTCAGGTGCTATCATATAAGTCCTTACTTAATCATTGTAGGATGAAAAATAAGGCCCATTGTCAAAGTATAAATTGAGATATATTTTTTTTAAAAAACAATCTATCTATTGCTCTATTAAAAATAGTGATTTTAAGTTCTGAATCAGACCTCCCAAATATATAATAATTATGCCATCAAAAAGTCTATTATGCATATTCCAGATGTCCTTGTATATTAACTATAGTTAATATACGCAGCAATCAGATGTCCAGTAGAAAATCCTTATTAGGTTAATTACAGATCTTGAAGAAGGTCAATGTGCCCTTTTGGCATCTTTCACATAATCCATCCTGTGTTCTGGTGGAAAAACAAAATAATTTAAAATTATCTATATATGGAGGGACACTAGAAAACACAGCAAGCACTTGTCATAGTCTGTTCCTATCTGTGGCTTGTGCCTATCTATTAAACCAGCATTTCATCATTTGTAAAATAAACTAAGAAATGCCTTACCTTTCCACAAGTCGATATTTTGAATAAATTGCAGTACTAAAATTTATTATGTAAACATACACACTTAATTAAGGAATTATGTGTGAGTGAATTAATGTGACTTTTTAAGTATCGTAACACCAACAAACATGTATTTGGTCTATCTGAAATTCCTAAGAACTCAGAATGCAGAATATATAATAATAGAAGGGATTTCATATATTTTAGTCTCCAAACCACTAATTATCTTTGTTGTTCTTCTCTGAACTCTTTCTAGAGTCTCATTAACTTTTTCTACCATGGCGACCAAAATTCAATGCACTATTCCAAGTGTGGTCTTAGCAAAGCAGTTTATAGTGGTATGAATACTTCATGTGATCTTGATACTCTTCCTCTAACGATGCAGCCTAGGGTCATATTGGTGTGTGGCAGCTGCAGCATACTGCTGTCTCATACACAAATGGTTGCCCAGTAGAACACCTTGATCAGTCAATCAATCAATTCCAACTTCTCATGAATAAAAAAATCTTGCGAAGTTGGAATTGTTTGATTGAACTTTTTTTTTTTAGTCCCACAAATTTTTCTTTCCCTGCACATGATGGCAAGAAATGCGATGGAGAAATGCTTGAGGGAAGCAAGGGCATCTGGGTGCCAGAAGCTGAACCGGGCTCACCCCTCTCCAGCAGTTGCCCAGGCCCACCAGAGGGAAGGCCAGCACTTTAACACAGTGGCTTTTCAGCTCTGTCCGGAAAGGGCAGCTTGCATGGACGCTGCAGGCAGGATGCCTGCATCCTCTCTGACCCTCTGGTGGTCCACTGGTGCTTTGGACCTGGGCTACCACCTTATGCATAGGCCCCTGCCCTCCGCCTGTTGTAAAGTGAGACAGTTTTCATGGACTTTTGGGCAGGGTTCCCCCACCACCACCTGGAAGGGAGTTGAACGAAAACAAGTTGTGTTCTGGAAAATATAGATTTTTCCAAACACGTCTAAGTGGTTTGCTGAACTCAGCAAAAAATTAGCTTACCAGTTCCACCATACTGGTGCAAACCAGCTAAATCCCACCACTGGTTGTCCTCCTTACGTTTCAGTGACAGAACAAAAAGTAATACAGGACCGTTCAATGGGATGTACTATTTTCATACATGTTATTGCTCTTGTACCATTCAAGCACTCCAAACACACAGCAACAACAGCCAGAAGAAAATCATTCTTAAATTTAATGTAGACATTTTGACTTTGGGGACTTAACACTCATTTAAGACCATCAAACGTAGCTCAAATTCTAGTGACTAAATATGTCACAACAATATCGTATCCTGCCCCATACATCCCTCCGGCTGATTCGCTCACACAGAGAGGGACTCCTCCGGGTGCCGTCCACTAGGCTGTGCCAGCGGGCAACGCCCAGGGGAAGGGCCTTCTCTGTGATGGGCCCAACCCTCTGGAATGACCTCCCCCCCGACATTAGAATGACTACGGATCTCTGCTCCTTCCGTCAGAAACTTAAAACCCACCTATTCCAGCTAGCCGGCTTGGCCTAATTCCACCTATCCCCACCTCAGTCCTATTTCTAAATTTTTTAAGATTGGTTTTAAGGTCTGTTTTTTAATTTTTATAAATTGTACAGGGGTTGTTTAATTGGATTTTTACCTATGTGTTTGATTGCTTGTATGTTTTAAATTTTTTCCTGTACACCGCCCCGAGTCCCTACGGGGAGAGGGGGCGGTCTAGAAATTTAATAAATTATTATTAAATTATTAATTATTAATATGAAAATAAATTGTTCTCTTTTTCTGGTATTTTTTCCCCAGCTTCCAGATCTTGGCTATGATCTTGGGATACCATGGCTCTTCTCTTTTCTATGGGGACAATGGAGTCAGTGATCATCGGGGAGGGGAAATTCAGCATTTAAGGCACTACAATATGAGATTCCCAGAGTATGATCAACTTTTCACTTAAAATATATAAGAAGTCATTGAAAGACAACACCCACCTGTTCAAGATGAGATGTCATAATTATGATTGAAACAACTGATTTTTATACTAGCTTCAGCCTCAGGTGGATGGAAAAGTCTTGAGTCATTACATCAACTTTGATTCTGGACAGGATTGTATTATTTTTCTCTTTAAAATTCTTCTAAAAATACTGCCATTCTATCCCTTTTTGACAGAGGTTTGTTTAAAAGGGTACTGGAGATAGAATTAGATTTCTTAATTTTCCATTTTAACCAAAATGAACTGCTTTGTATTTATACATAGAAAACAAAACCAGGAAATAAGTAATACAATACATATTTCTTTGCATTGCAAATATTATATTTATATTTTGTATTTCAAGCAAATATTACATTCAAAGTAATGTACGTATTGCAGCTCTACTTTTTACTGTCATTTCAAAACCAGTTCTAATGTTTATTTGGATATTTCTTAACAGTTTGCTAACATAATAGCTTAGATGATCAGGATTTGAAAAAAAAGTTCACTCAGTGGCCAAGCCAAGTATTATGGAAATTCATTATAAACATTGATTTCTAAATATTATGACTAGAAAGCAAGGATAGTTAAATTGTAAGTAACCAGCATCATTCTCTGCATATGCAGAAATATACATGTGTTTCCTGAAGGCTTTCTAAAATAGGAGTTATGAAGTGAAATAAGAAATGTTTTCAATTATCACGAAAGATACTTCCTTCAAGAGTGTCATGATATAAGCAGTGGAGGGTGCTGTGGAGAAGACTAATAGCAGAAAGAGAACAGTGTATTAAAGAACTGTTGAAGAACATTTTCCCCCAAATTAACTCATATCTAATTAGCTCTCTTGTGTCCTTCTGTGCTGTGTGCAGTACAGTGTTTGTTTAAAATTGTTAAGATCTGGATACATTTTAAAAGTTAACCTCATGGATTTTTTTTTGTAGAAGAAAGACCAAGATAAATAAATCTTTTACTGATCAAACAAGTTGCTTTACCTATTAACTATCAACTCTCTTTTTTAGATAAAATATTACAGTGAAGGAATAATATGCAGCCTTCCAGATGTGATTGCTCCCAGGAACTCCCACCATTTGTCATATAGCCTAAAGCAGAGAACAGCTGCAGTTTAACCATCTAAGGCCATTTTTTCTTTATCTGTAAAACAGACAGATAGCTAAGGACATTTGTATGAGGATCCTGGATGACTTCCTTTTCAAACAATTGAATTTTGCTTAACTTTCTCTATGTTTAGATGTTAAGACAGGCTCAAGTAACTATGATGTTTTGCTTTAAGACAAATGGGTAGTAAAGAAGCAATTTCAGAATCACACACACTCAAAAAAGATCACTGATATCAATGAGAAACACAACTGATTAAACTGCATTAAACTAAAAAAGGAAAGTACATAATTACTTAAAGTACAATACAATACAATACAATAGTAGAGTTGGAAGGGACCTTGGAGGTCTTCTAGTCCAACCCCCTGCCTAGGCAGGAAACCCTATACCGTTTCAGACAAATAGCTATCCAACATCTTCTTAAAGACTTCCAGTGTTGGGGCATTCACAACTTCTGGAGGCAAGCTGTTCCACTGATTAATTGTTCTCACTGTCAGGAAATTCCTCCTCAGTTCTAAATTGCTTCTCTCCTTGATTAGTTTCCACCCATTGCTTCTTGTTCTACCCTCAGGTGCTTTGGAGAATAGTTTGACTCCCTCTTCTTTGTGGCAACCTCTGAGATATTGGAATAATGCTATCATGTCTCCCCTAGTCCTTCTTTCTCTTAAGCTAAACATACCCAGTTCCTGCAACCGTTCTTCATATGTTTTAGTCATTTACTCCATTTGGCTTTGACAGAACCAAATCAAATGTATATGGAAAAATTTCAATATTATTGTATATTATTTAATGGATTATACCAGTGATGGCTAACCTTTTGTGGATCACACAGGGGGGTTCGTGTGCGGGCGTGCCCACACCCATAATACTATGCTGGCAACCCCAGCATGCATGTGTGTGGGACAGCCCTCCTGTGCATGCGTGCATGACCAGTGTGCTCCAGAGGCTTTCTAGGAGACAGGGGAGGGCGAAAAAAGCCCCCCTACCCCCGCAGGAGGATAGGTTTCAGGAGCTTCCCTGAAACCTACAGAGGGCAAAAACGCCCCTACTGTCAAACCGGAGGTTCGGGAACAGTGACTTCTGTTTTCTGTAGGGCCATTTTTTATCCTCCAGTGCCTTTAGGAGTCTTCCCTGAAGGCTCCGGAGGGCAAAAAAACATCCCTACAAGCAAACCGGAAGTGACTTCTGGTTTGTCCGTAGGGCTGTTTTTTGCCCTCCAGAGCCTTCAGGAGGCTTCAGGGGGCTTCCCTGAAGGCTCTGGAGGGCAAAAAACAGCCCTACGAATAAACCAGGATGTCTGTTCCTGAACTTCCAGTTTGTCTATAGGGCCGATTTTTCATGCTCCAGAGGCTTCAGGAAAGTTCCTGAAAGTTCCGGATGGCCTTGGGGGAGGAGGCTCCTAGAAAGCCTGTGAGCAAGAAGCCTCCGGAGGGCGAAAAATAACCTTAAAAGAAGACTGAAGTCAGCTGGCCAGCACGGAGGTGACAGGGCAATGTGTCACATGCCCTAACAAATGGCTCCGTATGCCACCTGTAGAACACATGCCATAGGTTCGCCATCACGGGATTATATCATCTGCCATATAGGAGAGAAGAAAGCCATACTTTGAATGATAGAAATATTTTAATGTGTCAAAATAGTTTATTACATTTTAGTAAAAAGATATAGCATGTCTTTTGCTATATTCAAGACAACTCTTGTAAATGTTGGAATCTTCATTGTAGTATCTGTATTTGGTCTAATTGTTAAGGCACAAGGCTGGAAACCAAGAGGCTATGAGTTCTACTCCCATTTTAAGCATGAAAGCCATGGGGGTGACTTTGATCCAGTTACTCTCTCTCTCAGACCAATCCACTTCACAGGATTTTGACAGTGGAGAATATAGGAGGAGAAAAGAGTATTTTCACTACCTTGAATTATTTATAAAAGTAATAAAGATGGGAAATAAATAAATAAATCTATGAAATGGACCAGTGCAATTTGCTGCCTAAAATGTATTTTATTTCCCTTGCAGTTAATTATAGAAATATAGGATTGATAGATGATATAGAATTAGTTAATTCACTGGTAAAATTATTTGTACAAATCATTTACTGGTAAAAAAAAAAATACTCTATAAATTCCACTATTACAAGTCAGCAGTAATAGGATAGGCTTAAAACATTGCTTTCTGATCAGTCAGTCATAATGTTCCAGTTACATCTAAGGGCTGAGTTCTCATATTGCTGGCTATCATTAAAATTAATATGTTTATTTTCTGCTGATAAACTGGCGGAATGCTAAACTGTCATGATCTGTAAATATAACATAAAATATATTTATATAAAACAATGATCTGGGATTATAAAGTCTAGGACTACTTCTCTAAAACCTTGACGCAATATCAAAGAAAATCAGTTCCTAATCCTATATTTCAGATCTGTTCCACATCTGATCATCAAATGTATATGAACCATGTTTATTAATAAGTAATTCATTTTCCAGACATTTATGTCAGTGCTTAGACCAGCTGAAAATTATCATACTGCATCTATTCCCCATATGCCTATTGGCTCACTTTTGACCTCCACACGTGGTCTGCAAAGCAACAACCTGTACAGTACTAGCTTCTCATAACTTGGAGCTCTTCAAATAACTAAGTAATGTATACTGTATTATTAATGGCAACCATATTTTATGTCCTGGATCCTTCTGGGTGTGTTATCTCTTTCACACTGACTAAATTCTGGCTTGTTGTTCAATAATTGGACCAATAGACTTTTTCAGACTTTATGTAAATTTGAGGAAAGGTGACAGCAGAATAGTGGCCATCATCCCCAAGCTTGCTCTTTTGTTCCCTGCTGGCTTTTTATCCTAGCTGTGACAGTCTTTTTGGATAAACATAGGACTGATCTTATCTGCTCTGCTTGCTATCTAGCCATAGGCTCTCCTCTTCAAGCAACTCACTTTAAGTCAGGCATCTTTATTATAATTGTTTGCAATAATGCATGAAGAGATTCCAGCCAGAGTCTTATGCAATATTATCTAAGCTCCTGCAAAAAAAAAACAGAGGAAGGAAAGACCTCATCCAAAAGTCCAGGTATCGAAATAGCTTCATACTCTTCACACCAGTGACGTGCGGTGAGGTTTATGGCTGGTGAGGCACTGACACAGTGGTGGGTTTCAAATGTTTTTAGACTTGTGGACTTCAACTCCCAGAATTCCACAGCCAGGCATGCTCAATTTTCCGATGTAAAATTACAGCATTTGTTTTTCTCCTTTGCGAAATAAGTTTCCTTTTTTCATTTTCTTTTTCTTCTCCCTTCCCCTCCTTCCTCCCTCTTGCCCTTCCTCCCCCTCTCTCAAACACACACACACACACACACACACAGAAGTTGGATCGGACTACCTCTCCTACCCCCTTCCTTCTCTCACTCACTCTCAAACACACACACACACACACACAAGTTGGACTGGATATCTTTTCCAGTGGCTTGAAAGCAGCTCCTCTGCCATCCCCCCATTCCCCTGCTGCCTTCCCCAAACACCTCCACCATTGCAAATGCAGCCTGCTGTCTGGGTGGGAAATGCCTGGAACACAATAAAGCCCACCCACTCACCTCCTGCTGGCAGGCTGGGGTGAGAGGAGAGGCAGAGAAGCCAGAGGGGAGCCGATCTGAGCCTTCCAAAAGAAAGAGGCCTGGGGAAAGTGTGTGGGCTACAGCATGGCTCTTTGCCTGGCTTCCATGGATGACTCTGCTTAACTGTTAAAAAAGCCTCTAAAAAAGCGCCTACTATGAGGCAGGAGAACTGTGTGCCTCACCTATGTCAGGAATTTTTAGGCTTTTAACCCTTGCTTAACTCTGCTCGAGTGATCATAAAACGCCTAAAGTTAGACTAGATAAGGCATGCAGTTCTCCTGCCTCATAGTAGAGGGCGCTTTTTTAGAGGCTTTTTAAAACAGTTAGGCAGTCATTCACGGTGAGGCAGCAATTAGCTCAGCTTTTCCCTTTTACATTTTTTTTCTTTTCATGATGAGAGCGGTGAGGCTGTGCCTCACTTGCCTCACCTGACTGCCCGTCACTGCTTCACACATATACTCATATGCCACACTGTCATTCACCCTTTCAGAGAAAAAGTCTTGTTACTGAGAAAACTGTTTAGGGATGATCCTTTATTGAGACAACACTACACATAGAGCACCCTTCCCTTTTCAGGGAGGGGAATATTGTAACTGAACCAATAGCACAATTGAACTCTTTCTGCCATGCAATTGTGGAAGAGATAAAGTGCAAATCTATTTATTTTAGCAGGATCGTCATGCAGCTGCTGGATTCAACATGGTCTATCTGAAAGCTAATCTATTTGTATGCATTTTTTTATAGACTCACATATTAATAAGTATATAATTGGGCACAGATCAAACACGTATAAAGGTATTTACTAAAGGCCATCAGCAGAACTCCCAAGTTTGGCACTGCCTCTTAATAGTTAGGTAGATCCATCTGTGTCACAGAAGATGGTAACCTTATCCTTGCTTCTTTGCCAAACAAAAAGACTAGCTCATAAAGAGGCTCCGTATCATCTTTGGTGAAAAAAGAAGTTAAATGAAAGGAGAGAAAATAATGTCTAAAATACATCAGGGATCAATCTAGGTCTGTTTTTAATTAAGAATTGTATTAGTGGTTGGGAAAAAAGAATGAAGGTGACATTGAATAAATTTATTGATGATGAATCATTGAAAGAATTTTGAAGTACCAGTGAGAAGACAAAAAAATCCCATGCAGATGAATTATCAAATTAAACATAAAACTCAATCAGGAAACCTAACATATCAGAGATAGAGAAGATTTTTAAAAATGAAAAAAGGAAAATACTAAGCAAACTGATGAATTAACAATACTGAACTCCAAAAGCATACTGTAGAATTGAACAGTTCACACAGTCATAAATACTACATTGCTATCCAACATCTCTGGAGGGCCAGAGATAGAGGCTGTTCCTCTATCCTGGTCCTATTAGACCTCTCAGCGGCTTTTGATACCATCGACCATGGTATCCTATTGCGCCGGCTGGAGGGGATGGGAGTCGGAGGCACCATTTTACGGTGGTTCGGCTCTTACCTCTCCGGCCGGATGCAATATGTGTTGACAGGAGGGCAGAGGTCGACCCTGAGGCCACTCTCTTGTGGGGTGCCGCAGGGGTCGGTCCTCTCGCCCCTTCTGTTCAACGCATATGTGAAGCCGCTGGGCGAGATCATCCGTGGTTTTGGGGTTGAATATCATCTGTACGCTGATGATACCCAGCTGTACATCTCAACCCCAAGCCACCCCAACGAGGCTGTCGAAGTGATGTCCCGGTGTTTGGAAGCCGTCGGGGTCTGGATGGGGGACAACAGACTCAAGCTCAACCCTTCCAAGACTGAGTGGCTGTGGCTACCGGCACCTCGGTTCAGCCAGCTGACTCCATCGCTGGCCATAGGGGAAGAGCAATTGCCCCCTGTGGAACGGGCGCGCAGTTTGGGCGTCCTCCTAGATGCCCGGCTGTCAATGGATGACCATGTGGCAGCCGTGGCAAGGGGGGCGTTCCACCAGGTTCGCCTGGTGCGCCAATTGCGCCCCCTACTGGACCGGGATGCCATACGCACGGTCACTCATGAGCTGGTGACGTCTCACCTAGACTACTGTAATGCTCTCTACCTGGGGCTTCCCTTGGGACGCGCCCGGAGACTGCAGCTAGTCCAGAACGCGGCCGCGCAGGTTATCATGGGGAGTACCAGATACTCCCACGTAACACCACTCCTGTGCGAGCTGCACTGGCTGCCTGTGGTTTTTCGGGTGCGTTTCAAGGTTCTGATCACCATCTTTAAAGCGCTCCATGGCACAGGACCTAGTTACTTGCGGGATCGCATCCTCCCACATACATCCCTGCGGCCAATTCGCTCTCACAGGGAGGGGCTTCTCCAGGTGCCGTCCACTAGGCAATGCCAGCGGGCGGCGCCAAGGAGTAGGGCCTTCTCTGTGATGGGCCCAACCCTCTGGAATGACCTCCCCCCCGATATTAGAACCACCACGGACTTCCGCTCCTTCCGACAAAAATTGAAGACTCACCTGTTCCGATTAGCTGGCCTGGCATAATTATAACTGTTATAACTGTTACCTCCTGGAAATATATTTTCAACTGGTATTTTAAGGGTATTGTTTTAAATTTAATTGATTTTAGGGGTTTAAAAGCCATATTTATATTCTTGCTGTACAGTTCTTTTAATTCTTTTAACCTCCTCCATATTTATTTATTTATTCATCTGTTTATCTATTTAATGAATTTTACTGTGGATGATGTATTTGCTGTGTGGACTGTACACCGCCCCGAGTCCCTTTTGGGAGAGGGGGCGGTCTAGAAGTGCAAATAAATAAATAAATAAATAAATAAATAAATAAATAAATAAATAAATAAACATCTTGCCCTAATGGGAAGGCGTAGTCCAACAGACCAATCAAAGAACCAGAAAAAGCACTCATAGAAGATACTCAAGATCCATTTTAAAAGTCAAGTCAAGATTCAGTATCAGAAACAAAGCATTTTCAGGTTCAGTCTAAGACTTCTAGAAGGTTTACAGGATTTGGAGTTAAAGGATCAAAGTTGTTCTAGAAAATGTCCCAGTGTTTTATTGCTCTCAGGTTGAAACCTATTTATTGTAGCTTCATGGTCTTCAGTTGAAAGTTGCTTTTACTGATCAGAGTTTTTATTGCATTCTCTGACCTTTGTTTCCTGATCTGTTTTTGCACTTGGGAGGTCACATCTTAGTCATGGTCAGAATTAATGTTTCTACCAAGGGGAGTAGGTCCTGTATCTCTGCATTGAATATAACTTGTTTGCCCAGATTCTGCTCTTATTTCAACTAGCAATAGCAATAGCACTTAGACTTATATACTGCTTCATAGTACTTTTACAGCCCTCTCTAAGTGGTTTACAGAGTCACCATATTGACCCCAACAATCTGGGTCCTCATTTTACCCACCTCGGAAGGATTTAAGGCTGAGTCAACCTTGAACCAGTGAGATTTGAACTGCTGAACTGCAGCTAGAAGTCAACTAAAGCAGCCTCCAGTACTGCATTCTAACCACTGCACCACCTTAGCTCTATAAAAATGGTTCATCTGAAGGAAGCATGACTTGGTGGTAAAGCTGAATTTACAATCACAATATAAAGCATGGTCAATGGAAAAAAAAGTTGGAATGCAAACTGTGTATGGATTGTTCAGTTTAACTACACATGATCTGGATGACATGATAATATAGATATGCTTAATTAACTTTAGAATCTGATATAGGTATCTTCTATGGAGTTGATAAGATTAATGATGGATGCAGTCATTAGTACCTACACACCATGAGGAATGGTAGATCTTGCTTTTTCAAGTCAAAGAGCTATGAAGTCATTTAAAAATATATAATATTTAGTTTATTCAAGAACATTAACAAACAAGACATTAAAAAGAAAAAAGTGTCTTAGAAAACACATAAACACACATCTTCCCTAATTGAATGTTGATTAATATAGTATGACAATACTGTGTTTATGTGTTTTCTAAGACACTTTTTTTCTTTTTAATGTCTTGTTTGTTAATGTTCTTGAATAAACTAAATATTATATATTTCCCACTCCTTACAAAACAGGCCAAAGGAATTTAAAACTACTCAACATTAAATCTGTTTAGAAATTGTTATCCTCATTATATACTATATTAATAACAAAATAGTTAACAGGAAAAACAATAATAAGAATATTATATAAAAGTAATAAAAATATCAATTATATAGAAAGGCAATATTAAAATTCCAAAACTTATTGTTAACTAACTGTTATTATAATCATCTAGGAAACTTCTTCTAAGATGCTACCATTATGAGGAAAAGTACTTCATTGTTTAGTAAAATATTTGTCATGCAAATATATAAGGAATTAGCTTCTCTGCCCTCAAAATTGATCTTTATAATTCTTTGAACTTTTGAACTACATTTTTTTTAAAAAATAGATTATTTCAGAATTAATCATTAACTAAGGTTTATGAAGATAAATTTAAAAGTATAAGGTTTATATCCTACTTGTACATGTGACAGAAGTTTCATTTTGCCTAGACCATTATTTTACCTTACTTTTTAACTTCTCCTAAGCTGTGTAGTCAGTGATTACTTCTTCTGAGTCAAGCCATATGGCTAAAAATAGTCAGCAAAACTCTTCTAGACCAGACTATTTATATTAGCTCATTAAGAGGCTGTCACTTTCTGTTATCTTCTCACACTCTAAAATAAGGAATAAAACTCTATACTACCCAATCTGATAAAAGTGTGCCAAGGACTGGCCTTGAAAGAAGAAATTAATTGGTATTTCAAAAGCTAATAAGGATAGCGTAATGAAGCAAAAGACGGGAATACATACAAGACTGAGAAGGGAGGCAGTCTACAAATTTGAGATATAGATATGCAGTTTATCAGCTTTTTTAAAGATCTTGAAATTCTATGTTCCTCATTTGTTAATATCTCAAAAGCAAATTTTCTTGACACTTCGTTTCAGGATAAACTTAAGGGAAAAGAAATGGGCTATATTCTAAAGGTTCTAATAAACAGGTGGTGTTTGTTTTCTTTTACATTATTAGAATAGCATTAACAAATGTCTGTTGTGGGTAGGAAAACCAAAGTAGTTGCCTGAGTATCCTTGGGAATGTGTTGGAAACTTCTGATGTACTGAAATCATTTTGAAACAATGGATGTTAGATACTAGCTTCAGCTATAGTGGTTTCCACCAAGGTCCCCTGTTCCGGTGGGAACAGAGGTTTAATCTCATTGCTCGAAGGGTCTGACAGCTCCCTATAAAAGGGCTGCTGTCAGACTCAACCTTCTCTGGATTGTACATAGTTGCTACTGAGTTAATAAAGAGCTGTTCTTACGGCTAGCCTGTGTATGCCTTTCCATTACCTGATCTAACACTGGCGACGAAGGTGGGATTGGAAGGCAGCTAGGTGAACCAAAAAGAGCATAGCAATCCAGCAAGTAAATCCAGCCTGGAGCTCAGGGAGGCTTTGAGCAGCCATTTTTGAGCGGCAAACTCAAAACGCCCTCAGAACACAAAATGGCCATGCACACCCCACCGACTCTGTATGACCCAATCACCGAGCACTGGGACTCGTATATGCTGAGGTTCAAATGCTTCCTCGAAGCCAATGACCTCATGGGCCTTTCTGAAGGCCGCAATAACATGTTCCTCGGTTACTGTGGACGGGAAGTGTTAGAAAGTGCCAAAGACCTGTCAGAACCAAAGCCACTACAATCAGTTGCTTGGTCCATGCTCCAGCAGATGCTGAGGATTCACTACACTCCCAAGCTATCTAAGCACATCCGCCGGCATGAATTTAATATTCGCAACCAGAAGGAAGGCGAATCAATCAATGAGTATGTTGCGATGCTATGAAAGGCAGCAGCGTACTGCTAGTTCCAAGACCTTGCCGAGCTTATTCTTGACCGCATCATATGCTGTGTGCGGGACATTAATTTACAGAGGAGGCTACTTGCCAAATATGACCTCACTCTGCAAATTGCCTTGGACGAAGCCAGGACATCAGAATCGGCTGTTAAGTCTGCAGAAACCCTGCAGCGCCAGGGCACTCCGCAGAACGTGCAGAAGAGCTCATGCTCACATCGCAAGGCTGCAGAGGCCGAGAGTTCAGAAGGCGAAGAAGATGACAGCTGCCGCATGCGCAGTAGCCGCACCAAGCTGGCCCCAAATTCAAACCATGTCTCACGCCTTGCGCTAGCTACAGAGGAGACCATGCCAGATCATTTTGCTGTTTCCGTGATGCTATCTGCCAGCGCTGCAAACGAAAGGGGCACATCGCCAAGGTTTGCCGAAGCAAGCACCCCACAATGACCTGGAAGCCAAGAAGCCGACCTAACCGCCAGTAGAGGCCCAACCAAGGGGCATGGCAGCCACCACCATGGCACTCAGAGGGCGACACCAGAGTCACCTACCACACCTCAATCGGCCAGGTCCGCACAAGGTGGTCAAGAAGCTGAAGGTCACAGTCGTCATCGAGGGCTCTCCATGCGAGATGGAGATCGACACAGGGTCATCATTAACCATCATGCCATGGTCTACACTAAAGCAGGCTATCTCTAGCCTGAAGAAGAAACATCTACGCGCCCCTGACATCTGCCTTCACTATTACCAGGGGAACCGAGTCTTCATCGTGGGCCAGGGCACCTTCTGGGTGAACTTTAACTTCAGTGGCCAGCTCCCAGTGATGGTGGTCAGCAGTGACCGGCAGAGCCTCCTGGGGCTTGACTGGTTTGAAGCCCTGGGGCTAGAAGTGACCGGTATCAACGAGAGCACTGACAAACTACACACAGACCCTACCCCCGAGACACCAGTCCTTCGTATTGACAGTTTAGAGACTGGTCCTATCTCGTTTAGTGACATTGCCCACCACTCTGCAAGAGACTCCACGATCAAACAGGTTTTGAACTGGGTGTGGAGGGGGTGGCCCAAGGGGCCTGTTGGATCTGATTTCAAAATGTATTATCATAAGAAAAATGAATTGTCTTTTGTTAATGGATGTTTGCTGTGGGAGAACCGGGTCGTTGTTCCACCCAAATTGCGCATTGCAATATTAGAGGCTTTACACGTAGGGCATCCTGGAATTGTCAGGATGAATTTGGCCAGGAGTTACGTGTGGTGGCCTAACATGGACAGGGAGATCGAAGAATGGGTGGCTACCTGCACACCGTGCCAGGAGTCCAGACCAGCTCCCCCAGAGGTGCCTGCTAAGGAGTGGGAGCGACCTCAAGAACCATGGTCAAGGGTGCACATTGATTTTGCTGGCCCAGTTCATGGCCAGACATTCCTCGTAGTTGTGGACGCCCACTTGAAATGGCTAAAGGTAGTCCTGATGACCTCGACTATGGCAAAAGTGCTCAACAAGGTACTATGGAGACTTTTCTCCAGGCATGGTCTGCCCGACATCCTGGTCTCTGACAAAGGGCCCCAATTCATGACCATGCAATTCGAGACCTTCTTAGCAGCACAGGGAATCAGATATGCCCTGGCCGTGCCATTCCACCTGGCCTCCAATGTTCAGATGGAGAGAATGGTGAGATCTGCAAAAGAGGCCCTATCTAGTATGGGCCCGGGAGATTGGCAAACACGGGTTGACCACTATTTGCTAATTCAGCACATCACACCCAGTGCCACTACAGGGAGAAGCCCCTCCAAGCTTCTCATGAGTCACTGGCTAAGGTCCCACTTAGACTGGCTACACCCAAACTATTCTGCCGCATCGCCCCCTGACTCCACAAGCAACATTCAGAACTTTAGCGTAGGGGATTCAGTTTACGCCCACTACTATGCTGGGGGAACTCTGTGGATTCCTGCCACAGTGATAGGCATCACCGGACCTCGCTCTTATCTCGTAGAGCTCGAGGACGGTCGGAATTGGAGGAGGCACATTGACCAACTCTGTGGCCACCTCTCCAACTCTAGTCTTAGGCAGCCAGAGGTAACTCCTGCTCGAGTTAGCCAAAGCTCTACCCGAACAGAGCATGAAGTCACTCTTTCCACAGCCAACTCAAACCCGAAGTCACCGGGATACTTAGCTTCTTGTGTTGCAGGCTCGCAGTGAGCTCTGAGTAAACCGGCTCTAGAAGTTCCAGCCGCAGCCTGTGAAAGGTTCCAGGGGCTTCCACGAAGCGGAGCTGCAGAGCAAAGAGGTCCATCTGACCTGTCCAAGGAACACCCTCCTACTGAACTGCGCAGGTCAGGCAGAGCTACCAAAAAGCCCGCCTACCTGCGTGACTACGTAACCAGTAGGATTACTCCATCTAAAAGGGGACGGGTGTTAGATACTAGCTTCAGCTATAGTGGTTTCCACCAAGGTCCTCTGTTCCGGCGGGAACAGAGGTTTAATCTCATTGGTTGAAGGGTCTGACAGCTCCCTATAAAAGAGCTGCCATCCGACTCAACCTTCGCTGGATTGTACATAGTTGCTACTGAGTTAATAAAGAGCCGTTGTTACCGTTAGCCTGTTCACTGTTGGAGTATTTGAATAATCCAGTAAATTATGGATCTCATATGTCATTTTTTCCCTTTTGATTTTGTTCTTTAAAAATATACTAATTAAGGACAAAAGAGTGGGTTGCACTTCCAATCTGAATTAGGTTGATTGAAAAATCCAATCTCTGATGGAGTTTTTGTTAGGAGGTGGAAGAAGAAGCTGACTTCATAGTACATATAGGAAAGATCATTATTTGCTTTGAAAAAAAACCTTCTTAGAATACAAAAGAGACATATTAAAGATGTTAAGCACTCAAGTGTTAGCTTAAAGGCAACAAAATGAAATGGAGAACTCCTTGTTGCGTGAAGACCTTACACAGGTTGGAGACACTTCTTGATTTTAGAAATCAGATCTCAGGATGATGAGAGCAATGAGATGGAGATGTAGACTAAATTGGGGTGGCACACAGGTTAGACGATGGCAAAATGAAGTGGAACAAGGTATTCTACAGCATGAGCTTAAGTGTACCTTATTTTAAATAATTTAATTTGACTTTTTTAAATGACAGGTTTCAGTAGTTTCTCAGAAAATTCATGAAAGATGCTTGTATTCTGAAGTTTAAAATCATCTAGTCAGGTAGACCTGCATGTAGCAAATACACATCTTACACTTCATGTACAATCTGTATGTCAGGAATGAACTTTTCTTTGGTTGAAAGCTGTACTTAGTGTAATGTGTCTGGTTCCTAATTTATTATACTCTAATTGAAATTCTACATTTTCATAGAATGAAATAATGTCCACATCTGTTTGTTCCAAGCTTTTATCAATTTTACAGGATTGATAGTGGCAACAAAATTTATGAAATTCTGAATCATAAATCATGCCACACAACATTAGCACTTATTTTGAGATAGTGTCTTTGGTCTTGAAACACATTATCTGCAAATAATAATAAAAAGGAAAAAAAAAATAATCCCCCTAAGGTCAGAAGTTACCTTTTATTGCTTCCTCTTTCAGAGCTATGTGAGATGTGAGTTCATTGGTATACAATAAACTTCCCCAGTGTAGGCTTTTCCAAATGAATTGGGAATACTGGTCGACCATTTCCCCCTAGCATGTGAGGAATTTTGGGAGCTAGAGTCCAAACATCTGGATGACACCAGGTTGAAAAAGCTGATGTGGACCAATTACATGGTAGAACAAGCCATTTGAAGCTACCCGTAATGAATTTTTTTTGAAAAAAAAACAAGGTGAAGAAAGACTGACAAATAGAAGTCTGAAACTTCATTTTTCATGTCTGTTTATAATGCTTGTCACCTTTGTTTCTCAGGTCATAGTTTTAAAAAGAGAATATTTAGTAGTAGAGGATTTCAATAAACATTGTGCAATATGATAGAAGCAGAAGTGATTTATTGATAATTTGTCACTTAATTTCTGGGAATTGGAGACCCCAGAGCGTTACAGCTGCTAAATCATGGAGTCCCCAGAGCGTTACAGCTATTAAATCATGTTAGTGATTTAATTATCTGTTATTTAATGTGCATTATGTTTAAGAAACATTAAGGTGAACTGTCTTCTTCAGTTGGTAATAATACACTTGCAGATGTAAAAAGCAAATGCAAGAACAGCCAACAAAAATGACATTTATTTTGCTTCTGGTGTGTTAGCAACAATAGATTGATAAAATATAATTATAAACAAAATTACTGTTTAATGAACAGAGATTTCAAATGTTTCCAAGGAAAGGAACTGATAAACTGGCTAGAATATTTATATTTGTATTATTCTACAGAGGTAAAGAACTTTCCTACAGCTTGCCTATGAAAACAGTTATTTGCACTGCTGTTCAGAGTTAATAGGTGTGAATGACTATCAATGGATTGGTCCATCAACCTTGTGGACTAGCTTGACTTGACATACTTGGTTAGATTCGACGCCATCAAGGATGTTGGAACTGATTTGCTAGTTTGCCACTTTGTCATTTGCTTATCTTGCCTGGCAACTTCTCAAACAACAAGGTGTTCCACTTCTTTGGAATACTGTTATCTCTGATAATGATGTCAGCTGAAGTCAGCAGATTGAATATTCATGTGCAGACAAGTTTGGACAATCTCCTTTGTTTATAAGAAAAGCCTCCTTATCAGCCTCACAGCTGCTTCCTTTTGATAGGTAGAACACATGTACTCCAATGATTCCAAGTTTCTTTTAAAATGTAAAACCGAGATTATTATTATTTTTACAGATGGGCAACATAAGAAACATTTGTCTATCTGTAGTCCCATTTGCTACGGTTTCCTATATACTGGAGGGAATACAGAATTGAAATGTGAGATATGCTTCTTTTAAAAGGGATCAAAGAGAAAATAAGATGTTAAAGAAGCAAAATGCAATATATAGTGGAAGCATATGGAAATGAAAAATTTAAGCAGCAGATATTACTTCCTAGTGCTCTAATAGAGAATATGAACTGGGGTTTTTGAAAGGTATGAGGCACCAGCAGGGACGAAGGAGAGATCACTGGATATTATGCTAGTCCTGACTTAATTAGGCTGTAAGAAGGACCAAAACATGATGATATGATTTTGCTATCTGTTTTTGTGATGGGCCATGCTAAAGACCTAGCAGGAAATATGACGCCAGCATAGAAATAAATAGGAGAATAGGGCAGGTTAAAATAAATGTTTTCAATCTTTTTGTGGTTTTAAAACCTGCCAGTTAAAAAAATAAATCGCAGAACCCCTGACCAAGGAGCAAAATTCTAGAGATATAAAATATAATTCCACATAATACAATTTGAAAAATCCTGATCTGGAAAATTAGAAATCCAGCTGCAAAGTGAAAAGTCACCATTCTGTACCACTTTTATCCCACATTTTCATTCTATGAATGATGTTCATAATTCCAAAATGGGATAGGTTTTGCTTTTAATCTGTTCTGAGGTTACTGGAGAAAAGTTTGTAAAAAGAATAAATATCTAAATTTAAATATCTAAATCTAAAAAATTAAAACAAAAATAAATATAACTTTAAAAAAACTTTCTTTGTATAGAACGCCCATAATCTGATGTTTAGGAAAGGTCCATATTTTTTTTATAATGCAGACTCATCTATAGGCAGTGACATCCTTTAAATCAAGGTATTTTGTGACTTAAAAATAAGTATTTGTAGCTGATGCTGAGAAATTATCCTGGAAGAAACTGATTGGGGAGTTCAACAAATAAACCAGAAGAAGAGCCTGTCGCTTCATTGCAAAGCACATGCTTTGAGTGCTTCTGTCATTTTTAGAAAAGACTATCCAAAATTTTGAAAAATTCCAGCTATACTCTGCCAAAAGCCTTGGCCAATGATCTGACTCAACAGAAGTCTGTTTTTCTAGTTTAAGATGGTAATTTATAGTCATAGATTTGCTTATTGCTATTCTTCTAGTATGCCGATCTAGTATTCATTTCTCATTGCTTTATAAAAAAAACAATACATGCTCAGTTTCTTTGTCTGTAAAAAGATTTACATATATTTATGACAAATTCCATAGCACACTAAGCCAGGAAAGTGCTGAATCAAATTTAATACCGTAAGTACTGCACAGGTTAAATGTATTTATTACAAACAGATGTTGATCAGATGTATGTCTGGAGTTCTCATATTTTTAAGTTCCACTATCAGAGGCACATATAAGCGTAAACTGCCAAATCACATAGGATTTTAGCCAAATATGTTATTAGTATATGAAATTTGTATGCAAGATTAAATAATTTAAAATGGTAAAGAAGCATTACCTCAGCTAAACATGCAACTATAGAAACATGCAGTAGACTTGGAGATTTAAATTGCAGTTCTCTGAAATATTAAATATGTAGGCAGAAATATATATATATATATATATATATATATATATATATATATATATATATATATATATATATATATATATATATATATATATATATATATATATATATATATATATATATATAAATGCTGGTTTTGTTGTATTTGGGTCTTTTCCCGTGTAAGGTTGAGATTGTCTTTGCAACATTTCGGCAGGATCTCACCTGCCATCTTCAAACGCGGGCTTAAAATGTTAATATATATATAATTCTGCCTACATATTTAATATTTCAGAGAACTGCAATTTAAATCTCCAAGTCTACTGCATGTTTCTATATATGTGTGTGTTTGTGTGTGTGTATATACATACATACATATATACATATACATACATATATACACACGCACACCACACACACACACACACACACACAATGTATTTGTCTGAATATTTGTCCTCCAGAATTTCTTTTAAATTGTATACTTAATTGTGTGAAAGGGAGAGACAGACTTTATATTTTGAGGCTGGAGAAATTGCCCTATCAAACTTTTGGTATTCTTCTAAAGCAAGGATAAGCAGTCATTGGCCTTGTAGAACTTCAACATCTGTAAATTAGAATTGGTTATAAAACAATTGGCATGAAATACCATGAATGAAACTCACAAAATTCACGCCTGATCATTTAGGTTTCCTATATATCAATAGCAGCACTCTATCTTTGAAGAAAAGATCAATTTGAACTCTGCAAATCAAAAGATCTCTACAATACAGTAAGGTTGGGAATCAAACCATTCACACATATAATGAATTCAAGTTTTTATTTAATATAAATTTCAGAATAGATTTAGTTACACTATAAAAAGGATAATAGTGATATAATAATCATCATCCCTATTTTCATATAGTAACCCTTTTATCTCATACAAATCTTTTCCATATATTCCTTTTTCTTCTTGGGAGTATGACTTAGTCTCAAGTGAAAATGGCATCGTAAAATCTTGACTCTTCCTCTAACATTTTAATTATTATCAATTGTTTAATTGAATTCAAACAATCAGGAAATATAAAAGGTCCAGAAATGCTCCACAAAAGTTAGAATGTGCATGAAGGAACTAAAACGAAGTAGCTGGCAGAGCCCTTCCGGTGGCGGAGAAGAGGCCAAACTGAAATGCAAATTGCAGTTCTTAAACATATTATTATTCAAAAGAGGAATCAAATTCAACCAAACTTTTTGTTTTTGGACCTGAAACTGGAATTGGAGTTTGTTTCCTTAATTTGTATATCACTTTCATTATTTCTACAAAAAAAAAAACACACACACACACAAGGCAGCAAACATATCCAGTACACTTTTCATCTCTTATTCCTTCTCAACCATGTAAATGAGTTAGGCTGAGAGGGAGTGTCTGACACAAAGTCACCTAGTTCGCTTTCCTGGCTAATATAGGACTTGAACTCACTTGTCTAATTTAATGAATAGATGGACTAGGGGTGACATAATAGCAGTGTTCCAATATGGTAAGGGGCTGCTACAAAAAGGAGGAAATCAAGCTAGTCTCCAAAGCACCTGATCCACTGGATGGACATTAATTAAGGAGAGAACCAACCTAGAAATAAAGAGAACTTTCCTGACAACGAGAACAATTAATCAGTGAAAATAGCTTGCCTTCAGAATTTGTAGGTACTCCATTATTGGAGGTTTTAAAAAAGAGATTAGACAACTACTTGTCTGAAATAGTTTAGGCAGTGGTGGAATTCAGTCGGTCTGCACCGAGTTCAGGAGAACCATTTGTTAACTTTCTGAGCAGTTCGTCAAACCGGCTGTTGTAAGAAACAGCCTTTTGTTTTTTCCACTTTACAGAGTCAGACTCTACTGATTCATGGCACTGTCTTTTTGGGGTGTACTTCCAAGAGGCAGGATGCAAGCTTGGCACTCGGTCTGTCTGGATAATTTCCTTGGCATATCTTGGGAGGTGAGTGAGACTAGCTGGTATCTTTAAGTGGGGCAAATGGATCTGAGGACTGCTTCTCCTGGGTGGGAAAGGATGCTTTGTCAGTTCACTGAGCAAAGAAGACTCTTGTCTATGGGGATTCTTCAGTCATCCAGATCATGGTTGTCCCAAAGGTGCTTTTTTCAAGGGAAACTGGACTTTCGTGGTTTCCAGAAAGTCCAATTGTCTCTTGAAAAAGCACCTTTGGGATAGGAATCTCTTGCATTGGTTCAGAGTGGCCAAGACACACGATTGCTCATTGATAGTAAGATTATTTTTTTAAAAGGAGGTGTAGGGATGTTAATGCTCCCTCCAATTCATTGTAGTTTTCTCTTATGATAATAAGGCTTAGTAACATGGCACCAGGCTTGAAGTTTATTTACATATCTGTAACATGGACTAATTTTATTGTGATCCTGACAAGTTTGGCAGGCAGAGACTTGAACCTGGGTCTCCTATATACTTTTTAAATTTGTCTTTTGGCATTTTGTAGCCCAGGTATGCCCACCTACTTTCTGAAGAGCTTAAATGATCTCTCTGCCAAAGGATTTCACTTTATGAGCAAGAGTTGGCTGCCAATAGTTATTGTTGCATTTTAACTCTTTTAATTCCTCAAGGTGCTCTGGCACCCTGCCTGATTTGTAACTCTAGGTTGCAGGTATTGCTGATGAAAAGGAAGGTATTCAGACCGAATGATTTAGGTTTCCATGATGGCTATGACTGTCATTGATCTTCAGTGTGTATTCCCCCATTTCTAATCTAATTATTGGTATTTAGGGAACCTTTTTGCAAGCAAAGAGCTTTTTGTATTTTTTATACAGGTATTCCTTGACTTACAACAGTTCATTTCATGACTATTCAAAGTTACAATGGCACTGAAAAAAGTGATTTATGACCGTTTTTCATGCTTACGACTGTTGCACCATACTCACAGTCATGAGATGCCAGGTGAGGCCACCCCTCGATCTGAGTGATGTCGAGTTGGCCATGCTCACCCAGTTACATAACCAGTCTACCACACCTACCCAGCTAGTCATTAGGGCAGAGAATCGGTTGTTAAATTATTTGAATGCCACCACTGGGTTTAGGGTCTCCTGCTTGATTGGACTAGAAGACCCCGAGGTTCTTCCCAATAATTATTCTTCATTCTGTATTGAGATTGAAAGGATCTTATGTATATTAAAATACTGCTGTCAAACGTTGAAGATTGTAACAGGAAAAATATCAAAGATATTAGCAAAAAAGCTGAGAATAATAGCAGGACAGATTACATAATAATGAAATTTAATGATATCTTACAAGAATGACATTTGTCTGGGGAACAAACAGGCACGTACAGTTCAAAAGGCAGTCTTACGAAGTTTAACAAACCTGGACAATATTGTAATTAAGTTTCTTAATTGCTTTGAGGAAAAGTATTCAGGAAATTAGTAAGCTGAAGAAAATGAACTGGAGAGAGGATAAGGTTTGTTTTACCAAGTCATTAGTCAAACCTTAACAAAAATATAGTATTTAATCCTTTTACACAGCTCTTAATAAAAATGGAAGTGCAATATAAATAGGAATTTTCACTTAAATTAAAACCACAAAAATAGAAATCATTTATAATAGTTAAACTATGAATTTTTTTTTTGGCAGATTTGAAGAAGAGTTTCTTGATGTTAGTGCAAGGAACAACTGTTGAAATTAGGTCAAGAAGATACAGCAGAAAAAAAGATCACAGATGAAAGAGTATTTTGACAGAATCAAAATCAAAAGGGATTAAATGAATAATGAATATATAAACACATCTCTTTTGACTGGCTAGTTAAAATACAATCTTAAAATATTAGCTAGTATAATTAAGCTATAGGTACATGAAATAAGTAATTTAAGAATTTAATTTTGGAAGTGAGAAGCTGTTAGTTCATGGGAGAAGATATGAAAATAAAAATAGAACAAGGAGTTGACTTACTAAGATAAATCATTAATTTATTGTACGGGGAGGAGGCTGGGGAATTAAGAATGATCCTTTTGAACTAGAGATTCACTGTTGGTCTAAGTTTGAATGGGATTAATTGGGAAGATTGAGATAGGTAAGGAAACATGGGTGACTAGAAATATAGGGACAACAGAAAGAAGGAAATGTGATTAAGATGAAATTGCGAGTATAGCAAGTGTAGGAGTTTCAGTGGGGAAAACCACAAAGAAACATAATTCTTAGTGAAGCAACAAAGGATTTATACTAATAACTCCATTTTACAGGATACAAGATATTAAAAGCAGTAGAAATTATATTTGTTATTTTATTGCTTTTAAAATTATGACAGAGATACCGGGGTGGGGGGACGGGACCACAAAGAAAAACATATATTGTCAAAGAAAAGGAAAAAAACCATAAGGACAAGCATTATCTTTATTTCATCTCCAACAAAGTACCGCTTTTGACAGTTCTTTTCTATATAAACAATAAATTATAACTCTAATTTTTGTTGTATAAGTCACAATTGGAGATCCATTGACACTATTGCTATAGAAATTAAAACATTCTCCCATTATCTTGACAATTTGGGAACCTCTAATTCTTTCATTGTTGAACAGCTCCATGTCAAATTGATTTTTTGATTACAAATATCTATAGAAACTAAGAGTAGGGTTTTTTTAGTTTTAAAGGATTTAACAAGATGTTCTAATAGTACAGGTGTCAGAGGCTAAAAATACTGCTGGTCCAAACAATGTTGTGTACAAAAGTTGTAACTGTAAAAATTGCCATTGTGTTATGATATGATATTTGTAGATTATATTTATCTCTTCACAAAGATCATTTTCATCATCCTAGTGGTACAACTACAAAGTCAATATCCCTGTTTCTGTCCTATTTTTCCATATCATCATCTTTTATCCCAATTTTTAAAATTGGATTAACCCATAAAGTCAATTTAGCATGTACCGTATTTAATTCTTGACAACAAGTAAGTATGATGATCCAAATTCAGAAAACTGAGTCCTCCCTTATTAATTAATTATGTATTCTGAAAAAATATTCTTGTAATTGCGGATTCCCATAGACATTTTCTAAACAAAGAATTTATTTTTTGAAAATATTTTCCAGATATATAAACTGGGATTTTTCTCAGAATGAAATCAATCTGGGAATAATATTTAACAAATGTTTTTTAAGTGACATTTCCATCTTGGTTTTAAGTTATACCAATAGTTGTTTGGAGAAAGCAGTAAAGGTATATAGGATATTTAGATATATAAAATTCTTCAATCATAGGTATGTAAGATTTTCCCTCATTAATTATTATGCTGAAAAAACTTAGTGAACAGACAGTATAATGACATTTATTTAACAAAACATTTAACAAAATAACATTTTGATAAATTGTATTTGGTTGTTCTGGGCAAGTCAGCAAAGTAGCCTAGATAAACAGTATAAGACTTGTTATAATCAAGAAGATTAGAAAGGTTATTTAAAGTCGGTATAAACTTTCAAATGCATAAAATACTGAAGGATAACACTGCACAGTTCATCTTTATTAAAGGGAAGTTAGATAACGTGCTAGTTGCCATTGCTGAAATCTATTTCCAAAATTAGAGTTAAGTACAATTTCTTAGGAAAGTAATGATGAATAATAGAAATAAATCTAAACAAGCTTTAGATTGCAAAGTCATGTGGATTTGCATGCATGTTCAATTGTGCATACTCTCTTGTCAGAATGGATTAATAATCTAATTTTTTCCTTCCAATTAGAATATTTGCCATTAGATCTATGACTTTTCCCCATTTATAAAGTTAGGAGATGGTATAATTCATCTCCTATTTTAACACTAACTGGTTTGAGAATGTCCATGGAAGAAAAGATCGTTCCCTGTGACAAATAATTATAGCAGGAAAAAGGTTGTTTTGAAAGGCTTCTATTTAATGCAGAAAATCCTGCTTTTGAAATAATGTAATATTTTTTCCACTGAATGTAGATAAATATACTGTACGTGTGCCAGGAGAATGTTTGAGGATCCAATCTGGGTCAGTCACCTGGAGCAGAGCTTTTGTTTTCTGAACTTTCGGACTTGTGTTGGAGCCCATCTTCAGAACAAAAATTATCTGTGTGCTTTAGTCCATTCATGAAGATGGGCTCCAGCGTAAGTCCAAAACCTTGGAAGATAAAAGCTCTGGTTCTGGTGACCGACCCAGATTGGATGCTGCAATTTTCCCACTATTATTATCATTCTGGAAATGTTTCCTGCCACTGTCTCATTGGTATATCTGAACTTTTTATTATGGAAGCGGGAAGGAAGAAAACTTTTCCCACCATTGATTTGTCTCTGGGCTTCCCAAACTTTTTTCCTTCCTTATCCAAAACTATTAATCTGAAAGTCCTGTTTACCCAATATAGGTGACACACTTTAAGTCAATTTAAACAATGTCCCTGTTGTGGGTAATGGGTTCATATGTCATTATGAAAAGAAATGCCATTTTTACCTAATTTGGGTTAATGTACCCATGTTAGGGAAGCACTGATTTATCTGAAAAATCATATTGCGGAGTTGTTAATAACAATAGCACTTAGACTTATATATCACTTTACAGCGCTTTACAGCCCTCTCTAAGCAGTTTTACAGAACTATTTGGATCCTCATTTTACCCACCTTGGAAAGATGGAAGGCTGAGTCAACCTTGAGCCTGGTGGGATATGAACAGCCAAATTGCAGTCAGCTAGCAATCAGCAGAAGAAGCCTGCTTACTGCACTCTAACCACTGTGCCACCAAAGTTCTTAAGTTGTTAAAAACATGGAGAGAGAAGAGAAAGAATATTTATATGTTCTTCTATGTGTGCATAAACTGTGGCTATGCTTAAAATTGTTTTTAGAATAATTTCCCTTAGAATGTTACTCTTTGGAAATACTACAATATTCCCATTCTGGAAAAAAATAGCTAATTTTATAACTATGTTTTTATCAGTTCCCCTGTATAACTATTTTCAATGATTTCCTGGTTGCACATGTTTTCTATGATATTGTGTTGGTCCATTAAGATAAAGTACCAAGAGCAATCCTATTCATCTAGGTTTTGCTAAAAACCATTTGTCTGTTTTTACAGGTAGAAATCCAGAAATTTTGAAATAGGATTAGGTGATATTTCAGGAAACATATTCTCTATTGAGGTTATTATTTTCTAAGACCCCATATGACCTTAAAATAAGCATCAAATCTTTTGAATATGTCTTGGAGAACTCTGTCGATAGTTTCCCAATTATTTGCTTGCCCTCTTTTTCAGATGTCTCCTATCTTTTAAGTGTTCAGTGACAGCTCATAGCCTCCATAGGGTAGAGGTTTCATCATAATCCACCTTTATCCATTAACAGGCACTCAATCACTAAAGTGCTTACCAGACTAAACATATTTATCCAACCGAATCACACTTTACAATGCCAAGCTGCCAATCAGGCCTTGGCTATTAGCAAGAAATTGCTTTAAAGTGGGAAGCAGAATTTGCTGTTTGTGCTGTGAAGAGTGCGCTTACTTCCAGCAAACCACTAAACCAAATTAACCTAGCTGTATCCTCATCAAAGAAAACAGATATCCTGTTGTGAAAATAGAAAGCTTGGCCATATCTTCTTTGACAGCCAATGGCAGGACAGAAAGACTGAAGCTACAAAGCTGATTATCCCAGATATGAATCACCTCTGCTTTTCTGATTCAGACTTCCAATTGAATGTTTTCTTCCACTTAAAATCAGTTTTCTTCCACCATCTCTCTTTTTCTCCTTTCGTTTTCCCTCTCTTAAAGGATTATTTGGGTAATTCAAGCAGGCTTACATTTCCAAGGTTATTAGCATAATTGTAATAAGTGCAGTACTTATTGACTGAAGCTCCTTTAATTCTAATTGCTCTTTTTCAGTGCAATTATGTTGTAAAATGGCCTGCATTAGCCAAAATAATAAAAAGGGAAAGAAATCCAAAAGACACAAATGTGGTAGTAATAATAATTCTTTTTATTAGCTAGCAAAGAGGAAGAGAGTAAAGTTCTTTTAAAAACACAACTTCAAAGTTCTGATGGGTGGAGGAAGACTAGGGGTGGGGGGGGGGGTCCAGAATTGAAGAAACTTACCTACACTGCAATCCTTTGATTAACCTTGAAGAAACCAAAAGCCAGGACTCAACTCTCCTCCCCTTTTCTCTTGAGGAAAGAGAAGAAGCTGTAACAGCTGCATAGGGGAGCTTAAACATCCCAGTCAGAGTGGCATAAAATGGACTGTATGTTTGCATTGTGAAGTCTTAATAGTTTCAGACCTACTGGTATTAGGCCCATTTAAATACCACTCACTTTCAAGTAAGCTTGACATTTGGTGGGCTTAGTATATTCTATTAATACTGCCTCTGTTTAAAAAAAGGAGTGCTAGAAGGTGAGGTTTTATTGCGCAAAAGCAGCTGCAGAAGTGCACTAAAATTAATCAAGGGATTCCTTTAACATACACAGGACTCTGGATTGCCAGGTGACAGAAAGGTACATTTTAAAAGTTGTCTTGGTTAGCAAAAATAAGCAAACCCACTACTCTACTGCTAGCTTCTGTTGGAAGAAATGTCCTTCTGGGTTGAGTTCCAAGTGGGGAAAAAGACACTGGAAACATGGAGGCTGCTTAGAAAGATGGTTTAATGGTGGACAGGACGACACGCCTTGAAGTGGGGGGGGGGGAGGTGATCACATGCTTCCAGGTGTTGCATGAAGAAGAGAGTGAGAGGAGAGGCTTGCTGGGTTTTTAATACTCTGTTCGGCCCTATCTCTCTGTTTCCTGTTCCTGTGAAAGAAATGTATTCTGATTGGTTGTCAGACTCCCATGGGGCCATGCAGGGGCAACTCTCTAGGCTGTGTTTTGAGTCCCAAGTTTGGCTGAGTGCTCAAATGCCATGTGGTGAGTTGGGTAAAGGGCCTTAATCCCATCACCCTGGAGCTGAAGGGGAGAACTCTTTATTATGTATAGACTGGCTTGAGCATCTTAATGGCCCATTGACAAAGGGGGATGGTTAGGAAGCTTCAGGGAGCTACTTTGTCTTTAAAACATGTTTCTCACTTTTCACATCCAGGGAAATATAATATTCTGCCTTTTCAATATTTCCTAGGGTATTTCATTTTTCTAGGAGAGGGCTGGGTGCTTAACCTCCTACACTTCTATACAAAGTTTTACAAAAAGTTCTACCTTTTTAACAAGAAAAGTCAGTTGGCATTAAAATTAATTTCCAAAATAAAATAAAATAAAATAATCCCCCCACCTTCATATGACTTACAACATGCTCTGTATTTCCAAACTTCACACAAGACTTTCTTACTAAGCACAGGAAATATTTAAAGCACACATGGAGTTGTCAGAAAAGCAGCTATGAACAAACACAGCAAGAGTCACAAAAACAAATCCCACTAGCTGGACAAAAGAAACATTTGTGACTTGCTTAAAGACTAAAATTGTGAAATCAACATGAGAATGATATAGATTACTGGTAATATCATTCTAATAAAATTAACGGGGAGGGTGGGAGGGAGGGGGAGAGAGGGGGGGGACAGGGAGAGAGAAGAGAGAAGCATAGGGATCAGCCTTTTTATTAAATATACAATTTGTCCTTAGGTTGCAATTATTCTTTCAGCAAATGCTCAAATTTATGACGGCACTGAACAAAGGTACTTATGAAGATCCTTGATAGTTTCATCTGTTGCAATATGCTATGGTCAAAGGACTGTGATTTGAAATATTTCTGTTGGCTTCAGTGGGGCAGCTAGCAGAAAGTCAGAAGTCATGGTTAGATGAGACAATACAATGTAATACAATAGCAGAGTTGGAAGGGACCTTAGAGGTCTTCTAGTCCAACCCACTGCCTAGGCAGGAAACTCTATACCATTTCAGACAAATGGCTATCCAACATCCTCTTAAAGACTTCCAGTGTTGGGGCATTCACAACTTCTGGAGGCAAGCTGTTCCACTGATTAATTGTTCTAACTGTCAGGAAATTTCTCCTCAGTTCTAAGTTGCTTCTCTCCTTGATTAGTTTCCACCCATTGCTTCTTGTTCTACCCTCAGGTGCCTTGGAGAATAGTTTGACTCCCTCTTCTTTGTGGCAACACCTGAGATATTGGAACACTGCTATCATGTCTCCCCTAGTCCTTCTTTTCTTTAAACTAGACATACCCAGTTCCTGCAACCGTTCTTCATATGTTTTAGTCTCCAGTCCCCTAATGATCTTTGTTGTTCTTCTCTCCACTCTTTCTAAATATTCACATCTTTTCTACATCATGGCGACCAAAACTGAATGCAGTATTCCAAGTGTGGCCTTACCAAGGCATTATAAAGTGGTATTAACACTTCATGTGATCTTGATTCTACCCCTCTGTTTATGTAGCCTAGAACTGTGTTGGCTTTTTTGGCAGCTGCTGCATACTTCTGGCTCATATTTAAATGGTTGTCCACTAGGACTACAAGATCCCTCTCACAGTTACTACTATTGAGCAAGGTATCTCCTATTCTTGCCTAAATGTAGAACCTTACTCTTTTCACCATTGAATTTCATTTTATTAGATAGTTCCCAATGTTCAAGTTTGTCAAGATCCTTCTGTATCTTAAGCCTATCTTCTGGAATGTTGGCTATTCCTGCCAACTTGGTGTCATCTGCAAATTTGATAAGTTCCCCATTTATTTCCTCATCCAAATCATTGATGAAGATATTGAAAAGTACTGGGCCTAAAACAGAGCCTTGGGGATCTCCACTGCATACTTCCCTCCATGTAGATGCAGTTCCATTGAGGACTACACGTTGAGTGTGGTTGGTCAGCCAGTTACGAATCCATCTGGTGGTTATGCTGTCTAACCCACATTCTTCTAATTTATCTAGTAGTAGGTTATGGTCTACCTTATCAAATGCCTTACTGAAGTCCAAGTAAACTATATCGATGGCATTCCTCTTGTTAGATATTAGCATATATCGGAGCAAGTCTCCTCTCTGGTCCGCTGCTACAGCGGGAAACAGGTATCGTTCTGATTGGTCGAGGGGCGTACCCGATCCCTATAAAAGGGGAACCCTCCGACCACAGAGCAAGCTGGATCACTTTTACCACTAATAAAGAGCTGTTAAGTCACTTGTGTCCGCAGTCTGTTCTCTCGTTGCCCAGATCTAACATTGGCGACGAGGGTAGGATTGAGAGACAGATAGGACGAAGAACGCTACCTCCAGAATCTCCGGATTTGATCCAGCCTAGGAATTCGGCAGAAATTCCGGCAGCCATCTCAAGCCACCGCAGCGCGGCAAATTCAAACGCGAGAAGATGGCGATGCATGCTCCCCCCACTCCATTCGACCCAGCGAATGACGAATGGGAAGCCTTCATGATTCGTTTCGAGTGTTTTCTCGAAGCGAATGAATACACGGGGATCACCGACGCCCGGAAGAAAAACATCTTCCTCGGCCACTGTGGAAAAGAAGTATTCAACACGGCCAGAGACCTCACCGCGCCTACTCCAATACAGGCAGTATCATGGGCGGCGTTCTAACAGGCTCTACAGACTCATTACGCGCCAAAACCTTCCCGCCATGTTTGCCGCCAAGCATTCAACACGAGGAACCAGAAGGCGGGAGAATCTATCAACCAGTACGTTGCAGCCCTACGAAAAGCAGCCACGCATTGTGGATTCAGAGACCTGGATGAACAGATTATGGATCGACTCGTTAGCGGGCTGAGAGACATTTCCCTACAAAAACGGCTGTTAGCCAAAACCAATTTAAGCCTACAGATTGTACTCGAGGAGGCAAGAGCTTCAGAAGCAGCAGACAGATCAGCGGAGACAATCCAACAGGGGTTCAACACAGGCCAGCCAGCGCCAAGACACACCAAAGTTCACTACGAGGACACAAGCCCCGACTACGAGGATCCCGAGTTCGAGGACAGTCACCTGATGCGGAGCAGTCACTTGAGGCCTGGGGGGAGACCCGGATTCCGTTTGCCGCCCTGCGCAAGCTGCGGAGGGAATCACCCCAGGTCTACCTGTAGGTTCAGGAACGTTGTTTGTTCGCACTGCAACAAACGGGCACATCGCACGAGTGTGCCGTAGCGAAGTCCCTGCCTCACGGCAGCCACCCATGTACCGCCAACAGAAGCCCAACCCAGGGGCTTGGCGAAACCAAAAAGGGCGCCCAGAGAGAAATCCACAAGTGTTTACCCAGAGAGAAAATGCACAAAGAGCTGAGCGAGCGTATTCCCAGAGAGATTACACACAAGGAGCTGAGCGAGCATATTCCCAGAGAGACTACACACAAAGAGCTGAGAGAGCGTTCTATCAAGACGCTCAACGAGAGTATTTTCAGGATACAGATCCTGAGATAGAGTTAACCCAGAGAGAGGAATTGCGAACGTATCTCACAACAATAAGCCAGGTGCGCACCAAGCGGCCTAAAAAGTTGAAAGTCACAGTCCTCTTGGAGGGCTCACCTTGTGAGCTGGAAGTTGACACAGGATCGTCCTTGACGATCATTTCATGGGCATCCATGAAACAGGCTATCCCTAGCCTCAAAAAGAGCCAACTACGCACTCCAGACATCCTGCTACGAGACTACCAGGGGAACCGAGTCCCCATCGTGGGCCAAGGCACGTTCCAGATCCGGTTCAAGGACATCGTAGCCCAGCTGCCCGTGACCATCGCCAGCGCGCCATTACAGAACCTTCTGGGGCTTGATTGGTTTGAAGCCCTGGGGTTAGAAATCACCGGAATCAACGCCGTGGAAAACAGCAGCGCTGAACAGATTTTTAAGGAGTTCGAGGATGTATTCAGCCCCGGTCTGGGTAAGTATGTGGGTAAACCAATCTCATTCAATTTAGACCCCAAAGTGGCGCCAATACGACTTAAGCCGAGACGAGTGCCTTTTGCACTCCGCCCAAAAATAGACAAGGAGATAGATAAACTAGTAGAGCAAGGAGTCCTTGAGCCGGTGGATCACGCGCGTTGGGAAACTCCCATTGTGACCCCAGTAAAGCCAGATGGGTCAGTCCGCATCTGCGCGGACTATAAATGCACAATTAATGTCACGCTACAACAAAGCGCATATCCTGTGCCTGCAGTACATCACTTATTGCACTCGTTGGGGCCAGGAAAGGTATTTGCTAAATTAGACATGGCACAAGCTTACCAGCAGCTGCCCGTAGATAGCGCCACAGCGGAGGCCCAAACCATAGTGACGCATAGGGGAGCATTTAAATGCAACCGGCTACAATTCGGTGTGAGTATTGCTCCAGGATTGTTCCAGAGCGTCATGGAACGACTTTTGCAAGGGATACCGGGAATCGTCCCTTATTTTGATGACATCTTGGTGTCCGCTGAAAATGAGGAGCAATTAAATAAAAGAATCAGGACTGTTTTGACCAGAATCAGAGAAAAGGGTCTCCGCCTCAAAAAGGAAAAATGCCAAATTAACGTGCCTAGCGTAGAATTCCTGGGTTATAGGATCGATGGTCAGGGAATACACCCCACTTCAAAGAAAATTAAGGCGATCCAGGACGCCCCCACACCACGAAATCAGACCGAGTTGCAGGCCTTCCTCGGACTACTTAACTTCTACAGCGTTTTTCTGAGACAGAAGGCGACCGTTGCTGAGCCACTACACCGTTTACTCCAGAGGAACACACCATGGAAATGGGGACGATCCGAAGCTGCAGCTTTTGCCGGAGTAAAGCGCCTGCTTACCACTGACTCGCTGTTAGTCCAATACAGCCATACACTACCACTGGTATTGACCTGCGACGCCTCACCTTTCGGAGTCGGCGCAGTCCTCAGCCACCGGATGCCCGACGGAAAAGAAGCACCCATCGCCTTCTACTCCAGGACTCTTTCATCGGCCGAGAGGAATTACAGCCAGATGGACAGGGAAGCGCTAGCTGCTGTAGCCGGAGTAAAACGTTTCCACGAATACCTCTACGGCCGCGATTTTGAACTGATTACAGATCACAAACCGCTGTTGGGACTTTTGGCGGGAAACCGCCCCACTCCCGTATCCCTTTCTCCTCGCATGACCAGGTGGACTGTTTTCCTGGCTGCGTACTCATACAAATTGATTCATCGACCGGGCTCCACTCTAGGACACGCAGACGCACTCAGCCGTTGCCCACTACCGGGCCTTTTGCCAGACCCCACTCCAGAAATACCGGTGCTGCTCATTGATTGTTTGGACTCAGGACCGGTTTCTTCCTACGACATTGCAAGGTTTTCTTCTAAAGACATGTTAATAAAACAAGTTCAAACTTGGGTTTGGAGGGGATGGCCAAAGGGAAACGTGGGCCCGGAATTCAAAGTGTTTTGGTCAAAACGGGATGAGCTCTCTGTGTTACAAGGTTGCTTATTGTGGGGGGATCGAGTTGTTATTCCGTATGCTTTACGTAGAAATGTATTAGATGCTTTACATGTGGGTCATCCGGGGATTGTTAGGATGAAAGCGTTAGCAAGAAGTTACGTTTGGTGGCCAAACATGGACAAAGAAATAGAGGAATGGGTGGCCACTTGCGACCCATGCCAGGAATCGAGACCAGCACCCCCGGAAGTGCCAGCCACAGAATGGGAGAAGCCTAAAGCACCATGGTCGCGAATACACATCGACTTCGCAGGGCCATTCCAAGGTCAGACTTTCCTTATAGTTGTGGATGCATACTCGAAATGGCTAGAAGTAGTCCTAATGACTTCAACCACGGCAGAGGCAGTCATTAAGGTTCTACGACGACTTTTCGCCACTTATGGCCTGCCCGACCTCCTGGTCTCCGATAACAGGCCCCAATTCACGGCCATGCAATTTGAGACATATCTAGCAGGTCAGGGAATTCGCACGCCCTCATCGCGCCATTCCATCCGGCATCAAATGGACAGGCGGAGAGAATGGTGTGATTCGCAAAAGAGGCCCTCGCTAGGATGGGTCCAGGTGATTGGCAAACACGCATTGACCATTACCTCTTAATTCAGCATATTACCCCAAGCGCAACGACGGGTAGGAGCCCCGCTGAACTACTCATGGGCCGCCGTCTACGGTCTCACCTGGACCGTCTTCACCCAAATTACTCTGCCACAGCTCCCCCAGACTCCACTAGCAAAATTCGGTCTTTTAGCATAGGGGATCCAGTATACGCCCACAACTATGCAGGGGGAACATTGTGGATGCCGGCAAAGGTCATTGGCATCACGGGTCCACGATCGTATCTGCTGGAGCTGGAAGATGGGCGGAACTGGAAAAGGCACATCGATCAACTTCGGGGTCGCCTAGCACACTCAGACCTTCGAAACGAAGACGAGAGCTTCCTGCCAACAGAAAGTCAGCCACTCGAGAGCCCCATCATAGATAACTACGACACCAGCGAACCCAGGTCGGAACAAGAGATCGAGCACGAAGCAGAGAAAACCCCAGACAACGCAACCGAGCAGCCTCCGGAACGCCCTAGCAACGAAGGCACGAAATCTCCCGAACGTGAAACAGGAAAAGCACCCGATCCTGCAACCACTTCTAACCAACCCGAACTGCGACGCTCCTCCCGAGTAAGGCAAACCCCAACATACCTAAAAGACTATGTTACTAACCGCAACGTTCCATCTAGGAGGGGAGGGGTGTTAGATATTAGCATATATCGGAGCAAGTCTCCTCTCTGGTCCGCTGCTACAGCGGGAAACAGGTATCGTTCTGATTGGTCGAGGGGCATACCTGATCCCTATAAAAGGGGAACCCTCCTACCACAGAGCAAGCTGGATCACTTTTACCACTAATAAAGAGCTGTTAAGTCACTTGTGTCCACAGTCTGTTCTCTCGTTGCCCAGATCTAACACCTCTGGTCCACTAATTTTGTCACTTTGTCAAAGAATGCAATAAGATTAGTCTGGCATGATCTGTTTTTGATAAACCCATGTTGGCTTTTGGCTATTACTTTGTTTGCTTCCAGGTGTTCGCAAATTCGTTGCTTGATTATTTTTTCCAGAATCTTTCCTGGTATTGAGGTGAGGCTGATAGGTCTGTAGTTTCCTGGATCTATTTTTTTCTCTTTTTTGAAGATGGGAACCACATCAGCTCTTTTCCAGTCCTCTGGGAGTTTCCCGGTGTTCCAGGATCTCTGAAAGATATAATTCAGTGGTTCTGAGATCTCGTCTGCTAGTTCCTTCAGAATCCTGGAGTGTAATCCATCCGGTCTTGGTGATTTGAACTCGTCTAGAGTAGACAGGTGCTCACTTACTATTTTCTTCCCTATTTCAATTTGTGTTCCTAATATGATTTTTGTTGTGCTGTTTTTGATAGGTTGGACTGTTTTATCCCTTTGTGTAAAGACAGATGCAAAACATGAGTTAAATAGTTCTGCTTTCTCCCTGTTGCTTGTCATCTTCTTGCCACTTTCTCCTAGCAATGGACCAATTGTTTCCTTAACTTTTTTCTTGTTTTTAACATGTTGGAAGAAGCTTTTTTTTGTTAATTTTTACTTTTGTGGCAAGCCTTTGTTCATTGTGAGCCTTAGCTTTCCTCACTTCATCTTTACCGGCTCGGGCTATTTGCTGATATTCTGCCTTAGTTATGTCCCCCTCCTTCCACTTTTTATACTTACCTTTTTTGTCTTTCAGTTTGTCAGATAGTTCTTTATGCAGCCATGCTGGTTTCTTTTGGGAGCTGTTATTTTTCTTCTTTATTGGTATTGTGCTAGACTGGGCTTTTGTAATCTCATTTTTCAAAATTTCCCAAGCTTCTTGAGTTGTTTTCCCCTTGAGGATTCTCATCCATGGAATTTTTCCCAAGCTCTCTCTAAGTTTATTGAAATTAGCTTTCTTAAAGTCCAAGATTCTAGTTTGACTTTGTTCTACTACTTGTGTTTGGATAATGTTGAATTCCAATATTGCATGGCCACTTGTCCCCAGTGTTCCTATGGCTTCAACACCTTCTATCATTTCCTCTCTGTTAGTGGGAATTAAGTCCAATATGGCTGATCCCCTTGTTCCCTTCTCTACTTTTTGGAAAACAAAGTTGTCTGCTAAGTTTGTTACGAACCTGTTGGATCTTCCACTTGGTGCAGAGTTTGTTTCCCAGTTGATGTCAAGGTAGTTAAAATCTCCCATTACTATTGTGGTGTGCTTCCTACATACCTTAGTTAGCTGTCTAGCAAAAAGTTCATCTACTTCCTCTGCTTGGTTGAGTGGCCTGTAGTATAGACCTATGGCAATATCATTTCCCCCACAACCTTTAATATTGACCCAAATGCATTCAAGATAGCTCTCATCATTGTTGTGCTCTATTTCTGTAGAGATGTAGTTATTTCTTATATATGGTGCAACTCCACCTCCTCTTTTATTTGGTCTATTTCTTTTAAATAATTCAAATCCTTCTCGCTGTATGTTCTATTTGTGGGTTTCATCCCACCAACTTTCTGTAATAGCAACAATATCGTATCTGCCCTCATTTACTTGAATTTCTAAAGACTTTCACTTAAGAACCGACACACTACTCTGTTAACAACAGGACTTGGGGGATTGCCATCATCAAGTGATGCATTCATATGACATCAGGCTTTATTCCATGTATACACATTTTATCTACTTATTAAAATATAAAATACAAAGGAAAATAAAAAGTAGTAGAAAACTAGGGGAAGGAAAAAGGGAAGAAGAGAAGATATGGTAGAAAGGGAAAAAGAAAAAAGAGCATTGAGGTTGCAATGTTATTATATTGCATTGTGCTATTGTGTATGAAGTCAACATGACATTGTGATTTATGCCACTAAAGATTGGCAAAATAGTATGAAGAAGATGTGTTGGATGTGTTTACCTCATTATTTGTAAAAACAATAAAAGTGGGATAAAAATAAATAAGTAAATAAATAAATAACTTCTGGTCCCAACTGTTGTCATATTTGTACTGCTACAAAATGCAATCCAGTTAATATTATTTTGTTTTTCCAAACAAAAAAGGACCAGATGTCTGTTGGTCACACCATTTTTCTGTGTGAAGGAAATTTGACTGCTAACATAAAGCAAAATACTTTAAAAATATGTTAAGATAAATAAAGGCTTGGCACACATATTATATGTATAGAGAACATACAATCTATCCATCATGGCATTTTATGTCAGGGTAAGCAGAACACCAAAAGGAATAAGGGTATCAAAGAACATTAATTAGCCAAAAAGATAACAAAAAAGAAGCAAATTAAACTTGTGTACATAAACACTATTCAGCAATTTTCTCCATACCTTTCTATTCTTACAAACTATCCTTACAAACCATCATATCTTCATATTTTATCTTTTTCACTCCTTTTTAGGGTTTTATGAATTTAAGGGAATAACAAAACAGAATAAGAGAATTGGAAGGGAACTTGGAGGTCTTCTAGTCCAACCCATTGATCAAGCAGGAAACCCTATACCATTTCAGACAAATGCTTGCCCAATCTCTTCTTTAAAACTTCCAGTGGAGGCAAGTCATTCCACTGATTAATTGTTGTAACTGCCAGGAAAATTATCCTTAGTTCTAGGTTGTTTGTCTCTTTGATTAGTTTCCATCCATTGTTCTTGTCCTTGTTCTTGCCTTCAGGTGCTTTGGGGAATAGATTGACCCCCTCTTCTTTGTGGCAACCCCTTAGATATAGGAACACTATCATCATGCCACCCCTGGTTCTTATTTTCATTAAATGAAACACACCCAATTCCAGTAACTGTTCTTTATATGTTTTAGCCTCCAGTCCCCCACTGTGGAATTCCATCTGGCTTTTTTAGGCTTTCCCTTCTTCTCAACACATTTGTTTTTCTTTAGTTTTATTATGTTGTAGTTTATTGTTAGCTGTTTCTTTCATACTACTAATACTACCAATTCCCTTCTACATTCAGCGCACATTCTCTTAGCAGCCATTCATTCCTGACTTTATTTGTTCTTGTTTTATAACACAAATGTCTAAATCCCTGTGTCAGGCCTACAGTTATATTCCTTTTAGGATTTTTGGCCTGCCACACTCTCTATTATTTTCCTATACTGTTTCATTAGTGTAGTAATTGGGAGGGGGAATAGAAAGGAGTAGAATTGTGGAATGTGTTGTTGTCATTCTTTTCTAGAAGCCCAAGGTCATCTTTTGTCTCCGCACCTCTGCACCTGACCAGAACCAGCTGGGTGGAGATGCCAGCGTGGCCGAAGAAGATTGGGCCATGTGATGGATTTATGGGTGTGGGGATAAGATCATGAACTTTCAACTGGGTGGAATCCCAGGAAGCTTTTAGATTTGGGATCCCACAGATGTGCCAACATGTCTGTATTATTAAATTGGAACTTTAGAGATAGGTCTGGCGTGGACTCTGATTTAATTCTGCATGGTATTTGGAACGCTGACACACTGCCATATTTCAATTTAATTTTGTTTCCCCTTGTGTTCCCAATTCTCACTTCCAAATGATAGGATAAACATAAGCATGTTTTAAATACATTCATTTTCACTTCTTTAGACAAATATCTGGTCCTTCAAATTCAGTGCATAGTATTTACTGCTATTTTACATCATAAAATTTCTGCATCTATTTTTGAAATGTAGCTTCCTTTCCATGAAGGTTCACAAATTCATCCTTTGATCTAGCATTTTGTTATCAATGAATAATTCACAATTGTTCACTTTTTTCTTTATCAAACACAACTGTCTTGATTTATGATACCTTAACTTTCATTGTATATGTGATACATTATACAATCTACGTACATTTTTTGCAAATTATTTGTGTGCTCAGACAATAACACAGCATAACCTGCAAAATTACAGATACTTTTATATCCATTAGTGACACTTTTTTCACAAGCATTTAACATTCATATATACTAAAATACATTAAATAACCAATGGAAAATCACATATTTTATCTTATTCCTTGCCTACACTGAACCATTTATTCACATGAATGCTTTATTTCCTGCATATACTTCTTTTATCAAAAAGCAAAATTTTATTAACCAACCAGCAGTAAGTGCCATGTTTGCACAAAACATTTCATAATACAAGATTTTTCACACACACATATACATATACAATAAATGTCTTTGCCATGTTCACATGTGTCTGAACATCTGCCTTGCATAAAGAATCATTCCCAGATGTTGCTTATCATTATCTCTTAAATCCTTCTGATGAGAAATCTGTCAAACATATTTTCAGGTGCATGTAACAAAGCATCCCCTCTTTTCCCCCTCCACTCTTCTTTCCTTTCTTTATATATAAGGTACAAGAGGCATTCTTCCAATTGTCAGGGATAGATATTGCACAAAAATTAAATAAATTGCATCTCATACATAAACCACATCCAGATTTTAATATTTTTTGCTATAGTAGCACTAACACCTGCAACCTTTCCATTATTAAACGTTCTGTCAGCATTTTTAAATTTGAAGCTTAATGTTTGCAGCATTTCAGCTCTACCCATCCATTTAGACTTCCTCTAAAACGCTCTTTCCAGCATACATTCTAGATAATTTCATTTCTTCTGTTCTTATTTCCATTCACTCTGCAGTGGCGTAGCGTGGGGGGTGCAGGGGGGGCCGGCCGCACCGGCCGCAACATCTGGGGGGGGCGCCCTGACTCGCCCTGCGCCGCCCTTTGCCGGACTGTGGCCGTCTCTTTCCTCCCGAGGAGGAGCTCGAAGGGCAGCGGGAAAAGGCTCGACTGAAGGGAAGCAGGTACCGCGGGGGTGGGAGGCGCACCGGGGGCTTTGGGAAGGCGCCGGCTTCCCGGGGCGCTCCAGGCTGAGCCGAAGGAGAGCGGCGCTGCGCTGCGCTCCGTCTGCCCGCCGCTGCAACGCCACCGCGTCCTCCCGCTCCGCCTGGAGCGCCCCGGAAAGCCGGCGCCTTCCCGAAGCCCCCGGTGCGCCTCCCACCCCCGCGGCACCTGCTTCCCTTCAGTCGAGCCTTTTCCCGCTGCCCTTCGAGCTCCTCCTCGGGAGGAAGGCAGGAGGCCAGCATGGAGAGCCTCACTTGACTGATGCCGACCCAGGGGCAGCTGCAGTCGGGCTGCCCTCACTTTAGGGGGCGCAAATTACTTGCCTTGCCCCGGGTGCTGACAACCCACGCTACGCCACTGTCACTCTGCTTAAGTTTTCTCATTTGTTTTTCTTTCTGCCCACTTCCAAAACATAAACATAAAACATGCTTGTTTTCAGGAAAATCATTCTTTGCCTTTTTTTTGGTCTTAATCATTTCTAGGTTTCTTTAGCTTTGTCCTTTGCATCTATATTTTCATTTTTTAAAATACATTGCAGAATACCTTCCCCTTTACTTTTGTTTTTGTATGCACCAAACCGGCAGGAATGTCGGTAGCAACCCACCCATGTCTTGATTCTATTCTTCTGTTAATGCAATGTAGGATTACACTGGCTGTTTTGGCTGCTGCAGCACACTGCTGGCTCATATTTAAGTGATTATCCACTAGGACTCCAAGATTCCTCTCACAATCACTGCTATTGAGCAGGTTTCACTAATATGTACCTGTACATTTTGTTTTTCTTCCCTAACTGTAAAATCTTACTTTTCTTTACATTGAACTTCATTTTGTTAGATAAGGCCCAGTCTACAAGTCTTGGGTGTTGACTATTCCTGCCAGTTTAGTGCTGTCTGCAAATTTGATGACTTCCCCTTCAATTCCCACATTTTAAACATTTATGAAGATGTTGTACTGGCTCTAAAATAGAATCTTGGAGTACTCCACTGCTTACTCACTTCCATGTAGATGTAGTTGCATGAAGAACTACACACGAAGTGTGGTTTGTGTTTGTGGGTGGAAACTAATCAAGGAGAGAAGCAACTTAGAACTGAGGGGAAATTTCCTGACAGTTAGAACAATTAATCAGTGGAACAGCTTGCCTCCAGAAGTTGTGAATGCCCCAACACTGGAAGTTTTTAAGAGGATGTTGGATAGCCATTTGTCTGAAACGGTATAGGGTTTCCTGCCTGGGCAGGGGGTTGGACTAGAAGACCTCCAAGGTCCCTTCCAAGTCTACTATTGTATTGTATTGTATTGTATTGTATTGTATTGTATTGTATTGTATTGTATTGTATTGTATTGTATTGTATTGTTACAAATCCATCTGGTGGTGATGCTTTTCACCATATTTTTCTATCTTACCAAAAAGTAGGTTGTGGTCTACTTTGACAAATGTCTCCCTGAAATCCAAGTACACTGTGTCCACAGCATTTCGCTGGTCCACTAATTTAGTTACTTTGGCAAAAAATGAAAAGCTCTTCAGTTTTAGCCTATGAGGGTTATGAAAACCTGAGTCTTTCCTGAGGCATTCGGCTATAATGGGAGTTGAACTGGGAAGATGCTTGATCTGGGGGCAAGGGTAGTTTGTTTTTAGCCATGTTTTTATGGATTCTTGTAATCTGCCTAGAATCATTATATGAAATAGCCATATAAATTCTGTAAATATATAAATGCTTTTTATATTAAAGATAATTACAACATGAAAAATATAATTACATATGCAAATATGGTTCATATTCTACAACTAAATTAAACACAGAGCAAGAACTACTTAGTGATTGTTGGAATATTCCATGGTTTATGTACTTACAAATAGCCAGAAGGATAAAATTAGATCTTAAGGAAAAAGAAGAAACATTAAGGGGAAAAAATACAGAATTTGAAACACTCATACAAACCACCAGCACATATTAGGACAATAAACTTTTACTGAGATAAAACACAGAGACAGAACAAACAAAAAATTGTCTGCTAAACTAGATGCAAAACTTTAACGATATAGTTACAATACAACAATGTGAAGAGTTATAAACGAAATCTATAACATTTACACCATGTTATAATGTAAAGCAAAATTGTCACAAAATGTTTTACAGATAGTGCTCCACTCTGTCAGGAATATCTAAGATAGACAAATTATACAGTAATAAATGTTGTAAATGGCATGAAAACGAAACACTTATTGAAAGTTGAAATTAAACTTTCACTTAATTACTAGTAATTTGTGAGACACTTATGCAGTTGCAAGGTTTTTTTTTTTTAAAAAAAAGAAATGATAATAGGCATATGAGAAGAAGGGAAGGAGAGAGATAGTGTGGACTTGAATCAGTCATTAGTGGAAATAAATGCATTCAATTCATTTTAAAATGACTAAATAGAACTCAGAATTTAGATTTAAAAGCTAACTTCTTTTTTTTTTAATAAAAAGTTTTATTGTTTTTTTCAAATATTTTGGGGAAAAGGGTACATAAGTGTGGAAAAAAAAATTTTTTTTCAAAAAGTTTTATTGGTTTTTTAAAACATTTATAGGGAAAAAGGTAGGTGGAATGGTTACAAATTTTGGCAGTTGCAAGTGTGGCAGACGCCCCCTCCCTCCAAACTCATAGGTTACATCTAAATATCAAACATTAATACATAATCATAAAAAGTCAGCATATTAATTCTAGAAAAAATAATTTTCAATCAGTTTATATAGTTATGATATATAGTCTAGATATAATTTCATTATTACTTTCGGTCTGTTTATAATATTGTGGTTTTCTTATTCATTTTTGTGATCTGAGCGTTCTTTGTGTTGCCCCTTCACCCCCCGCTGGCAGAGCTCCGGCCCCTCCCGTGTCCTGTGTGACCGTAGTAGTGTCTTCTGTTTTTTCTAGGTTCGCTTTATTTTTTTCCATAAAGGCCTGTGCCTCTATGGGTGTGTTGATTCTGATTCTTGTCTCCTACCAGAATACCAGCATACCTTCAGGCATCAACCATCTAAACCACACCCCCTTCTGGTATAGTTTATTCGCCAATTGCGAATAGCTTTTCCTTTTCTCCCTAATTTTTTTGGGAATCTGCTTTAGAACGGTTATCTCCCTGTCATGGTATGTCAGTGTTTGTCCCCTTTGTGCACCCAGAATTTCATCTCTTGTGCTTTTCCTAAGGAATTTAATATGAACCTCCCTGGGTACATTGTGTGTTCTAGCATATGCTGAGTTTACTCTATAAGCCAGATCTATCTCCCATTCCATCTGCTGTTTATCTTTGTGTATGTATTCAGCAAGAATATTAGTCATAATGTCCCTTATGTTTTCCCCATCTACTTCTATTACATTTTGAAATCTAAGATAAAAGGACATTCTCTCAAACTCTGTTTTCATTTGTTGGATATCAAGTTCTTTGTTTCCCTTCTGTAAGGCCTCTACCCCCCCCTCTCGCCTCCGCCACCCCACCCTCCACAAGGTCCAGTCTCTGTGAGTTCTTATAAATTTGGACTTGATTCTCTTTAATTTCATCTTTCATCTCCCTTAGCTGTTTCTTGATTTCCTCCTGGCCCTGTAAAATTTGTTGAAGCATTTGTTGAAGGTCCGTCTCTGTAGTCTTAGGTTGCATCAGTTCTGTTATCTTTGACTGTGTAGCTGGACTAGATGTTGCAGATGTTGGAGCAGAAGTGGCAAAGCCAGGTTTTCCAGGAGGTGGTCTTTTTGGAGACATGATGTATGAAACAAAGAGATCAGTCAGTGTAGAAACTGGGCAGATGGGGAGGTAGAGCAGGCAGGCAAGTCCAGAAGGCAGAGGATCCAAACAAATGGGAGTTTCTTTAATCACTCTAGCAATAGATGAAAGTTTTTTCTCCAAGGAGTTCAGGAAATAACAATCCACAAGAGATTCCTCTGGGTGACTCAGAGACAAAGACCGGAAGCCTGAATTTTAAAGGTGGAGTCAGGTTTCACAATTCATGAAGACAACGGAAGTGTGCCATCTTGCCCTGCCAGCTTTGGGCTCAGAGGCATAGAAAAAAATTTAAAAGTTCAAAAAGTTCTCAGGTCATCAATAAGTCCTGGAACTAAGTCCCATGAAAAGCACTTTTACTGGGGTGAGGCATCGTTGGTTGGCTCTCCCCCCTCCTCCTTCCCCTGGGGGCGAGAGCAGAATTTTAACAAGCCGCTTGTCCAAGGGGGGGGGAATCCCCCTCCCCTCTAGCCGCTCCTCAAAGAATAAATCCGAAAGGTTAACTCTTAAAGTTACTGAAAAGTCTGTCAATTCAAGAGTAAGGGAATGAAGAGAGGAAGCATCTCACCGCACCGCCGCTGCTTCCTTCAGTTTTGCATTCTCCGATCAGCATGGGGCGAGACGCTTGCGTGTCCTCCGAAACTGCTCCCCGGTGCCTGGAGCAAAGCAGAAAAGCCCCCACCAG